>NW_012267251.1:8053971-8076301 GCF_000151885.1 Dipodomys ordii
AAAAAAAAAAAAGAGAATGCTAACTATTCATGAATGAACAACAGATTTGAACCATATTGGAAAATAATAATGATTTTGAATCCTCTATAAGAAAATGACCACACATGGCTGGCAGACTCAAGCAGTAGAGCAACTGGCAAGTATAAGGTCCCAAGTTCAAACCCTAGTATTATTTAAAAAAAAAAAAAAAGGCAACACAGATTGTGAAATCAAGGACAATCTATTTAACTGGGGATGGTCACTTCCTCCTGTCAGATGCGCAGTGTCCTTGTCTCTTGGGTCACTTGTGTGGCTCCTGAGGGTTGTGTTAAGTGGGAGGGTCTTCTGGTAATGAGGTCACTTATCCTAGGCCCATATAGGAGGAAGGTCCTGGGCAGAAAAGGGTTATGAAGGTAGTTCAGGAGGCCCTCTTATATGTGTGATATTACTATGTCCATTTGTAGGTAAGCAGACTGAGGCTCTGGGATAGAGACCTGTGCAAGGCCAGGGCATAGGACTTGGCACCAGGAGCTATGAATTCTAGTTAGTGCTTTCTCCCCGCCCCCCTTCTTCCCCCTGTCAGTCATGGGGCTTGAACTCAGGTTCTAAGTGCTGTTCCTAAGCTCTTTATGCTCAAGGCTAGTGCTCTACCACTTTGAGCCACAACTTCCCTTCGGTTTTCTGGTGGTTATTTGGAGATAAGAGTCTCATGGACTTTACTGCCCTGGCTGACTTTGAACCATGATCCTCAGAGCTCAGACTCCTGAGTAGCTAGGATTAGAGGCATGAGCCACCAGCACTGAGCTTAGCTCATCTTTAGAGTCAATAAATTGTTGTGGACTATGTACTTGGCCTCTCAGTCTTGGCTTTCTGCTGGTTGGATCTTCTTGAACTTTTGTTTTTGTTTTTCCATCTTTTTATTATGATAATTTCAAATATGAGTTGAACACTGGTGGCTAATATCTGTAATTCCAGCTACTCAGCAGGCTGAGATCTGAAGATCATGTTTGGAAGCCTGCCCAGGCAAAAGTGTTTGTGAGACTTACCTCCAGTTCACCAGCAAAGAACTGGAAGTGGAGATGTGGCTCAAGTGGTAGAATGTCAGCTTTAAGAGAAAGAGCTAAGGGGCAGCACCCAGGCCCTGAGTTCCAGCCCCAGTACTGGCACACAGACACACAAAAAATTCAGATATACACAAAATTGAAAAGATGATCCATTGAACATCTGTATACCTACCCATTTGATCATTTTAGTTCTACTTACGTGTTGGTTTGTTTTTGTTTGTTCTAGACCATTTAAAAATAACGCGTCCACACTGAAGAATAGATGTTCTCCCTTTGTTGTGTAGAATAAAGATACTGTATTATTATACATGAGGCAGCTCACTTTCCTATTGCTATTAAAAAGTTTTTTGTGGTCGTAGGGTTTAAACTCAGTTTTGTACTTTCTAGGCAGCTGCTATACTGCTTAGACCATGCCTTCAGCCCTTTTTGCTTCTGTTATCTTCCAAATAAAGTACCCCTTTTTTTCCTGGACAGTCTTCTAACTACATTTCCTAAGTAACCAGAATGACAGGCACAGGCTCCCACGCCCAGCTTTTTATTGGTTGGGATGGAAGTCTCATGAACTCTTTTGCCTGAATTGGCCTCGAACCACAGTCCTTCCAATCTCAGCCTCCTGAGTCACTGTGATTACAGGTAGGAGCCAGTGGTACATAACTGAATCTTTTCTGTTTCTTCTGTTTTTTTTCTTAAAAAAAATTTTTTTTAAACCTTTCCGGTTCCTCCGGTTTTTTCCTAAAAAAAATTTTTTTTTAATTGTGAGGGTTTGAACTCTGGGCCTGGGCGCTGTCCCTCAGCTCTTAAGCTTAAGGCTAGCACTCTACCACTTGAGCCACAGCACCACTTCCAGTTCTCTAGTGGTTAATTGGAGATCAGAATCCCATAGACTTTCCTGCCCCGGCTGGCTTTGAACCAAGATACTCACATCTCAGCCTCCTGAGTAGCTAGGATTACAGGTGTGAGCCACTGGTGCTCAGCCTTTCCATTGTTGTTGTTGTTTTTAAACAGGGTCTCACCATATAGCCCAGACTGGCCTAGAATTCATGATTGTCATGCGTGTACCCACCTTCCAAATGCTGGGATTATAGGCTGTGCCACGCTGCAGCTTGTTTGTTTTTGTTGTTGTTGTGCTAGGGAGGACGCTTGTGTATGCACAGGCAAACACATAAATATTCTACCACTAAGTTCCCTCCCCAGCCCCTTAGGGGTCTCTTCAATTCCAAAGCTCCATCTTATAAATTAGCACACTGACATCAGCCTTGTCACTGTGTGAAGCCCTTGGGTGCTGTTTTATTTACTTATTACCACTGAGTAACAGATGAAGAAATGGAGGCTCAGAGAGGTTCTGTCATGTCACCTCATGGGGCCAGAGCCAGTGGCCAGGAGAGGCCTCTGGAGGCTGTCCAGGGTCTGCTGAGCAGCCTCTTAGGTCTGTGTGATCTGATCTTCTGTCTTCTGCTTCTGTGGCTGGTCACTGTCACATTAATTTGACTCAAATATGGGAAATATGGGTCTGAGTCAATTGTCTCTAGGTGTGTTCCCCCACCCTCAATCCCCTGTGCTTTGCCCTTAGGAGCCGAGTATGGGCTGAGCCCTGTCTGATTGAGGCTGCCAAGAAGGAGTACCAGGGCGTGGTTGAAGAGTTTCTGGCCACCGGAGAGAAGCTTTTCGGACCATATGTGTGGGGAAGGTGTGGTATCAGTGCTGACCAGTATGTCTTGAATTTGAGTCCCTGCTTTCCACTCTCGCTTCTGGAACTGCTTCTTCTCTTCCTTCTGTCTCCTAGAGCAAGTTTTCCCTGATTCCAGAAGCAAAGGAGAGGAGGAAGAGAAGAGGAAGGGATGAGCCAGGCTCCTCGTGGCTGCGGAGGAAGGGACCTGGGAGGGAGGGCCCAAGGTGAAAGCGATGTGTTTCAGGTGGAGACCCACGGCCCAGCCTTTGTGGGAAGTTACTCATGCTCCATCTTGTCCTTTGACCTCTTCAAACCTTAGGCTCCTTAGATATAAGGCTGGTGGTTATGTCCCCTGTCGGCCTCCAGTGCCAAGTGTAAACAGACACCACTGGAGAGAGGGAGGCTTTGAGGCAGGGAAAAGCCCTGGGCAGGAATAAGGGGCCCAGGCTCAATCTTCCCGTGCAGCAGCTTCAGCTCTTAAGGGGCATGAAGAGGGAAGGAAAAGCCATCCCAGCAAAATCAGGTCTGTTCTAGAGGCCCAGGGCTTCCTGTGACCTCCTGATTTCTTGGCAGGTACGACGTGCTCTTCATGCCACCATCCTTCCCGTTTGGAGGAATGGAGAACCCTTGCCTGACCTTTGTCACCCCTTGCCTGCTGGCAGGCGATGGCTCGTTGGCTGACGTCATCATCCATGAGATCTCCCACAGTTGGTTTGGGAACCTGGTCACCAACGCCAACTGGGGGGAGTTCTGGCTCAATGAAGGCTTCACCATGTACGCCCAGAGGAGAATCTCCACCATCCTGTTTGGTAAGGTGCCGTCCTCCCAAACACAGAGGCCAGTGCTCGCTCTTAGGGGAGAGGAGGGAGGGGGCAGTTACGCAGTTATGCCAGAAGCCCTGCTGAGACCTGATGGGGGACTAAATCTAGATGCACATCGTTTGTTTTGGTGGTACTAAGCCTCACATTTTCCCTACCACTTACACTGCGACTTTATCCCTTTTCCACTTTATTTTTCATACAGGGTCTCACATTTTTGCCTCATGCCTCTTACTATCAATAATTCCCTTAACAGGAAGAGGAGGATGGGGAGGATGGGGGGGAGGAGGAATTACGTTGTACTGCCTCCAGGGTTTGAACTCAAGGCCTTGAGCTCTCAGCTTTTTTGCTTTTGCTAGTTGCTTTAAGATTGAGTCTTGGGAATTTTTCTGCCTGAGCTGGCTTCGAACCACAATCTTCAGATCTCAGTTTCCTTAAGTAACTAGAATTACAAGTATGGGCCATAAGCACCTGGCTTCAATTATTTTTATTTATTTATGTTTGTTTTGGGTGTGTGTTTTTGTTTTGTTTTGCCAGTCCTGGGGCATAAACTCAGGGCCCGGGCACTGTCCCTGAGCTTCTTTTGCTCAAGGCTAGTGCTCTACCACCTGAGCCACAGCACCACTTCCGGCTTTTTCTGTTTATGTGGTACTGAGGAATTGAACCCAGGGCTTCATGCATGCCAGGCAAGCACTAAGCCACCTTCCCATCCCCATTGTAAGGTTTTTTTTTGGGGGGGTCGGGTCGTGGGGCCTGAACTCTGGGCCTGGGCGCTGTCCCTCAGCTCTTCAGCTCAAGGCTAGCACTCTGCCACTTTGAGCCACAACTCCACTTCCGGCTTTTTTCTTTTTGCTTATGTGATGCTGAGGAATCGAACCCAGGGCCTCAGGCATGCAAGGCAAGCGCTCTACCACTGAGGCACCTTCCCAGCCCCCCCATTGTAAGTTTTTATAGGAGACCAAATTAACAAGCATAGGTAACTAACTGCCTGGGAAGGGAGACCTCCAGAAAGAGAGACCCACAACCTCCACCACACTCTTGTAGCCCAGAGCTACTGGAGCTAAGGCCTGAGTCATTGTCCCTGACCCTGTTGGCCCTGCCCTCCCCAGGAGGAGAATAGTATTGAGCCTAGACCACAAGGGGGCAGCACAGTGTCTTCTGCCAGGAAAATCCACTTGGCTGTGGATTAGTGACAATCTTGGGGTCTGGGGTTTGTGTTTGGCACAGGGGCTGCCTACACATGCCTAGAGGCTGCAACCGGGCGGGCTCTGCTTCGACAGCACATGGACATCTCGGGAGAGGAAAACCCACTCAACAAGCTGCGGGTGAAGATTGAACCAGGTCCTGGCAGCTCCTCTTCCTTTCCCCTGCCCTAAACTGAGCTTGGCGCCCCAAGTCAGTCCCAGCCTCATTGCGCACTTCCTTGGGGAAAGAGGCCAAAGATCTCTCTGACCATTCCCTGGCTTCTAGGCTGACCTAGTCCTGTGAGCCTCATGCGTCAGCGGGACCTGGTACTGGGCCTGTCATTCATAGCTATGGTGCTTTCCCAGAGCTTGCCCTGTGGACGCTACGGTCTTAACCCTGTGTTAGAGGACCGTGGAGAGCCAGACCAGTTCAGTGACTTGCCCAAGGTCATGGACCTAATCACTTCTCAGTTCAGAGCTTTTTGTTTTTCAACCTTCTTCTAGTTGCATGTGTGACTAATCTAAAACCTTTTTATGCAATCGAAGTTCATGTTCCTTAGTTCCACTGACTGTGAAAATGAACTTCTTGTGCACTGGTAATTAGTTGGAGTCTAGAACAGTTGTCCAAACACCTTCTGGGTGGGGAGGTTGGTGAGCCATGGAGCTGAGAACGATGGAGCTGGGCGTTCAGTTCTAAGAGGGGCTGGAACCTCCCTAAGCAAAGCATGTCCCAAGAATAAGGAAACGTGGCAATTCCTCTAGAGGGCTAGCCTCTGGCCTCTTCTTAGTTCCTAGTCACCCTGCCTCTAGGATCTTCACTGCAGGGCTTCGGGAGAGGTCCCGAGAGACCGGCAAACCTTCTTGGTCTTGTTGTCTCTGAAGTGCAGTTTCTTCCAGTGTTGGAATCTGGGGCTGAGAGCAGCGATGGTGCCAGGTTACAAATGCTCAGCCCCGTCTGCTTTCTCCTCTGCCAGGCGTTGACCCTGATGACACATACAACGAGACCCCCTACGAGAAAGGCTTCTGCTTTGTCTCCTACCTGGCCCACTTGGTGGGCGATCAAGATCAGTTTGACAAGTTTCTCAAGGTATAGTCAACTCGCAGTGAGGGGA
Source organism: Dipodomys ordii (assembly GCF_000151885.1). NCBI lineage: Eukaryota > Metazoa > Chordata > Mammalia > Rodentia > Heteromyidae > Dipodomys > Dipodomys ordii. The sequence goes on from NW_012267251.1 coordinate 8,059,798, forward strand.
GAAGGCGGTGAGGATACAGAGCAGCTGGCAAAGTGCCAGTGTAGAGGCAGGGGGCACACAAGAGGTAAGGGGTTCAGAGAGCCTAGGAATTGGAGGGGTCCACTCCTCAGGGTCCCCAGAGAATCTGAAAATCACCCCCCTTCTCATAGGCCTATGTGGATGAGTTTAAATTCAAAAGTATCGTAGCTGAAGACTTTCTGGAATTCTACTTGGAATATTTCCCTGAACTGAAGAAAAGGAAAGTGGATTCCATTGCAGGTAAGCAGAAAAACGGGCCCGTGGGAATTGTACCTCTTTAGCTTCTGGAAGGTCCAAGGTGGGGTGGGAAATCACTTGAGTCCAAGTCATCGCTGAGTGTCACCTGGGGGGCTCAGGAGCCGGGGCTGTCTCCCACAGAAGTGACTTCTCTCGGACAGGGGCTGTGTGGCTCAGTGGTAGAGCATGGGCCTAGCACCAAAGAAAGACTTATCCTCACCATTTTCTCCCCTTGTTGGCTGGGCACCCAGACATATATAATCAAACCCTTGGGTCTGCCCAGGGCGTCACTGCCTCTGCCCACACTAATCCTCAGGGCGAGGACAGAGTCCGGCCCCGCCTTGCAGCCCCATGGAGCGGCCTCCTCCTATGGTCTTTTGGGCAAAGGAAAATCCCCGCGGCTTCTCTCATGTCAGTGTGGGTAGGTATGCGTCTTTGGAGGAGAGAATGTTCTGGCACAGGTGAGGCAGGCCCTCCGACACACCTGGCAGCAGGCTGTGAGCTCTGAGTCACTGGTAGCTTTGGAAAAGCCGCCTCCTGTGGCGGCTAGGATTGGTCAGGCCTCAGTGGCACCTACTCCTCGGTGAGAGGCCTGTATTTCAAGGTCAAGAGACTGAGACCGTAGCCCACAGTAGTTAATAATTATAGAGTGCGTACTGCCCAGCAGGCAGTGTGCTCCGCTTTTAATGTCTATTTGCTCATTTAATCTGCATAACTGTCAACTAAGGTAGGGCCTGTCCCCATTTCACAGATAAAACTGAGGCATCTAGAGGGGAACAACATGCCCTTGGCCTCCCAGCTAGTTCATGGCCAAGCTGGGATGGGAATCCAGGCCGCCCTGTCTTGAGTGCAGTTCTGGCGACTGAGGGGAGAACATGAACTTGAATATAGACAGGAAAGAACTTATATCAACCTGGCTCAGATAACAATGTTAAGTTCAGAGCCAAACCATTTCACTGTAGAAGCCGGAGGCAGTTCAGTCTTACTACGACATGGTCATAGTAATAGCTATCAGCGTAACTGGGGCCTTGCTGGGTCAAGTGGTTGTGTGAGATAGTGACATAAATTACCTCAGGAAGAATATGGTGGCCGGGGGAGCTGGAGGTCTCTGGGAGTTGTTTGGGCAAGGTGATATGGTGAGAGAGTTCTTCCGGTGTCTTCTCTCCTACTACTCAACAGGGTTTGAGTTTGATCGATGGCTGAATACCCCGGGTTGGCCCCCCTATCTCCCCGATCTCTCCCCTGGGGACTCGCTCATGAAGCCGGCTGAAGAGCTGGCCAAGCTATGGGTGTCTGCAGAGCTGGACATGCAGGCCATTGGTGCAGTGGACATCTCTTCCTGGAAGACCTACCAGCTCATCTACTTCCTAGACAAGATCCTCCAGAAATCCCCCCTCCCTCCTGGTAAGAAAAACGTGGCTCATTCCACGTGCTCAGTCTGGTGTGGAGCGCTTTCTACCTGGGGCCGACCACAGGAAGGCAGGCACAGTGCAGTCTTGCCCCGGGTGATGCCAGGCTCCATAGAGCTCTTTACAGGAAATGTATCTGAAGGAGGTAGGGCACACCTGGAAGAAGAGGGCATGGATTCATCAGTTCCCCAGGTAAGTTCTGAGCATCTCTGCGGTCACTTATGCCTCCTAACGACTCTGTGAAATAGGTGCTGGGACTTTAAGCCCCAGGAAACAGAAAACAAGCTTGAGGTACCCGTGGGTCACACAACTGGTTGGGTTGGGGCTTGAACCCAGTCATCCGAAGCTCTTAACCATGAAATGCTTTGTGGCTGCTCAGTCGGAAATAATATTCACCAAGGATGGAAAAGAAGTGAAAGCCCAGGTAGCCTTAGCCAGTTTGTGGCTAGAGAAAAGGTGGGGAAGGATATTTGGTGGAAGTACAGGTATTGATCCAAGAAGGAAAATAACGGATTGGAAAAGAGCAGAAAGTCTGTAATACTACTGAGTACTTACAGTAGCCTGGCTCACGCCTGTATTCCTAGCTACCTGGGAGTCTGAGATCTGAGGATTATGGCTCAGAACCAGCTTGGACAGGAAAGTCTGTGAGACTTATCTCCAATAAATCACCAAAAAGCTGGAAGTGGAGTGCGACCCTTGAGCAAAAGAGCTCAGGGACAGCACCTTTGAGTTCAAGTCCCAGTGTTGGTACACACACACACACACAAACACACACACACTGCATATGGTGACCAGAGAGGAGGTGAAATGCTCAGGTGGTCAGCAGCCTCCTCAAAGTTTCTTTCCAGACCTTCACCAGCCCAAGAATCAGGCTTCTCCAGGCTCCTCCTGCAAGTTACTACCAGCGCATTTTTTTCTCTTTCCCAGGAAATGTGCAAAAACTTGGCGAGACGTACCCAAAGATTTCAAATGCCCACAATGCCGAGTTACGGCTCCGATGGGGCCAGATTGTCCTTAAGAATGACTACCAGGAGGATTTCTGGAAAGTCAAAGCGTTCCTGCAAAGCCAGGTAGGTGACCTCATCTCACTACTGTCCTTCTCCTCCCAGCGCCCCCCGCCCGCCTCCAGCCACAGGCACGCTGGTCACCACCCTATGGGCAGAGCCTGCAAAGAAAGGAGCTTGATGAACTGTAGAAGCCCTGCTGATCAACACCCCCCCCCCCATGAGCTATTATTACTGTGGCTCCTAGAGGCTTTTTCCTGGGGAATGAGGGAGCCATAGAGCAGCTGGTGAGGCCTGAGGGAGAAGAGGTGTCCAGAGCTAACCCAAACTGAAGGGAGGGGAATGGAATGAAATGGGAGAAAGCTCATGGGGAAAAAACGCAGAGGCCGAAGGACTAGCGAGATGGGCAAGGGCCAAGACCCCATAGTTCTCTCCTCCCTGGGAAGCCCCAGGACTCGGGTGCAGTTCAAACACCAGCCCATCCGATCCTGTCAGAGCTGCCGTGCTGGAGAAGGCCAGGGCACAGGGGCGGCGGGGTGAGCCAGGCATCGGCAGATCCACAGCAGCGGGGCAGGGCAGGGTGGAGCCGCCCTCACTGGGAAGCTGGAGGGCGCCTTAAGCGCTAGGAGTGTGGAGGCCTCTGGCGCCTCTCCAAGCATGCAGTGGAAGCATTTACAGTTACAGTTTATTCTGCTTGATGGCGCTTAGACCTTCAAACCTGGGTTTTATGTCCGCCATTACCTGGGTGGCTGATGGCCTCCAGCTTTCTCATTTTTGCCATTCTCAAGTTCGCCGTTCCCTTGTGTCAACCCACCTCGTTGGTTTTGGGAGCTCACGAAGGAACGGCGGCATGGCCTTCCGCTGACCGTGGCACTGACAGGCTGCTCCTGACGATGGCGTCCTTGTGTCTTGCAGGGAAAGCAGAAGTACACTCTTCCGCTGTACCATGCGATGATGGCTGGCAGTGAGGTGGCCCGGACCCTGGCCAAGGACACCTTCGCATCCACTGCCTCCCAGCTCCACAGCAACGTGGTCAACTATGTGCAGCAGATCCTGGAGCCCAAGGGCAGTTAGAGGTCATGCACATGCTCTGCTTTCAGACTGGCTTTCAGAATGACAGTGCGCCCAAATTCCAGTTCCTCAGTCATCAGACTGCAGTGTCTGTCTTCTTGGGTTTGGCCGTTCTTGGGGCTTGGGTGTGTGACTCTGGGGCCTCTGCTGTGGTGAGAACTTCCGCCCCCGGGTCTGAGACCACAGCCCCCTCCCTGCAGGCTTCCATCCTTGCTGGAGGGAGGAGAATCGATCTTCTGCCGACTTCCCACTTACGTTTGGGAGTTGCAGAGAGGCAGTTTTCTTTCTCTTCCTTTCTTTTTAGATTTTAAATAAATGTTTTTAAGCAAAATGTAGATAATTAAGTGACTGTTTTTTTCTTTTTTTTTTTTTTTTTGTCGGTTGTGGGACTTGAACTCTGGGCCTGGGCGCCGTCCCTCAGCTCTTCAGCTCAAGGGGAGCGCTCTACTACTTGAGCTACAGCGCCACTTCTGGTTTTCTGGTGGTTTATTGGAGATAGGAGTCTCACGGTCTTTCCTGCCCGGGCTGGCTTTGAACCTCAATCCTCAGATCTCAGCCTCCTGAGTAGCTAGGATTATAGGCATGAGCCACCAGCGCCTGGCAATTAAGTGACTGTTAAGTTTCTTCTTCCTGGGTCTTCCTTGGGGAGATGGCTGCGGAGCCCAGGCAATGATTTGTTTCTCTGACTTTAGGGACCTGGTGGGCTCAAAGACTCTGCACATGTCTCTGAAACAAGGAATATGACCCTACAATGGGGCCATTTCTGGGAAGATATAGGGGTGATTAGGGGCCTTGCAGCTCTCGGCGAAGCAGCTGTGTTCCCAGTGAGCAGCATCAACCCGTTCTTCTCTTCCATCACACACATGTACACGAAAAGGGTGTTTTCCTAGTGAGGTGCCAGTGGCGCATGCCTGTAATCTTAGCTACTTAGGAGGATGAGATCTAAGGATCCTTCAAAAGCCAGCCTGGGTAGGAAAATCTGTGAGAAGTATCTCCAATTAACCACACACACAAAAAAAAGCCAGAAGTGCAACTGTGGCTTAAGTGGTAGAGCACCAGCCTTGAGCAAAAAAGCCTAAGGGACGGATAGTGCCTTGACCCTGAGTTCAAGCCCCAGAACCAGTACGTGCGTGTGTGCGCATACACACACACACACAATCCTTTCCCGTTTTCTCCCTTCCCTCACTTTGCTGGGCCACACTGGCTTAGCACTGGCTTAGTGGTGATCAGTAGTCTGTTCAGAACTTGGCACTAATCCTTATTTCCTGGCTTCAGCATGCTGAACTCTGCAGTTAACACCTTGGGCTTGTGAGTGGGATGGGGGTTGGGAGAGGATTGGAATGTTAAAAATAAATTTATGTCTAAGTATAGTGGCACACACCTGTAATCCAGCTGCTGAGGAGACAGAGGTTCGAGGCTGCCTTGACAAAAGCTTGAGAGCTTATCCAAACAACAAAGAGCAAAAGGTTTGGGAGAGTGGCTCAGCTGGGAGAGGGCTCACCTAGCAAGCGAATGGGAGGCCTTGAGTTCCATCCCTAGTACTCACTGCCTGGACAAATAATGCTGTAACTTGCCTGCCCTTCCTACCTCGGTATCTGGCTACTAGTCAAGACCAGAAACTTTGCTTATTCTGCACAAACCCTTTTGCACCGACGGGCTAACAGCTCCTTTGACTTCCCTGGGTTTGGGGAGTCCCCGTTTCGTGGCAGGGCATCCCAGGTGGTTCAGCCTGCTGGTCTCTTTTACCATTTTTGCTTTGCCTGATTTCTGCATGGGCCTGTCCTACTACAGGACTGGGATGCGGGGCTGGGGGGGGGGGCGGTTCTGTTCTTCTTCCATCCCGAAGATGAGTCTAGGCCACCATCTGGGCTCTCTGGGGGAAGACAATGTCTATTCCTGCCATCGCGATGTCTAGAGCAGGACTTTAGGTTTCTGGCCTCTTGCTCCACAGCACCTTCTCCCCACCCCTCCAAGGCTTTGACCTCAAATCCAGGTCTTTCCGGCTCTTCTTCCTTACTTGAAGGCATTCCCTGGAGGGAAGGGCCAGCCTAGAGGATGTCCTTAGCCCCACCCCTGCCTAGCAGAAACTCGGAGAAGGCTGAGTAGCTGATGGCTTCATTCTCTACGCTCCCTTCGGCTCCGCAGAGCCCCAGCCAGGTGCTCCGCAGGGCAGGAGCACGTGAGCAGCTCTGGGGCTAGAAGCCGGTTCTCCCACATTCCAGGGTGAATGACTAGCTAGAGGGTGTGCCTGCCCCAGGCTCCTGGGGCTGGGGAAAATCCTACCCAGAGCCCCCCAGGCTGCCCTGCAGCCTCGGGCCCTGGGAGGGGACCCTGATAAGATTCACCCTCTTCCTGAGGTACCAGCGGTTTTAGAGACAAGGGAGATGGAACACTCCCTCTGAGGGGACCTTGGTAGTCCTTAGGCTGCTGAGTCAAGAGGGGTACCTGAAGGTGGGGGGTCACCTATTGTTAACCCTAGAATCACCTGGGGATTGTGTCCATATGAATGGGATGAGAGGGGGTAGAAGGACAAAAGCTGGGAGCTTGGGCCTGGGGTGGGTCTTCCTCGCTGCATAAACAAACACCAAACCAACTGGACCTAGAAGAGACCTCAGGGATTATTAGACCACCGCAACCTTGTGGGATTAAATTAGTTTGGTTGGTTTTGAGGCAGAGGTTTGGGATTTTGAGGCAGGCTCCGTGTGGCTGAACGGCAATCCTGCCTCAGCCTCCAGTTTCTGGGATTATAGGCATGAACCATGCTCAGCACTTCTTGGCTACAGGATCATGTGACTTGCCTAAAATCATGTTCGTGGTCAGCAAAATGCAAATCTCCCACCTCCTCCTCAACACCCCATTTCTCCAGGATATCTGTGAGAACCCATCCCTATGATGAACCTATAGAGAACCAGAAGACACCAGGGTTCTGGGCCTTGTGGAGTGGGAAAGGAGGCAACCAGAGATCCCGGTACAGATGAAGAAGCTTCCTTAACTTTACCACTTACCAACCCACAAAGCACAACTCTACACTACTCACTAGCTTTCCGTTTTTCTCCCTTTTTTTTCTAGATGAGGTAAACTAGTATGTTATACATTCTTTGATGACTGGTCACTAGAGGGCAGCAGTGAGACACTGGTGAACTGGCCGAGAGAACTGGAGATGAGGCGGGGAAACCCAACGGAAGAGAGTGAATGTCTCCGCAGATTCCAACACCCCCAGCAGCCCCTAGACAGGGAGGGCTCCTCTGTCAGGCCTCCATGGGAGGAAAAACATTCACGTAGGGTCACCTCTTTTCCCAAGTGGCGGTAGCAACCTTGAGGCTTGGATGGGGTCCAGGTGGCCAAAGTGTTAAGATCTTGCCAGTAAAGTGGATAAAAAGCAAATGAGCTCGGTGACTGGGGAGTTGGATCCAGGGCTAGGCTGATGGGTGCAGCCCTATGTCCAGCAAGCCAAAAACACTGCCTGAGGAGGAGCCTTGTATCTTTCAGCCTACACTCCAACTCCTGGGTGGTGGTGGAGAAAATTGCTACCTCTTCCTAGGTAACTTTGGTCCTCAGATCTATAGGCAGTTAAGGATAGCAGCCTTTCTGACCCAGTTCAGCCACTTGCCCTTTCTCCTCCCTAGCCCATCCCTGGCCTGGCCTCCGGAAAGAATTTTCTGAGCCAGAGGGTGGCTGAAAGCAAGGGTGCCCACCCCAGCAACGTTCCCGCCACCTGCCCAGTCCAGCGCCCGGAGCCCAACCCCAGAGTCTGACAATCATTAAACCAGCAGGGCCTGATTTCTCAGCACCGCCTTACTAGGATCTGGGCCAAGTGGCACACAATATGCAAATCACCTGGGGCCTGGAGCCCAGTCTGAAGGCCAGGAAATCCCCTCCATCCAATGAGCCACCAGCTCAGGTTACCACCGAGACTCACCCTCAAGGTCTGGGCTCTGGGAGGAGCTCCGCCCGGCTCTATTTAGGATGGGTGGGGGAGCTCGGTGGCCAGACTCCTCACAGCTACCTGGCGGTGCACTCCGCCTCCTGGATTTCTTTCCCACCTGGGGCCTTGGAAGCCTAGCAGCCTACCTGCGGCATCCGTACCAGACTCGGTAGGACTCCTTCCTGTCACGTTTACTGGTCTTGGGAAACTGGCCAGGGCTCTGGTGGATTCACAGTTCTGGACCTACCCACTCCTAGAGGGACTGCAGGACCGTGGAGGTGTCCTGAGGGTCGAGGAGCAGCACGGGACAGGGTGGCCACTGAGGATCCCTTGATCTGAGGAGGGAGGCCAGCAGGAGAATCTAGTGGCCTCCCCTCTCCCGGACTTCCAGGGCTCTCCCTCCCTCCCCCCCTTTTTTCCCTTTGTTTGACCATGTTGCCTCGTTGGCCTCACTGGGCTCAAGCGATCTGTCCCTCTCAGCCACCCAAGTAACTGGGACTTCGGGTGTTACCTCTGCATCGGGCTCTTAGGGCCCTCTCATAAAAAGAGGGTGCCTGCAGGGACATCAACTTCCTGACCCTTGGGGGGCTATTCTTACCCTGGACAGAGCCGTGGGGAGAATCCGGGTGCCTTCACCAACGGTGTCCCCTCTCCCCAGGGAGCCTCATGGCTGCAACCTGTGAGATTAGCAACGTTTTCAGCAACTACTTCAGTGCCATGTATAGCTCTGAGGACCCCACGCTGGCTTCTGTTCCCTCTGCCGCCACCACCTTTGGAGCCGACGACTTAGTGGTGACCCTGAGCAACCCCCCGATGTCTCTGGAAGGTATGGGGTTGGTGAAGAGGGATAAAACGGGATAAATGGGGGGATTGGTACAAAGAAGAGTCTCAGAGAATTCCTGGGCTCGGGGCAGAGGAGACTTTGTTCATTCTCAGCAGCCAGGGCGTTGGGAATATCGTCTCTAGACTCTGCTGCTGGGTTGGGGATCTCTAAGGTGTGAGGGGGGCTCTGGAGACGGGATCTGCACTGATCTCCCCTGTACTCTTCTCAGAGAAGGCCAGCTGGTCTGGGGAACAGCCGCAATTCTGGTCGAAGGCCCAGGTTCTGGACTGGATCAGCTATCAAGTGGAAAAGAACAAGTACGACGCCAGTTCCATCGACTTCTCGCGCTGTGACATGGACGGGGCCACGCTCTGCAACTGCGCACTCGAGGAGCTGCGGCTGGTCTTCGGGCCTCTGGGGGACCAACTCCACGCCCAGCTACGGGATCTCAGTAAGTTCAAGACCCAGCATCATGACTGGGGGACAGGGGACCAGGGGAGCCGAGGGCTGGGCCAAAGATAGGAGCCTTGACCCTCATTCCTTCTGCCCAGCTTCCAGCTCTTCTGATGAGCTCAGCTGGATCATCGAGCTGCTGGAGAAGGACGGCATGGCCTTCCAGGAGGCCCTGGGGGACCCAGGCTCCTTTGGTGAGAACCCCCATTTCTCCCTCCTTCCCAGGCCTGTCCTGTCCCATTCTGGTCTTTCCCAGAGGACTGGCGATGACCTCTCCTCAGACTTCTTCCTCTCCCAACTTAGAAAGATCCAGACCGTCCTAGGTAGCCTTACCTGCTGTTGCCTGCCCTAGCCAGTCCCCCTGAGCCTCTCTGAGTTCCGGTCTCCTCTCCCCAGACCAGGGAAGCCCTTTTACCCAGGAACTGCTGGACGATGGCCGCCAGGCCAGCCCCTACTACGGCAGCAGCTACAGCGTGAGCGCCCTCTCCCCCGGCAGTTCTGACATCTCCACAGCAGGTGAGGGGCTGCTCCGGCTCTGGGCCTTCTAACATGGAGACCCGTCCTAAGAGCCTGGGGCCTTTGTGAGTGGTGGCTGGGCTGGCCCAGATCATTGTTCTGACCTATCTCCCCCCTCCTCCCGTCCCCACCCCAGGGACCACCACTTCCCAAAGCCCCCACTCCTCAGACTCCGGTGGAAGTGACGTGGACTTGGACCCCACTGACAGCAAAGTCTTCCCCAGAAGTGAGTGGGGAACAGCGGGGAGTCCCAGCCCTTCCTGCCGGCCTGCTGTAGGGGGCCTGGTCTCCCGCTGACCCTCCCCTTCCCAACTCCCTCCTCATAGATGGCTTTCCTGACTACAAGAAGGGGGAACCCAAGCATGGGAAGCGGAAACGAGGTCGGCCCCGAAAGCTGAGCAAAGAGTACTGGGAGTGCATGGAGGGCAAGAAGAGCAAGCACGGTGAGCCTCGACCCCGCTGTGGGAGGAGCGACTCCTGGGGACCCTGTATTCCTTGTCCAGTGTCCCCCGTCTTCTCTTCCCCCTTCCTTTTGTCTCCTGCTTCATTGCTCCCAACACAGTGGGAGGGCTCAGTCATCACCTTGTTGAAGAAGCTGGCTTGGTAGTCCTGGAGAGGAGGGGAAACAGAGGATCCTGGAGGGAGGCCCATGACATGAGTCCGGGCTTCCTGCTCACCAACTCTAGTTCTCTCTGTACTGGCCACTTCCCTGCCTGTTGGGTTGGAATGTGCCAGTGGTGCGCAGAGGCAGCTGGTGGGTGTTTCTGTGAAAGACCTAGGTAGGCTGAGATTCCACACCCCAGCCTTCAGGGGGTGGGAAGGGGGCCTCAGGCATGGTGTGATCCAGATGCTCCGAACTCCGGTTTGGATGCCCTTAGGGCTTCCTTGCCTTTCTTCCTCTCTTATACACACCAGCGTGCACGTATACACTCCCGGCCTGATTTTCTTTGTCCTGGGGGTTTTCTTGTCAGAAAGCTGTTCCCTTGCCCTCGACGCTGGGACCCATTCTCTGACCCCATACTTGCCAACTTGTCACCCATCTGTCGGTGTGTTCTCTCTCTTTTTTTTTCTGTGGCCCCCACCCATCTGTGAGTCCCACTGGCCGTAATGTGTCCAGTCACTGTCCACACCAGCCAGACATTTGGTCAATGTCAAAAGTGAGACGGCTGTAAAATACGTCCGGTCTCCCGGAGAACTTCAGCTAAGGGCAAGGAGCAGGAAAGCGGGCCACAAGGTCATTACAAGGGCTTCTGTCTAGAAGGACTCATTCCACAGCGTGCACTGGGACTGGCCTGAGTGAGGGGGACGCCTTGATTCTAACTGAGCGAATCTGGCCTTGTAGCCCCCAGAGGCACCCACCTGTGGGAGTTCATCCGGGACATCCTTATCCACCCTGAACTCAACGAAGGCCTCATGAAATGGGAGAATCGGCACGAGGGCGTCTTCAAGTTCCTGCGTTCCGAGGCCGTGGCCCAGCTGTGGGGCCAAAAGAAAAAGAACAGCAATATGACCTACGAGAAGCTGAGCCGGGCCATGAGGTGAGCTGGCGACCTGGGTCCTTGTTCAGAGATGGACATGGAAGGAACGGTTGATCTGGCCCAGATCGCTAGTGTTCTGATCACCGCTGGGCATCATGGGATGAGTGTGAGGCTCCTAGAGCTCGGGCCAAGGTTAGCCTACGGGGAGGATCAAGTGTTTAGCCGGGCATGTCGGGAGCACAGCCAGTGTCGGCTCGCAGCAACGTTTTGTTGGGTTATCTACAAGACTGGATCTAAGAGAGACACTCGGGAAATGTAGAAAGAGCTTTTGTGTGCCACAAATGCAGATTAAGTTCATCTCTAAGGTCCCTTCCAGCTCCCCAGGACATGGCCACACACACACACACAGAGCAACCAGGTGCAGAGGCAGGTGCTGTGCCCCACGTTATCAACCAGGGAGACAACAGCAAACAGGTAGAGGAAGGAGAGAATTCTGAACAGTGTAGGTCAGGTTCAGCTTGCTTTGGCAGAAACTAGAAGGGACAGGTCCACAGAGGCCTTTTCTTGGCAGTGCCCAGCATAACCTCCTTCTCCCTTACCCAGGTACTACTACAAACGAGAGATCCTGGAGCGGGTGGACGGCCGGAGGCTTGTCTACAAGTTTGGCAAGAACTCCAGTGGCTGGAAGGAAGAGGAGCTGGTGGAGAGTCGGAACTGAGGGTCAGATGTGGACCTGGGACTTGATGCACAGACTTGGACTGCAGGCCTGCAGCCCTGCTGGCCCCTCGTGCGGACAGGCGTGCGCCCTGCCGGGCTGTGGAGAGAAGCTCAAACGTTGGCAGCAGTGTGCTGAAGAGGAGGCCACGGCCTCTCTTCCCTGCCCTCGTTGTGGAATTACAAGCCCTGGGGTTTGAAGCCACTTGTGCACTGACTCTACGGCTATGAGCCTGGCTCTTTGAAGACCCAACACTGGCTACGTCTGCAGATGCCTGGACACAGCCAAGGAGGCTGGGGAGGCCTCAAGAGGGAGCATCGGGACCAGAGGGGACAGGGTGGTATCCTCCAGCACCACCTTTCTGGACCTTTCCATCTCCCTGCTTAGTACTAGGGCTCCCCGGGTGGGGGTCCCCTAATTTATGTGCTATAAATATGTCAGATGTACATAGAGATCTATTTTTTCTAAAGCATCCCCCCCTTCTTGTTCCCATGGAGCCCCAGTAATCAGACTGACTGTTCTAGCCCCACTACGGGGTCAGCAGGAGGTAGGGTGAAGCCTGCCCACCAGGATAGGGGTTCTCGGATCCTTTCTCCTGTGAATGGAGAAAGTTTATTGGAAACCTCCAATAAACTACTTTCTGGGCTCTTTCTATCCTTTGTCTCAGCTATCTGTGTACTGGTATGTGGGGCTCTAGGTTGGGTAAGGCATGGTGTTGGGAGGGGACAGGAAGCAGGAGGATGCGCCAAGCTGAGGGGGGTAGGCAGAGGCAGATGGCAGGCAGCTGGGTATGGGTTTGCTGCAGCCAGAGGGGAGGGTTGGGCTCACGGGCTGGGGGTAGGGGTTGGGCTGGAAGGGGAGATCACTCACACCCAAGGAACTAGCAGGCTGTGGGCCAGAGCTTGGACCTGCGGTTCTCCAAGTTCAACTTGTTGGAATATTAGAATGTTCTTGCATTCATGTTAGCTGTGTGCTGAATATCTGCAATACACTTTCTAGCTTTGGTGTCTGACATAAGATCAGAGTTAAGATCTTGAAGAAGGGGTTGGGGATGTGGCTGAGTGGTAGAGGGCTTGCTTAGCGTGCATGAAGCCCTGGGTTCCATTCCTCTCTACCACCTACACAGAAAAAGATGGAAGGAGCGCTGTGGCTCAAGTGGTAGCGTGCTAGCCTTGAGCAAAGAAAGAAGCTCAGGGACAGTGCTAAGGCCTTGAGTTCCAGCCCCAGAACTGGACAAAAAAAAGTCTTGAAGTGGAGATGAGCACTTGATGGGGAAAAAAATGGTGGAAGGATTGATACTTGGCAATAGCCAGGATCTGTTTTACCTCATTTTGTCCTCCCAAGAAGAGAGGAGTTATCATTCCCACTTTACAGAAGCAGAGTGGTTTGGTAGGTTCTGTCCTTTAATCTATTAGCCTATTCCTGGGAAGGGCTCTAATTTAACCTAACTTAGTTTTTAGATACTCCTGGGATTTGAACTTGGTGCCTTCTGCTTGCTAGGCAGGCACTCTACCACTGAACCACATCCCCAGACCTTGTTTAAAACAATTGGTTGTTTTCTAGGTAAGGTCTTGTTTCCTACCTGGGCCTGGGCCTCCATCAGCTTATTTTAGGCTTCCAGCAGTAGCTGGGATAACAGTTGTAGGCCACCTGTGTCCAGCTCTTGTTTGAGAAGGACTCTTGTAGACGAGGCTGGCCTCAAACCACAAACCTCCTGAGTAGCTTGGATTACAGGCGGCACTGACTCTTGACTGACCTCAGTTAATTTCTGATTGAATTCTCCTTCAGCAGATTCCAGAATCAATTTTCTGTGTTTCTACAGTGATGACATGTCTGGTTCTAAAGAGGACATTTCACTGACAGAGTCGTCTGGAGGGTTACTTGCAAAGAACAACGTTGAAGTTGAAAGTGCTTCAGCTGGGCTGGGAAAGTAGCAGAGTGGTAGAGTGTTTGCTTAGCATTCATGAAGCCCTGGGTTCGATTCCTCAGTATCACATAAAAAGAAAAAGCCAGAACTGGTGCTGTGGCTCAAATGGTAGAGTGCTAGCCTTGAGCAAAAAAGAAGCTTCAGGAACAGTGCCGAGGCCCTGAGTTCAAGCCCCATGACTGACCAAAAAGAAAAAGTGCTTCAGATTTTAGAGAACACATTGAAGATGCATCCTGAGAGAAAAAAAAAAACCTGCATGTTGGAAACAATGTCCCAGTTGTCTTGGAGATAGCAGATTATTCACTGGGAGATGCAGATGAAGAAGCAATCTTAGAAAAACATGGTGTATGGCAGGTCTTTGGAAATGCGACTGACTGGCTGTGAAGAAACATAGTAGTGGACAGGAAGTGGTTGGCTATTGGAGTTGTGAAAGATCCTATCTTCTGAAGCCATCTTGGAAAAAGTTATCTTTATATTTTTTTCCCCAACTGAAGTAGAAGCAAGTGAGCCAAGAAAGTAGTGAGCCAAGAAAGTAGTGGACAAAGGCAGAGGTATAACCAGGCCGGGCTTTATGCTGCCCAGGCTCCTTTGGCTTTGGCAAATATGCAGCCTTCTATTGCCCTCACTTCTTGGGAGTGCGCGTATGATATGCACTGTGCTCGTTTCTCCTCTACATTATCTCTGGAGTGTACACATTAAGAAAGGTGATGGAGTTGTTTAAGGTCACCTAGCTAAGGAATGGGGATGGGCCTCTGGGTCCTACAATGAAATGCTCTTGCTTAATGCTTCCCTTTGTCCTCACATTTTCTTCTGCTTGAAATGGGAGATCCTGCTAGACACCGGTGGCTCACACCTGTGATCCTAGCTACTCAGGAGGCTGAGATCTGAGGATCGTGGTTTGAAGTCAACCTGGGCAGGAAAGGCCTGGAGAGACTCATCTCCAATGAACCGCTAGAAAACCAGAAGTGGCACTGTGGCTCAAAGTGGTAGAGTGCTACCCTTGAGCAAAAGAGTTCAGGGGCAGTGCCCAGGCCCTGGATTAATATCCAAGCAGTGAGTTTCAGCTACAGAGTATTTGTGGGGCAGCTTAGCTGAAGCACAGGGGGTGGGGGGCTGGGAGCAGCCGGCCCTGCTCACCGACCTTTGCTCTTTAGGGCTCGGTTTATGAGGCGCTTTCCTCAGCCCATTATCTCATTGGCTCCACCCCACAGTTCCCAGAAGAGACTGAATGTCCCCTTGTCATGGAAGAGGCCAGAGGCTGGCCCAAGATCCGTGGCCAGGTGAGGGTGAGGATGGGGAATGGGCCCCAGCCCCGTGTACCAGAGGCAGTGCCTGGAGAATGGCAGCCTGGGGCTCACATTGAACCAAGATGGCTTCCTCCTCCACCTGGCTCTCCATCCTTCTGCCCCTTGGGACACCAATCTTCCCCGCACAGACCTGTAGTTTGGCTTTTCTCAGCACTCTCCCCGACTGCCCTCTCTGCTAGGAGCCAACCTCCTTTATCCCCAATCTCACCAGCCCCAGGGCCTTAATGAACACCCAGAGGTGGGCCCATCCGGGCCTACCTGGCCTGGGTCCCCTTGGGTGTGGTCCTGGGCTGGGCTGTTTATATCCTGCCCTAAGCTTCTGGTCACCTCTTATCTCCTGTGGAATCAGGTGTGTTGCTGGGCCGGTCAGGTCTGAGGGAGGTCACCCACCACTCCCAGGTTTGGGTGTGCCCTGAGCTGGCTGGGCCTAGGCCTAGGGGGCTGGGCTGGCTGCCCTCCGTCTCTCCTGGGAGGGTTCCCAGAACCCCACAGCAAAACCAATTCAGGAGAAATCTGGCTTAGACAGGCCTCCTGGGAGGCAGGTAAAGAGGCACCCTTTCTGATAAGGGTCTTCCTTCCATTGGCTCTTTGATTTGGTGGAGATGTTTATGCATGTTGGTCTTTTCCTTATGTAGCTCCTCTGGGCAGGTGCTGAACTCACTCATTTCAGCAGCCTGGCACAGAGAAAGGCACTGCATAAATATTTGCCAAGCTGCCCTATGACACTCCCTAACTCCAGCTCTTCTGTCCATGCGCGTGCATGCACACACACACACACTCACTCACACACTGGTACACACTCGGGTACATCACTTTCACAATTACATATCACACTCATAACATACACACTCAGCGCTTATCACATGCACTCAAATGCACCACACACATGATGAGCCCACACACACTCCCAGAGTCCAACACACACCTTCACACGCACACACTCACACACAGTCTCAAATGAGTAGATTTAGCTCGCTGCCTCCCTGCCTCCCTGCCTTTCAGCATACTGGCATTTTATCAACTCTCATGCACATTGGATAAGCTACTGTCCTGGGTACAGCTGCCTAAACCACGGCACCACCATGATGCAGAATTCTTTTTTTTTTTTTTTTCCCAGTCCTGGGGTTTGAATTCAGGGCCTGGGCACTGTCCCTGAACCTCTCTGTGCTCAAGGCTAGCACTCTACCACTTGAGTCACAGTGCTTCTTCCAGCTTTTTCTGTTCATGTGGTACTGAGGAATCGAGCCCAGGGCTTCATGTATACTAGGCAAGCACTCTACCACTAAGCCACATTCCCAGCCCAGCAGAATTTTCTCCCCATGTATCTCTCCCTGCTGAGAAAGGAGGGTTGACAGAACCATATATATATATTTCATATACATATACTTCCTCATCAACTCATATGTTGTCTGGAAGATATTTTCCATAATATCCATAATTTTCCATAATGTCCTACATCACAGCCATGATTTGTAGAACAGAGCTCTCTGGTTCTAGAAAACAACCTCCCTTTTTTTGGGGGGGGGGTCCTGTTGTGGGGCCTGAACTCTGGGCCTGGGCGCTGTCCCTCAGCTCTTCAGCTCAAGGCTAGCGCTCTATCACTTGAGCCACAGCGCCACTT
>NW_012267251.1:8078941-8086386 GCF_000151885.1 Dipodomys ordii
CGCTTGCCTTGCATGCCTGAGGCCCTGGGTTCGATTCCTCAGCACCACATAAGCAAAAAGAAAAAAGCTGGAAGTGGTGCTGTGGCTCAAATGGTAGATCACTAGCCTTGAGCTGAAGAGCTGAGGGACAGTGCTCAGGCCCCACTCCCGGATCCCCCCCCCCAAAAAAAAAGAACACCAGCTATAAACAAACAAGCTGAGTGAGCTTGAGACCGAGTTCAAGCCCCAGTACCAGCAAAACATAAAAATAAATAAAAATAAATCAAACCTTGAACAGCTTCCAGGCTGCTGAATGTGGAGGTACAAGAAGAATGTGGCACGGACCAGAGGGTATAGGGACTCCATAGCTCTCCTCCTAGTTTACTGTTCCTACTGGCTATTCCCAAATTGTCTCCTATTATAATAATAGTAACAAAAGTAATTGAAAACAAAACTTTTCTAAAGAGAGAATTAATGGCTCATACCTCTAATCTAACCTACTCAGATGGCTGAGATCAGAAAGGTCTCAAGATCCTGGAGCAGTGTTTCATGTTATCCTAGCTACCTGGGGAGAATAAATAAGAGGATCACAGTCCAGGCGTCCCTAGCCAAAATGCAATAAAATAACACAATGAAGACAAAAAAGGATGGAGGGGCATGGATCAGAGGTATGGCACCTGCCTAGCAAGTCTAAGGCCCTGAGTTTAAACACTAGTACCGAGAACATCCTCCTCTGGTCTCACTATGTGTGGAATGCCTAGAATCCTGCATTTATCATGTCTTTTTTTTTTTGTCAGTCATGGAGCTTGAACTCTGTGCTTGGGTGCTGTCCCTGCACTCTTCAGCTCAAAGTGAGCACTCTACCACTTGACCACAGAGCCACTTCTGATTTTCTAGTGGTTTATTGGAGATAAGAGTCTCATGGACTTTCCTGCCCTGGCTGGCTTTGAACTGTGATCTTCAGATCTCAGCCTCCTGAATAGCTAGGATTACAGGTGTGAGCCACCAACACCTGGCTCTGTTTTGTTCTTTGTTCTTCTTTTTTTTTTTTTAACTGTTATTTGTTTTTTGCCAGTTCTGAAGCTTGAACTCTGGGCCTGGGTGCTGTCCCTGAGCTCTTTTTGCTCAAAACTAGCACTTTATCACTTAAGCCACAGTACCACTTCAGCTTTTTCTGTGATTGATTGGAGACAAAAGTCTCACAGAATTCCATGCTCAGGCTGGCTTTGAACCACAGTCCTCAGATCTCAGCCTCCTAAGTAGCTAGGATTACAGGTGTGAGCCAAGGTACCCAGTTCTGTTTTATATATCTAGCATTTCACCATTCCTTCCAGTCTCGCTTCTTCCTTTTCTGGCAGTACTGGGGTTTGAACTCAGTGCTTCATGCTTGCTAGGCAGGTACTATACTGATGAGCCACATCTTCATCCCTTTCTTCTGGGCTTCTACAGTTTTCATCTCTTTGCTGAAATTTCTTTTTGTTTGGGTCCGGTGGTGGGGCCTGAACTCGGCCTGGGCGCTGTCCCTCAGCTCTTCAGCTCAAGGCTAGCGCTCTACTACTTGAGCCACAGCACCACTTCCGGCTTTTTTTCTTTTTGCTTATGTGGTGCTGAGGAATCGAACCCAGTGCCTCATGCATGCAAGGTAAGTGCTCTACCACTGAGCCACCTTTCCAGCCCTCTTTGCTGAAATTTCTTATGAGCGTAGGTTGTCTGAGTCCAGTTCTGTTTTCTATTTTGTTTCTTGACAATGGATAGTGGGGTTTATTTTTTCTTCTTTTTTGATGTGTTTGTATCTAGTAATTTTTTATTATATGCTGGACATCTGCAGAAGAGTAAAGACTGAGATAAATAGTACTTATGGCTAGAAATGGTTATGCCTCTGTGGCAGATCGTGTGGGGGGGGGGGCCCTCAGTCTGGTTGGAAATTAGTTCTGTTTGGGCTTTGCTGTTGCTGCAGCCATTGCCTTGGATTGTTCTTGCCTTCTGCTTGGTCCTCAATTTTCCCATTATGGCAGCTCTGCCCTGGGCATTCAGCCTTCCCTGAGCTGCAAAGGGCTCTTTCTTCCCCTGAGATACCAGGCTGTGGCTTGCTAGTTCTGGCTTGGTTTGGGGGGGTGTGGTCAAGGGAGTCAGAAGGGTTCTATGGTCTGATGTCCTGGTCCAGTAAGTCAGAAGGGTTCTATGGTCTGATGTCCTGGTCCAGGTTGTCTTAGAATCTTAGGCAGGCCTGAGGACGTGAGATCTTTTCATTTTCTTCACTCCAGTTGGCAGTCACACTCAGCCTGTGTGTGGGGCAGGTCTGTGGGGGTGGATGATCCCTGCCTCCCATTATGACAACCCAAATATCTTTCAACAAAATCAAATGTCCTGGGGCAGAGTAGGGGGAACAGAGTATGAGGAGGGAGTCGGGTTCCCTGCCCGGAAACCACTAAGTATGGGAGTCAAAGACTTGCCTGCTCCTCCCAGAGGTAGGAAGGAAACTTTGTGCTCCACCCTTCCTCTCCTCAGAGATCTTCTCCTCCCCCAGGATCAACACCTGTCCCCTGGGGGCAACAGAATTCATCCCTTCTGGAAGCTTCAAATTGTTATTTCTTCTTTCTCATTTCTTTTCTCTCCTCTCTTCTCACCCCTCTTCTTCCAGGGAGAAGGGGCTGCCTGGAACTCCATGCTGGAGCCTCGCACTAGTCTTTCTTCTGAGCTCCCCAGTGGTCTGTGGGGGAAAGAGACCACACATTCCTGGAGCGCTTTTTGGCCATCCCTCCACCAGCCGTCAGCACTTTGCTAAAGAGGTTTGCAAAATTCTTCCTGCCCTGCGGTATGGTGTGTGTGTGTGTCTCCCCTTGCCCAGCCATAGTGATCCACAGGTTCACATCCTTCCTCTCCCTGCTTGTTCTTAACTTACCTGGGGTCCTAGGTTAAGGGGTTGTTCTGAGATCCCAGTTCTCCAATTGGTTCCAGAAGATGGCAGGTTTTTGTAGATTATTGGACTTTTTCTTGTGATTGGGTGGGTGTGCCTCCCCCCCCTCCCCGCCCCGCCTTAGAGAACCTGTTCACTTCGCTTGCTTGTCTCCCAGCATGGGTTGCTCTTGCCTTGAGTTCTAGGTTATGTGGCCATCTTCGAGCCTGGCTCTGACCAGTTCAAGAAGAATTATGACTTTGTAGTTCATCTGACATTTTCTTCTTAGGAGGTTGGAAAGAATGTTCTTTTTACCATTGTCTTATTTCCACATTCTTACTTCATTTTTTTTTTAATCCACTTGGAAAGATGACATATCCCTGGGTATTTTGGTTCTTTGGCAAGAGGACTTTCGAGCCTTTTGATGGCCCTACAAGAAATAAAAATAGTTCACCAGGTGCTGGTGGCTCATAGCTATAATTCTAGCTACTCAGGAGGCTGAGATCTGAGGATCTCAGTTTAAAGCTAGCTCAGTCCGGAAAGTCCAGAAGATTCTTATCTCCAATGAACCACCAGAAAACCGGAAGTGGCTTTGTGCCTGGAAGTGGTAGTGCCCAAGCCCTGAATTCAAGCCCTAGGACCAGCACACACACACACACACACACAACCCCAAAACCATATATTGTAAGCATCAACCCAGAAAACTACTCTGACACACAGTCACATAGAAGAAAGAAGGAAAGAAGTATTTAATGTCAGCTAGAGGCTGACAGTCTATCTCTTGCAGGATAGAGAGTGGCAAGCTGCTCTTGCAGCCCTAGAGGTACATATAGTGCCAGGAGTCTGAGGGCAGAAGGGGCTGGAAAATCTTTGTAGTCACAGCTGGACACGGGATATCCGACAGCCAGGGCAGGACATTCTATAGCTGGCCTGCAGCCAGGGAACACATCCCTTCACAGAAGCAATATATTCTATATCTAGCACATCTTATAGCTGTCATGTAGCCGGGGGAAACACCTTGGAGCAGAGAATACACTCTGTAGTTGGCACCTTGTAATCATACACTAGAACCAACATGAGACCAAGACTAGTATCCGGGCTCCATTGCTGATACAGCCGGGGCCGGTGGGAATAGACAACTATGGCCAGACCTGGCTTGTGAAGGACCCTGGGCAAGGGCTGTCAACCCAAAGTAGGGATGAATAAGCTTATATATAACTACCTCTTTTAGATGCCTTTCTTGCCTGTAATCCTAGCACTCAAGAGGCTTAGAAAGTTGGATGTGGAGTTTGAGGCTAGCCTGAACTACAGGAGGAGAGGAAGAAAGGCTTAAGCCTGTAATCCCAGCTGCTTCAACATCTGAGACAGGAGGATTATAGTTTGAAACTAGTCTTGGCAAAGTTTGTAGGACACACTATTTGAAAAACAAACTTAAGAAAAAGGACTAGGATGTGCCTTAAATGGTAGACCACCTGCCTATCAAGCAAGAGGCCCCAAACTCAATCTCCAATAATGCAAAACATACAAGCCCCCAACACAATTGAAGTTCACATTCAGCAGATGATCAGAAAATTTATGCAGTCAGGGATATATAATCTACCAGGAGATTCATGACATACTGGTAACAACCAAAATGTCCAAGGAGAAGGACTGCTTACAAATATTGTTATACCATGGTACAATATTAGGAAATCATTGCAGGTGATGATACATGAATATTCATTACAAATGATGACACATGAATATTCAATGGCATGAAGGTTGTTCATAAGTTGTTTTGTGAAGAACCCTAGTGATAAAACAGCATCATAGCATCTTTCAGCTTTGTTTTAAAAATGTAGAGCTAGGGATGGAGGTGTAGTGTAGTGGCAGTACTTATCTAGCATGAAGAAGTCCCTACTTCCAGCTCTAGTACCAGATGAATGTGGGTGTGGTTTTATACAATAGTGGCCATACATATATTTCTGGTTTGGTTCTGGGGATCAAATTCAGTGTCTTGAGTATGCGAGGCAAGCATTCCACCAGTAAGCTATATCCCCCAGTCTTTATTTTTTAATTTTTGTTCATTTCTGTATTGTGTAAATTTTCTTTCATAACAAACTTTTGTTTTTCAGGTCCTGGGGCTTGAACTCTGGGCCTAGCTGCTGTCCCTGAGTTCCTTTTTGCTCAAGGTTAGCACTCTACCACTTGAGCCACAGTGACACTTCTGGCTTTTTTTGTGGTTAATTGGAGATAAGAGTCTCACAGCCTTTCCTGCCCAGGCTGGCTTTGAAATGTGATCCTCAGATCTCAGTCTCCTGAGTAGTTAGGATTACAGGCGTGAGCCACCAGCACCTAGCTCCTTCATAATGAATTCATACTTCTCTTAAAATAAAGAAGCAGCTGGGCCCTGGTGGTTCACACCTGTAATCCTAGCTACTCAGGAGGCTGAGATCTGAGGATTGCAGTTCAAAGCTAGTCTGGGCAGGAAAGTCCGTGAAACTCTTGTCTCCAATTAACCACCAGAAAACCGAAAGCGGTGTAGTGGCTCAAGTGGTGAGTGCTTGCCTTGAACTGAAGAGTTCAGGGACAGCACCCAGGCCCAGAGTTCAAGCCCCAGGACTGACCAAAAAAAAAAAAAAAAAGAGGAAAAGGAAGTGGAGATGTAGATAGAGTGCTAGCCTTGAACAAAAGAGGTCAGGAACAGCACCCAGGCCCTAAGTTCAAGCCTCAAGACTGACAAGAAGAAGAAGAAGAAAGATGATGGAGAAGAGGGAGAGTGTTTAGACAGATGTTGGAGAAGAGGGAGAGTGTTTGCTTTCTTCATTTGTAAAAGAAACATTAGAAATTCAAAAGAGAGACTCCGGGCGCCAGTGGCTCACGCCTGTAATCCTAGCTACTCAGGAGGCTGAGATCTGAGGATCTCAGTTGAAAGCCAGCCAGGGCAGGAAAGGCCATGAGACTCTTATCTCCAATAAACCACTAGAAAACTGGAAGTGGTCCTGTGGCTCAAGCGGTAGAGTGCTCACCTTGAGCTGAAGAGAGCAGGGACAGTGCCCAAGCCCAGAGTTCAAGCCCCACGACCGACCAAAAAAAAGAAATTCAAAAGAGTGAAATAAACAGCATGTCTAATCGCTGGATTAAAGCAAAGTATGACTCATCTATTTACACTATGGAATCCTATGCATCCCTTCAAAGTGATGACTCATTGGAGAATCAGCTGGGCACTGAGGACATAAAGGAAGCCACTGCAAGCCTTCGCTCATAAACTCACATGAGTAAGCGGACCCTTGCCACACACTGGGATGGATAGTATGATGAAGGTATAACCAGGTGTGGTGCATCCCTGAAATCCCCACACTCAAGAGATGGAGGTAGGAGGACTTCCAGGATTCCCAGTTCAAGTCCAACCTGGGCTACACAGTAAACTCAAAAAGAAAGAAAGAGGGGAGGGTGTATAGCTCTGGGTTTGATTCTAAGCACTACACTACAAAAAAAAAAAAAAAGAAAGAAAGAAAAGAAAAGAAAAATTCCTTCTCTGTATCTCATCAGTATATAAACGAAATAAGCTTTTATTCCCTTAGAAAAATGAATAGGGGCTGGGAATGTGGCTCAGTGGTAGACTGCTTGCCTAGCATGCATAAAGCCCTGGGTTCAATTCCTCAGTGCCACATAAACAGAAAAAGCCAGAAGTGGAGCTGTGGCTCAAAGTGGTAGAGTGCTAGCCTGGAGAAAACGAACAACAATAACAACAAAAAACACAACAACAACTCAGGGACAGCATCTAGCACCCAGGCCCTGAGTTCAAGCCCTATAACCAACAAAAGTAAATAAATATGCATGAATGAATGAATGGTTGAATGAAAAGCTCTTCCTGCTGGTTGCTCGGGACAAAAACCTCAAAGTCATCCCTCATCACTTCACCCATATCCACAGCTACCAACCCAGCTTCTTATCTTGATGAGCACAAATGTGTCTTAATTGCTTTTCCTGCTTCCAATCTTGCAAGCATCTCAGTCCTCTGCCCAAAACCCTCAGAAAGCTGGGTGCTGGTGACTCAAGACTGTGATCCTAGCTACTCAGGAGGCTGAGATATAAGGATTGTGGTTCCAAGCCAGCCTCAGCAGGAAACTCCATGAGACTCTTATCTCCAATAAACCACTCAGAAAACTGGACATGATGCTGTGGCTCAAGTGGTAGAGTGCTAGCCTTGAGCTGAAGAGCCCAGAGATCAAGCTCCACAACTGACCAAAACAAAAACAAAAAAACCCTTAGAAGTCACGAGTCCACTCAGGAAAAGCTTAGCCAGTGGCACACGAAACCCCACCTGCTCTGTCCCCACTCCTCAGGCCATTCTCCTGTCTCAGCTGCTGTAAATCCTCCCTACATCCAAAGGCTTTCATCTTTCACCTCCTTTGGGCCTTTGAAGACCTTGGATCTCCCTAATGAAAACTGCAATCCACTCACCACCCTCCTCTTCTCCGGCCCACGTGCTCTCTCCTTTTCTCCTTGTCAATTTCTCTATAGTGTTCATTGTGATCACATAGACCAAGCATTTATCTCCTCCTCCTCCTCCTCCTCCTCCCTCCTC
>NW_012267251.1:8086446-8091202 GCF_000151885.1 Dipodomys ordii
TCTTCTTCTTCTTCTTCTTCTTCTTCTTCTTCTTCTTCTTCTTCTTCTTCTTCTTCTTCTTCTTCTTCTTCTTCTTCTTCTTCTTCTCCGGTTGTGGGGCTTGAACTTTGGGCCTGATCGCTGTCCCTCAGCTCTTCAGCTCAAGGTAGTGCTCTACCGCTTGAGCCACAGCGCCACTTCTGGTTTTCTGGTGGTTTATTGGAGATAAGAGTTTCGTGGACTTTCCTGCTCAGTCTAGCTTTGAACTGTGATCCTCAGATCTCAGCCTCCTGAGCTAGGATTACAGGCATGAGTCATGGGTGCCTGGATTTTTTTTTTTTTTGAGACAAGATTGCTCTGTGACCAAGGCTAGCCTGAAGCTCTTGATCTTTCTGCCTGCATTTCCCAAGAGCTGGGATTACAGATGTGTACCACCATGCTTGGCTTAAAGCAATTGGGCCAATGCGTGTGCCTACCTCATACTTTATAAAGATGTTAATATCCACTAAATGATCATCTTGGAACCCTTCATTGGTGACCTCTACCAACACTGATACCCTTCATCTGTAATCAACAGGTAGTCAATGGCCGCCTACACTGGATGGGGCCACTGTAAACCAGCTCTCCACAGGCCTTCCCTTTTAGAACTACCAAGGCCCAGGGTAGGCAAGGAATTGGCTCTTAACAAACATAGGGAGGAGAGGTGAGTGTGGAATGCTAGGCCAGAGGACTGGTTGGAGAGAAGGAGGGTGGCTAGGGTTTGTGGTTCCAGGTCAGGGCCAGCCTGCCTGTGTTGAAGTAAGTCTTGTTGGCTTTGACTGCTGGGTCATCTTTCCCCTGCCTGTCTCAGCTTTCCCGCTCTAATTAATGCATGGCCAATGTTTGCATCCATGTCCTAGGGCTGTTCTGATGAATGAGAAGGATAGTCAATGGAAAGCCCTGGCAGGCAGTGGGCATGATAGGGGCTTGGTGGGATGTTGTGGCTTTGTGGGAAAACCCTTGCCTGCTATGGAAAACAGGCTAGGTTGCATCTCCAACACCAATGAATGAATGAATGAAAGGTAGAGAGGGGAGAGCAAGAAAGGTATGTTCAGTCCTTGTTTGGGAGCGGAGCTGGCGAGGGGGGTGACCCAACAGGGCAGGGAGGCTCATACATCAAGGTCAGGACTAAATATACAGACTCCCAGCTAGATGCTTCTGTTGGCTGCATTCTGAATTTCTCACCGCGTACAGCGTTATTTCCCTGTCTCCCTTTGTGACCCTACTACAACGCACCCCCAAACTAAGGCAAAGGGCTCTTCAGCTCTCTCCTGCATTCAGCCTGTGGGTCTTCCTACTGCCCCAGGGCCCCAGGTCTGGCTGGTGATTTCTCCCAGGCCAGCCTGAGGCAGCAGTGTGGTCAGAAACCAGCCCTTGGCTTGAGAGAGCCTCCTGGCTCTAGATTTCCACCCACTCTCTGTCTGGCCGAGCAGCAGCCTGGAGGGGGTCGGGGTGACCTCAGCCCCACAGTGCAAGGTGGGCTGGGCTCCCGGCAAGTCCTCGCCTTTCCCTTGGGAGCCAGGATTACCTCACTCTGGAGCAGAGGGAATGGTTAACCAGCCTCATTTCAGAGGGCCTCCTGGGCCTGGCCTAGGGCGTACTCACAGGGCAAGGAACAGATGGACCCTGGCCTGGGTGTGTATGTGGTGGCTCTAGTCTCAGCCACTGCCTTGTTATCTACATGTAACTCATAGGTATCAGAAAAAAATTGTGCATAATATAAACATACATGTATGTATATATACACATATACATGACATGAAGGCTTCCCAATGGCCAATATTTTATATGTTATACAAACTTAGATAGCATTTTATTCATGTAGCATTGTCCCAAAGTATATATTTCTGTCCCTACTTTTTAGTTGAGTACTGGCAACTCACGCCTATCATCCTAACTACTGAGATCCCAGGCGAGATCCCAGGATCGTGGTTCAAAGCCAGCCCAGGTGGGAAAGTCCAATAGCTTATCTCTAACCACGAAAAAGCCAGAAGTGGGGTCATGGCTCAAGTGGTAGAGCACCAGCCTTGAGTGAAGAAGGTCAGGGACAGTGAGGACAAGCTTCAGTATTAGTGTGCTCTCACACATGCGTTGGTGCACACGCACACACACACACAGAGGAATTGGACACATGCCTATAATCTCAGCACTCAGGTGGTGGAGAAAGGAGGATGAAGCGTTTCAGACCAGTCTGGACTCCTAGTGAGATAATGTCCCCCTCCCCCAAATCAAACAGGGTGGGGTTGGGAGAGATGGGGGAGAATGACGGAAAGATGACAGTGATCAAGATGCACTGCATTTGTCAATTGAGGTGTACAACTAAAAGCCCTTTGTGCAATTACTTAAAGATAATTAGATAGATAGATAGATAGATAGATAGATAGATAGATAGATAGATAGATAGATAGATAGAAGAACCCCACCTGACATTTCTGGCTCACTGGGCCTAGAGACCATCGTTCCGCAGTTGGCCTGCTGTTTGCCTGGACCCCAGTCATCAGAGGAGACTGAGCTTCTTTACTCTGGAAATGGTTTTGTTCCAATCCCTGAAGCCACAGTCTCTAAGGATTTCCCAACCTCAGCCTTGCTCTATTCTGATTCTGCTTTCTGTGACATCTCACTGGTGACTAAGAACCTTGCAATTTACATATCTAGTCAGTGGTTGCTGCTTGGTTTCTTCGATATATCTGGGCTAGCAGCAGTACAAAGCCTCTTGGATATCTTTACTTAGGCTCCGCCCAAACCAGTACAAGAAAATGGCACCAGAAGGCCTGGTGTGGAGCCAGGATCCTTTGTGCAGGCATGGACAGTGGACAGAGCCAAGGCCTTTGCAGTTTCCTCCACACACATACCCTCCCCCCCCACCCCGGGCTTCTAACAGGCATGAAGGGCGGATGGGTGGTGGGCTTTCTTTAGACAGCAGATGCGTGAGAACAATTCTGCACTGACAGCTGTGGAATTTCCCGCCTTTGGTCACTGGACCAAGGACCATCATTGCCTAGATTATGGTCTATTTTAATATTTCCACTTGAAGGTGGCTCTGTTTTTGCATTAGAAATGAAATGAAGGGGGCTGGGAATGTGGCTCACTGATAGAGTGCTTGCCTAGCATGCATGAAGCCCTGAGTTCAATTCCTTAGTACCATACAAACAGAAAAAGCTGGAAGTGGTGCTGTGGCTCAAGTGATAGAGTACTAGCCTTGAGCACAGATTGGCTCAGGGACAGTGCTCAGACCCTGATTTCAAGCCCCAGGACCAGGAAAAAAAATGAAATGAAGGCCAAATTTATTGTATAAAATCTTCTTTACATTATAGATGCAAGTTTTCTTGACACAAAAGGACAAGCATTGTATGATTTGGAACGGAAGGACAATGGTGGTTTTCTGGGCAGGCAGGGTAAGGAAAATGGAGGTGTGTGTGTGTGTGTGTGTGTGTGTGTGTGTGTGTGTGTGTGTGTGTGCTAATCCTGGGATTTGGACTCAGGGTCTGGGTACCATCCCTTACTTAGTTTCTGAAAGCTAGTGTACTACCATTTGAGTCACAGTTCCATTTCTATCCTTTTGTGGTAGTTAATTGAAGATAACAGTCTCATAAACTTGCCTGAGCTGGCTTTGAATCACCATCCTCAGATCTCAGCCTCCTCAGTAGCTGGGATTACAGGTGTGAGCCACCGGCTCCCCAATGGGAGATATGTTAGTGGTCAGTTCTAGTGTGGGATAGCAAACACTTCTGGAGGTGGACGGTAGGGATCGAAGCACTGACCTGTACACAAACGATTAAGATGACAAATGTTTTTATTTATTTATTTATTTATTTTGGTCCAGTTGTGGGCTTGAACTCTGGGCCTGGGCACTATCCCTCAGCTCTTCAGCTCAAGGCCACTAGCACTCTACCACTTGAGCCACAGTGCCACCTCTGGCTTTTTTCTTTTTGCTTATGTGGTGCTGAAGAATAGAACCCAAGACCTCAGGCATGCAAGGCAAGCGCACTACCACTGAGCCACCTGCCCAGCCCCTAAGATGACAAATGTTATGCTGTTACCTTTAGCACAAAATCAATAGCAAGCATTCAATACGAACATACCTTCTAGTCAGCCACCACTGGGATCCACCTAAATTATGAGTCCCCAATGCCCCCCTCCTTGGGTTTCCAGGACACCCACTTGACTAGAGTATATAGCAAATCCCACAAGCCTTCAGGATTTCCCCCACCCCTGTTCTCACTAACAGCTCTGGTCTTCCCATTCTCCTACTCAACAGCCGGTTCACATTGCAAGGCTTTGTGTGGTCTCTGGTCTGCCCAGAATATTCCTTGCTGGCTTGTCCAGGCTCTCTCCTTCACAGCCTCAGCCCCTTACTGAGCTACTCTCGTGGGGCTCTTCCACAGATCTCCTGGCTTCTTTGCCCGCCCTCTCTCACAGCACCACTCCCTACCTAATCTACAATACACTTGCACAGTCTTTGGGTTTTTATTTTGTACCAGTATGGGAGCTTGAACTCAGGACCTGGGCACTTACTTTTAGCTTTTATTTTTTATCAGGTGCGGGGCCTGAACTCTGGGCCTGGGCGCTGTCCCTCAGCTCTTCAGCTCAAGGCTAGTGCTCTACCACTTGAGCCACAGTGCCACTTGCAGATTTTTCTGTTTATGTGGTGTTGAGGAATCGAACCCAGGCCCTCATGCATGCAAAGCAAGCACTTACTACTGAGCCACCTTCCCATCCCCACCTTTAGCTTTTTTTT
>NW_012267251.1:8091252-8118964 GCF_000151885.1 Dipodomys ordii
TTTTTTTTTTTTTTTTTACTGAAGGCTGGTACTCTACCACTTGAGCCACACCTCTACTTTCTGCTTTTTGGTGGTTAATTGGGAGATAAGAGTCTCACAGATGTTCCTGACCAGGCTGGCTTCAAACTGTGATCCTCCTATCTCAGCCTTCTGAGTAGCTAGCATTACAGGTGTGATCCACTGGTGCCCAAACTATTGTGTAATCTTTTTTTTTTTGCCGGTTGTGGGGCCTGAACTCTGGGTCTGGGCGCTGTCCCTCAGTTCTTCAGCTCAAGGCTAGTGCTGTACCACTTGAGCCACAGCGCCACTTGTGACTTTCTCCGCATATGTGGTGCTGAGGAATTGAACCCAGGGCCTCATGCATGCAAGGCAAGCGCTCTACCATTGAGCCACCTTCCCAGCCCCTATTGTGTAATCTTTAATGTCTATCCCTCCCAGAACTGAGGCTGAGGTAGGAAGACAGAGGCTCGGGAGGGTTTGTTTTGTTCCCTGATATACCCAAGCCCCAAGCAGATTGCTTAGAACCTGGTAGCTGGCCAATTAGTATTTGTTGGATGCAAGGAAGTTTTTGAGTTCCTTGTGGAAGGAGTACTCAGCACCTGCCTGAGTAGGACAGGACTTAGGCTGAGGTAGGAAGCCTCGTTCTCCTCTATCTGGTTTCCAGCTCAGAAACTGTCAAATCCCTGGGATTGCTGTCCTCTATCTCTTCCAAGCACTCTGACGTGGGGAAAATGAAACCCAAGGCGCGTTCGCCCCTCTCAGCAGCCACATGGCACACACTGGCCAATGAATCCTGACCTTCCCAGGATCTGGTCGAGCCCTGTTTCCAGATAGACAGGTTGGGCGTTGGCTGTGACCATAGAGCCTGGATCATGTCGGTGAGGGAGGACAGATAGGCCAAGGGCAGCTGGCAGTGGGTCAGTCTTGGAGGGTAAATGGGGACATTGTGGCACTGTGTGCTGCCCTGTGGTGGGCACGTCCCAGGGTGACAGCCCCCTTCTGTGAGATGAAGGCAGACTTAGAGCTAAATGAGGTGCAAACAAAAGACTGGGTTGCCTTTGTCCTCCACCTGCCCCTTGTCCTCTGTTTACATCCTCCCTTCCCGTAAATGAGTTGGGCACTGAGCCCTGCTGGCCCAGAGCCAGACACACCTGTAGGACAGGTTGGGCTGTGTGCTTGGGGGTGGGGAGCGGGTGCTGGTCCTGGCAGGTGATTCAGGCCCTGGGGGAGCAAGCTGTTCTCATGGCAGCACTGCTGACTGGCTCTCTCCAAGAGGATGGGACACCTCGGGGTGGGGTGGGGGGTTCCCTTGCCCAGGGAGTGCCAGGAACTTCTGTGCCAGTCAGTAGAGATGGGAGGACCACATACCTTCTTTTTGTCCTCAGGAGATATTTCCTCGAGGGAAACTGAGGTCCGGAGAGTGGCAGACTGGGTGCTAAGGATCTGCACTAGAGCACAGTCACATGTGCCCAGAAGTAGTTGTTGCTCTGGACCTGGGTGCTAAGGATGAGAAGGGCTTGGTCCTCCATTGTGAGTTACAGCAAGCCTGTAACTGGGGTGTCTGGAAAGAATTTGGGGAGCAAGGTGAGGGAGCAAAGGGATAAGGTACTGAGGGCCAGGCAGAGTCTCTGACCCTGGGGAAGAGGAACACTGGTGTCCAGCATTGGTAGTCCCCAGGTTTACTTCCAGTGGGTGGACATGGGGAGCCTGGGTATGGGGAGCAGAGACGTGGGTATGTGTGACTCAGTCAGGGGAAGACATCTCCCTCCACCAAGGAATTAAGTGAGCCAGTTCATGTAACATTGTTTTCCACCTGGGCTCCTGTCTGTGTCTCTGAACCATGATGACTGTCCACTCTGTCACCAGTGTGTACTGCCTGCCTACTACACCCTTGCCCTTTGCTGGGCATCCAATCACAGCTGAGCTCATTGGTGACTACCAGTCCATAACATCCTTCTCAGTAGGCACTGTCCTATCCAAATTCCCGTCCCTCCTTTCATCAGCCCTCCTTCCTGTCCTCCAGCTCCTGAAACTTGGCCTCCCCATCCCATCCCATCCCATTCTCTTACTGGTGGTCTTGCTGTCCACCCTCCCACCCAAAACACAGCTTGTTCTGGTTCAGCCCTGCAGAATGGCCACCGCCCCACCTGGACCCCCAGTGGAGTAATGAGGTGCTGACTCTGCCCCCCTGCTCAGCTCCTGAACCAGTGATTGGCACTAAGACCACCTGAGGGTCTTCCACTGGGGAGTCCTACTGTGCGAGAGGGCAGTCCAAGAACTACCCCCCCCAACCCCAAGCTGAGGAGCGCTGGCTTGCCCTGCCTTCCTGAGCCCACCCCCCTCCAATCGCTTGTTCCTTGCCATAGACCTGGAGAGATCCTGTAGTGTAGGATTCCTCTCAGTTCCTCCACAGGGGGTCTGGGTACTGGGCATCCATCCCACATTAAGCGTTTCCCAAGCAACCCGAGGGGGAGAGCTCCTCACCTCTCCCTTTTGAGTGCCAGAGCTGAATCCTCAGGTCATGTTGGCCACTCTCCACATAGCCTCCGACCTCGATGGGTTGTGCTGTCGACCTTGGACTGTCTGTCATCTTTGGATGCATTGTCAAGGTCCCCCAGTCCTCCACTGCCCCCAGTGCTAGTCCAGTGGGGCACACCTCCGAGCTGGCGCCCCTCCAGCCTTCTGTCTTTCAGCCCCCCCCCTTCTCTCTCTTTTTCTCTTCCCTTTTTTCTGTTGGTCGTGGGGCTTGAACTCTGGGCCTGGGTGCTGTCCCTCAGCTTTTCAACTCAAGGCTAGCCACTTGAGCCACAGTGCCACTTCTGGTTTTCTGGTGGTTTATTGGAGATAAGAGTCTCACAGACTTTCTTGCCTGGGCTGTCTTTGAACCACGATTCTCAGATCTTAGCCTCTTGGGTAGCTAGGATTACAGGCCTGAGCCATGGGCACTCGACCAGCATTCCTTTTTGTCTTACCTCTGCTGAACTTACAGATCCCAGATGCCAATACTGTGCCATACCTCCATCTGTGCCAACCCCTGTAGCTTTTCCCATGGCTGGCAGTGCCTGTGTGCACTGTGGCACACTCTAAGGATCCCCACAGTGCTGATGGGCAGACAGACTGGGATGAGCAATGGAATCTTCACCCTTAAGGATAAGGATGTGGGAAGCAGTCCTTCCCCTTGGCCCTCTAGGTTGTGCTG
Source organism: Dipodomys ordii (assembly GCF_000151885.1). Lineage (NCBI taxonomy): Eukaryota > Metazoa > Chordata > Mammalia > Rodentia > Heteromyidae > Dipodomys > Dipodomys ordii. The sequence continues at coordinate 8,094,452 of NW_012267251.1, forward strand.
CTGAGGAGACACATACAAGGGAAATCTATGTTTCTTTCACAAGTATTTGGGCAGACGGGGTTGGCAGAGAACCTCTTCCATGTCCCCTTCTTCCCAACAGCCTTCAGCTCAAGGAATCCTCAAGCTCAAGTGGCATCTTTTGGGGATGGTGCTCTCTGCTCCCCTGCATATGTTAGCTTTATTCCCACAATAGCCTGGGAAGGAGGAAGGCTGGGGTACTGCTCTGGAAATCCCCAGAAGGGATGGTCAGTTCCCTTTGCTCTCCATAGAGCCAAGACTCTGCCATAATTGCTCTATCTCTGTCTCCCCTGAGTTTCTCCTTGACTCTCAGACAAGAGAGATGACTGTCATTCCGGCAGAAGGGATAAGAGGGACCAGGAAGGGTGGGGAAAACCAACATCCCTGAGTGATTTACATATATTATCTTACCTAATTCTTGCAACAGCAAGATGATGTTACTCAGCCAGGGCCAATGGTGAATGCAGAGGTGGAGACTGGACACCAGCCCAGGACTTCCAGACGGGAACTGTCAGTGCTGGTCCTTGGCTTTGTTTGTTTGTTTGTTTGTCTTGAGACAGTGTTTTGCTAGGTAAGCCCCAGCTGGCCTCAGAACTTTTTTTTTTTCTTGTCGGAAGGCTTGAACTCAGGTCCTGGGTGCTGTCCCTGAACTTTGGTGCTCAAGACTAGTGCTCTACCACTTTGAGCCACAATACCACTTCCTCTTTTCTGGAGGCTAATTGGAGATAAGAGTCTCATGGGCTTTCCTGCCTAGACTGGTTTTGAACCATGATCCTCAGATCTCAGTCTACTGAGTAGCTAGGATTACAGATGTGAGCCACCAGCAACCAGCTATTGAAACTTTTTATTTTTTGTTTTTAATATAAAACAGAATTGTTATGTTTTTCTAATCTAAAACATAATAAAAATGAACCACTGGGAAGATTAAAAGAATAAAGGGCTTAAAAATTACCCATCCATTCTTCTATTTTTTCCTTTATGTCAGTACTGGGGCTTGAACTCAGGGCCTCACTTAGCATTTTTGCTCAAGGCTGGCACTTAACCACTTGGACCACATCTCCACTTTGGGTATTTTGCTGGTTATTTGTGAGATAAAGTCTAGTGGATTTTCTGCCTGGGCTGGCTTTGTACAGAAATCCTCTGGATCTCGGCCTCTTGAGTTGCTAAGATTATAGGCATGAGCTACCGACACCAGATCCTTTCTCATTACTGGTTCAACACATATAACATTTTTCTGTTATTGCTGCAAAGATTTGTAACCAGCACATCACATGCCTCCTGAGGAGCAACTCTCTGATCTTTACTCAAAGCAGCCATGGGCTCAGGAGTGACCTTGTAGGAGACAGGAGAGATGAGACTCCCGCTCACCCTGCACCAGCAGAAACAGTATCATGATGCCAGGGGGTAGGGGCTCAGAGGGCGAGCAGGGCAGGCCTGGTGTCTTACATTTGTAATCCTAGTTACTCAGAAGGTTAAGATCTGAAGATTGTGGTTTGAAGCCAGCCCCAGCAGGAAAGTCCATGGGACTCTTATTTCCCATTAACCAAGGAAAGAAGGAAGAAGAGAGGGAGGTGAAACATAGACCTTGACTTCCTTACATCTCACTTCATTCTGTGAAAAAATCGAGTGGATTTTCTTTTACAATGTTAGGGAGAGAAGCAGAGCTTCAGGTGCTAGACACACACTTTACCACCAAGCCCTGCCCCAGCCTGAGGTCACCTTCTACTCATGAGATGCACTGATTTCATCCATATCTATGTCATAGCCGAGGCTCTTAGGGCTCTGGGACAGAGCCGAAGCAACGGCACCCAGACCCCACCTTCTTCACGCTCCTTCATGTTCAGGATTCTCTAACCCATGGAAAGCCATTGGCAGGCATGGGAAGGTGGAGGAGGCAGCCTCCAGAGAGGAGGGCAACACTAGAAGTGTCCATGAAGAGGTGACCTGTGACATGGATTGCGAAGTAAGTCACACAGCATGCACAGAGTGGACCGGTGTGCCCTTGTCACAAGCTGGTGTGGGGCATCCTGGGTTAGCACGGGGAGCTGTGTCAGCCAGGGTGAAGAGTTGGGGTGTTGTGTGAAGGCTGATGAAAAACATTCAAGGAGTAAATCAGTGTTTGTTCATTTGTTTATTTGCTTTGCAGTCGGGGGGGGGGGGGAGAGTCCTCCTTTAGCTTCCAGGCTGGCCTTGAACTCATAATCCTTCTGTTTCCAACTTCTGATTACAAGCATGCACCACCACACTGCCGGTGGATGAGCTGCGAGGAATCAAGCATGGTGTTTGCCCGGTGGTGGTGATGTGGCCATAGGCACAGGTGCTCACCTCTGGCAGACCACACGGGCAATGGCTAGTACGGTTGCAGCCACCTTTCCCAGGCCTGGTGGGGAGGGCACAATAGGGAAGGGCTAAGGCTGGCACTAAGGGATTCTTGGGCGCTTTGAGCAAGTACAGACAGGCCCAGAGTGGCTTGGTGACGCAAACTGCAGAGGATCTCGGGAGGAGGCAAGTGGGGCTGCCCCAGGTTCTGGTATCTATGGTAACCAAGGCTGCAGCCACCCTTGCTGCTCCCCCACAGACAGGAGACTCAGCCCTGCGCAGTGTTCCTCAGGCACCCAAGCCACCTGGGGGGTGGAGCAAGCCCCCCCCCCCAGCCTCCTTTGTAACCCTGGGAGCCTGCTGTAACCCAAGCTGACCTCACCGGTGAGGGGGCGGGTGTGGCTGCGTGGGCTCTGGGCCAGAGAATGGAGCACAACGTCAGCTCTGTCAGCCGCCTCCAAGCCAGCACTCAGCAAATAGACCGAGTCACGAACCCAACAAAGAGTTCAGCCGGCTTGTCATCCTGGCCACCGCACTGAGGACAATTGAAACTAGCAAGGGTGGGGCTGCTGACCAACTGTCCCTGTTCAGGGCTGGCCAGGGTTGTCCCAGGAGACAAGTTTCCCAGTGGGGCAGGTGAACAAAGTCAGCGGGGGTAACCGGGGAAGCTGAGGGTCTCACTGGAAACATAGGCTGTGGGTATAAAGGTGGGTGGGGAACCAGTATCCTTGCCCAGAGCCCTGATGTGGAGAGACACATCTATCACATAGCTAGGGGTTATGTGACAAGGAGGGGCTGCAGGTCCCGGGTGCGGGATGCGGGAAAGACCCCATGGCTCTGCAGGTGACCGGACTGCACACTGCGGTGTCTAGTCAGGCTCACTCGGGGCGGGGTAGTGCAGGCTGATGCCTCTGGTCACATCTAGAAAGCAAGGGCTTCCTTTCCTTTCCTTTCCTTCTTTCCTTTCCTCTCCCCTCTCCCTTCTCCTCTTTTCCCTTTCCTTTCTTTTCCCTTCTCCTTCCCTTTCCTTCTCTTCCCTTCCCTTCCTTTCTCCTTTCTTTTCTTTTCCTTTCCTTCCAGCACTGGGGCTTGAACTTAGGGCCTCATGTTCTCACTTGGCTCTTTCATTCAAGGATGGCGTTCTACCACTTGAGCCACAGCTCCACTTCAGGCTTTTTTTGCTGGCTACTGGAGATAAGAATTTGTCTTTCGGGGCTGGGAAGATGGCTCAGTGGTAGAGCGCTTGCCTTGCATGTATGAGGCCCTGGGTTCGATTCCTCAGCACCACATAAGCAAAAGAAAAAAAAGCCAGAAGTGGCGCTGTGGCTCAAGTGGCAGAGCGCCAGCCTTGAGCTGAAGAGCTGAGCGACAGCGCCCAGGCCCAGAGTTCAGGCCCCACGACCGGACCCCCCAAAAAAAGAATTTGTCTTTCGAATTCGTCTTCCTGGACTAGTTTTGAGCCAAGGTCCTCAGACAGATCCTCAGCCTCCTGAGTAGCTAGGATTATAGACATGAACCACTGGCACCTGGCAAAGGCAATGGATTCTTTTCCTTTTTAAAAATCAATCCAGCCAGGCACCAGTGGCTCACAACTGTAATCCTAGCTACTCAGGAGGCTGAGATCCAAGGATAGCAGTTCAAAGCCAGCCTGGGCAGGAAAGTCCATTAGATTCTTATCTCCAATTAACCATCAGAAAACCAGAAGTGGCACTGTGGCTCAAGTGGTAGAGTGCTCGCCTTGAGCTGAAGAGCTGAGGGACAGCGCCCAGAGTTCAAGCCCCATGACCACCAACAAATCAATCCAGCAAGCACTCATGGACACTTCTTTCCATGTGGAGCAAAACTGAAGCAGACTTGGGGAGCTCAGAATCCTGTGCAGCTGAAACAGAGACATGGTGTATTGCCTCACCATTCCCTGGAGGCACCTGTCTGTCTGCTTAAATCTTGGACACCATGCTGGTGCTTAATAAGTGTTTGATGAAAATTTGTAGAATGAATAAGTAAATGCATGACTGACAACATAGCACAGTTTGAGACAGGTGCTATAACAGATTTTTCTGTCTTTATTACTCATCATTAAATCTCAATGCCTGAAGCACAGTTGTTGCTCAATAAACATCAATTTTAAAAATGAATAGGAGACTAAATCTATGGAGAATAAATCTGTGGGACTAATTAGGTCTTGCTGAATAAAGGGACATGAGGACAAAGAGGACAGATCTGGTGGTGTACACCTGTAATTCCAGCACTCCCAGAAGGCTGGGGTAAGAGGATCCGGAGTTCAAGGGCAATCTGGGCTACAGAAGGAAACCTTGTCATCAATATAAAAGTAGCAATTCATTCGTTAATTAAAAACTGGAGGGGTGATACCATTTCAATTCTGTTTGTAGGACCTTTGTATTCTTGGTGTCTTTGAAGTTAACTGAGTTCTGCTTGAGTGTTATTTCTATTTTCAAACATTGTCCTGGGCACTTAATGTGTCCCCTCTTTTTTGTACCAGTAGAGGGGCTTGAACTCAGGGCTTGGGCTCTGTCCTTTACCTTTTTTATTCCTGGCTAGCACTCTACCACTTGAGCCACAACTCCCCTTCTAGCTTTTTTCTTTTCTTTTTTTTCTCTTTTTTGTTGGTTGTGGGGCTTGAACTCTGGGCCTGGGCACTGTTCCTCAGCTCTCCAGCTCAATGCTAGAGCTCTACTACTTGAGCCACAGTGCCACTTCCAGTTTTCTGGTGGTTTACTGGCATTAAGAGTCTCACAGACTTTCCTGCTTGGGCTGGCATTGAACCGTGATCCTCAGATCTCAGCCTCTTGAATAGGTAGGATTACAGGTATGAGCCACTGGACCCCGGCCCCTTCCAGCTTTTTGCTGGCCAATTGGAAATGTGTCTCATGAACTTTTCTGCCTAGGCTAGCTTTGAACTTTGATCCTCAGCCTCCTGAGTAGCTAAGATTACAGGTATGAGCCTCTAGTGCCCAAATTTTCCTTAACTATTTCGGTGGTGAATTTCCTACTCTTGTCATTCTTTCTTTCCTTCTTTCCTTCTTTTCCTTCTTCCTTGCTTCCCTCCTTTCCTTTCTTCCTTATTTCCTTCTTTTCATCCTTCCCTCCTTCCTTCCCTCTTCCTCTCCTCCCTCCTCTCTCCTCTCTCCCTCTCTCCCTCTCTCTCCTTCCTTTCTTCCTTCCTTTCTTTGTCTTTCCTTTCCTCCTCCTTCTCTTCCTTTCTGTCCCCTTTTAGTTCTTTCTCTCCTTTCTTGTTTATTCAAGACAAATTTTTGCTATGTAGCCCTCACTGACCTCAATTTACAATCCTCCTGCTTCTGTCTCCTGAGTGCTGGGATAAGCCATGTATCACCACAACGGATCCAGCTCTTTTATTTTCTATAAATATTGTTTTTTCACCATATTCTATTCTTGTCCATTTGTTTTCTATTGCTACATAACAGATCATTCCAAAACTCAGAGGTTTAAGGTGACTGTAAGCATTTACTATCTCATGATTTTCTTGGATCAGGAGTTCTGGTGGAGGACCCGGGCTCCAGTGTCTCTTAGGGTTGCAGTGAAGCGCTGGCTGAGTCTACAGTGGTCTGAAGGTACCATGGGCTGGAGGAGCCACTATGACAGCATCAAATGTCTGGAGAGTTGACACTGATTCTCAGCAGAGAACCTTCCTTCCCACATGGGTGTCTCCATGGACCCCTTTGGCATTCTTCTTTTGGGGCTAGGGGCTCACACTTGTAATCCAAGCTACTCAGGAGGCCAAGATCTGGAGGATCAGGGTTTTGAAGCCAGCCTAGGCAGAAAAGTTCATGAGATTTCTAGTCTAATTAGCAAAAAGCCAGACTGGAGGCATGACTCAAGTGAGCAAAAAATCTAAGCAAGCCGGGTGCTGGTGGCTCACGCCTGTAATCCTAGCTACTCAAGAGGCTGAGGATCGTCGTTTAAAGCCAGCCCAGACAGGAAAGTCTGTGAGACTCTTATCTCCAATAAACCACCAGAAAACCAGAAGTGGTGCTGTGGCTCAAGTGGTAGAGTGCTAGCCTTGAGCTGAAGAGCTGAGGGACAGCACCCAGGCCCAGAGTTCAAGCCCCATGACAGACGAAAGAGAAAGAAAGAAAGAAAGAAAGAAAGAAAGAAAGAAAGAAAGAAAGAAAGAAAGAAAGAAAGAAAGAAAGAAAGAAAGAAAGAAAGAAAAAAGAAAGAAATCTAAGCAAGCATGCAAGGCCCTGAGTTCAAGATCAAGTAAAGGGAAAAAACAAGTCTTGAGAAAATTGCAGCTACAAACTACAAAAGGGAAAGTTAAAGTTGGCACATAGCTCACTTGCTTGGGGTATGTGCTAACTTGGGTTGATTCCCCAAACAAGGCAAGTAGCATCATTATTGATAACTTCCTATCACATGTAATAAAATCCACACCCCTGGCCCTGGAGACCAACAAAAGCTAGCTCTTTTCTTTTCCCTGCATCTCCTGCTTCCATCCAGCAACTCTGGCCTCAGCTGGCCATTCCTCTTCAGCTGGGAACTGGCCACATCTGGTCCCTTCCTGTGGCTCCTGCCTCTGCTTCTCAGTCTTTCTGTTCTCAGCGTAACATCACAACCCCAGGGGCTTCTGGCCTCCTGATCTAACAGAGCCTCAGTCCCTCAGTGAGCTAGTAGCTCACACTGCCAAGCCCAGACACCCCTAGAGTTTTCCTGTTTATTTGTTTGTCTGTGTTTGGCCTCTCCTCACCCAGCCAGCACCTGAACGCACAGCAAAAGCAAGAGCCTTGTCTGTCTTCACAAGTCCCAGACTTAGAAAACCCAACCCAGTCTAAGTCACTCAGTTAACACCTGTTCAATAAAAACAGGATTTGCAGGAAATATTCAGGCACAAATGTTCTCTAGTCAGATCCTGTCCCGCAGCTGTCTTAAGAAAATGTAATCGCTAAATAGCTGAATACAACTCATTTAGATGGATAATCGGTTTTCAATTCTCTACTATTTATTGCCCTGTCTGGCCAGTTATCTTGAGATGTGACCCTGATCAGTGGGTTTTAAACTGTGCTTTGCAGTTATGAAAGTCTCAGGGGCTACAGCTGCTGGGCGAAGGCCCCGGGGCAGATACGGGGCAGATACTGGGCAAAGCAGCTGAAGAGCTGGAGTACCAAGGTTCCCAGACTCAAGGTCCGTCTGTCGTCTGTGTCTGTCTGTCTGTCTGTCTCTCTCTTTCTCTCTCATTCTGTGTCTCCCTGTTTCTTTTTGTTGTTGTTGTTGTTCTCTTTTGTGTTGTTGTTGTTGGTGGTGGTGGTGGTTGTGGAGCTTGAACTCAGGGCCAGATACTGTCTCTGGGCTCTTTTGCTCCAGGCTAGTGCTCTACCACTTCCAGACACAGCACCACTTCTGGTTTTCTGGTGGTTAAGTGGAGATAGTCTCACAGAGTTTCCTGCCTGGCCTGGCTTTGAACTGCAATCTTCAGATCATAGCCTCCTGACTAGCTAGGATTATAGGCGTGAGCCACCTGCACCCGGCTTTCTTAAATTTTTTTACTTGTTTGTCGACATTACTAGGGTTTGAACTCAGGGTTTCAAACTCAGTAGGCCGGTGTCCTACTGCTGGCTGAGGCATTCCTCCAATCCCTTGAAAATGGATTGTTTAAATACTAAACTATTTAAAACTATGACTACTGCCTATAAACTTGTGAGAAGCTGCTAACATCATTAGTTGATAAGAAAAAAAAAAAGCCAACTGAAAGCCACAATGAAATCCCCAGCACCACGTGAGGTGGCCCACAATAAAATATTACTTTGACCTTGTAGGATGGCTATAATAAAAAGGTAGATAACAGTAAGTGTTGACAAGATTATGGAGAAATTGGAACTTCATACATTGCTGTTGGTAATGGAAATTGGTGCAGTCACCTTGGAGAGCAGTGGCAATTCCTCAAAATGTTAAACACAGGTAGGCATGGCGGTACAAGCCTGTAACCCCAGCACCTGGGAGGCTAAAGCAAGAGAACCAAGCGTTCAAATCCACCCTGATCTACACAGAGAGAACTCTTTCTCAAAACAAAACTAAAGTAATAGCAGCCAGGCACCAATGGCTTATGCCTGTAATCCTAGCTACTCAGGAGGCTGAGTTCTGAGGATCACAGTTCAAAGCCAGGCCAGGCAGGAAACTCTGTGAGACTCATCTCCAATTAACCACCAAAAAAGTTGGAAATGGAGCTGTGGCTCAAGTGGTAGGGTGCTAGCTTTGAGCCAAAAGGCGGAGAGCACCCAAGCCCTGAGTTCAAACCCCAGTAGCAGCATCTGGACACAGAGCCAGTTGGATATTCAGGCATGGCATATCTGCTCCAGAAAGTCAGAGCCCTGGCTAGGAAAGTCTGGGACTCTGATACATGGGGTAGAGACATTAATGAATAGAGATAACTAAAGATCTTGATACCCAGCACCTCTGAACCTGCAGACATGGCTACCCTCCTAAGAGCCAGCAGAAGGCAAGGACCATGGGAGAAAGGGGAGGAGGGTTTGGAATGCATATGCTGCTTGCTGTCATCAGACCCACCAGATGTTCAGGTTCCCTGTGAAGGCCCAAAGACTCGCCTCTGACGTAGGACCAGAAGGAACACAGAGCCAGGAGCAGCAGTGGCCCCATTTTAGAGGCACAGTGGTGGCTTTCCTCCAGATTGAGGTTCCCAGTAACAGAGGCTTGCTGATAACCAGGGGACCTGGACATGAAGAACCAGTACAGTCCAAGTGTCTGCACAAATGCCACGAAACCGGACTGCAGCAGCCCTTATTCTAAACATGGGCGTTGTTGGAGTGACAGCCAGGGGACCTGATATGCACAGTGTGTCAGAATAGTTAGAAGCACACGATGGCTGTAGGGACAAACCCCTGTGACCAGGACAAACTGCTACTGCAGGAAGACATCCAGGATGACTAGAAGGTGGCCGCGTTCCTTGCCCAGCTGCTGGATCTGCGCTGGTTCTTGGGGCTCTGTAGTTCAAGGATGCCCAGCAAGAGCCCCATTGAGCTGGCCCAGCTACTCAGGAAGCTGAGATCTGAGAATTGCAGTTTGGAGCCAGCCTGGACAGGAGAAGTCCATGAGACTCTTACTTCCAATTAACTAAGCCAGAAGTGGAGCTGTGGCTCAAGTGGTAGAGCATCAGCCTTGAGCCAAAAAGGTAAGGGAGAGCACAAAGACTCAAGTTCAAGTCACAGTAGGACTTGAAACCGCCCTCCCCCCACCAAAAAAGAAAGAGACAACATATATGAATTGGGATAGAGCCTCAGCCAGGAAGAGCAAGAAGATGACAGGGCTCAGTCCCTCCGCTAACTCTACCAGCGGACCCTGGGGAGTGGAGGCTGGAGGTGGGAGGAGCTGAGCCTATAAGGAACTACTGAGGTGTCTTCTCAACCCTCCTGTAGGCAAAGCCCAAGCAGACCTGGAGGTGTAACGCTATGGGGTGGGCTGGCGGGGGGGGGGGCATGGCAGGCACGTATAAGCCATCTTTGAGCAGAACATGCTACCTGGCTATGGGGAGGGAGGACCCCAGTGGCTGGCTCCCAGCTGTTAGCTCCTTCAGGGTCTGCTGGCTTTGGGGTCTGCTTTGCTGATTGAACATGCCCCCCACTCCCCTATCCCAGCAGAGCAAGGGACACAAGCCCCGCCACCTCAGCTCCTCATGACACACTTACTCTGGGTTGGTTGAGGTTTGGTGAGGCCTGTGTGTAGGTCACCCTCTCCCTCTAATCACCCTACTCTCCCACTTCCGGTCTGGAGAAACACCCTGCACCCCAAACTCTGCCTCTGTGTCTGTTCCTGCAGAAGGCAGCCTGCACAGGTATTGTCACTAAACAGTTGCCCCCTCCAAATGCCAGGAGCCACGAGGATGCCAGCTGAAAGGGGCTTTTGGTTTAGAGTTTTAGAAATCAATTTATTTTCTTAAGAGCACCTCAGTTCATCTATCTTTCTAATCTAGATAGTGGATCCCCTGAGGCCCCAGGATGATTCACCTAAACCCCTTTTTGGTGTCTTTGGTTCTGGATGAGGGACATTGAAATGTCCAGGCAGCTCCCGAGGACAATTGTTTGGAGCTCAACAGAAAATCTGTGTGGACCTGGCCATCTGTGGCTCATGCCTGTATTCTAGTTACTCAGGAGGAAGCTGAGATCTGAGGATCACAGTTCAAAGCCAGGCTGGGCAGAAAATTCTCTGAGATTTTTATCTCCAATCAACCAGCAAAAAGCTGGATGTGGAGCTGTAGCTCAAAGTGATAGAGCACTACCCTTGAACAAAAAGTTCAGGGACAGTGTCCAGGCAGGCCCTGAGTTCAAGCCCTAGTCCTGGCACAAAGAAGAAAAAGGAGGAGGAGAAAGAGAAGGAGGGCGAGGAGGAGGAGGAGGAGCAGCAGCAGCAGCAGGAGACAGGGTGAAAATGGCAGATAGATGTACAGGCTGAAAGGTCAGCGTATAGCAGTGACCAGATTACCCAAAAGGGGGAGAGGGTGCACTTCACGGGCGAATACCTCTGAGGCCAGACTTGGTCCCTCAAGGGACACACACTGTCTGGCATGGGATGGTGGAAGAAACAACACTTAAGAGTCTCCCTATTCAGAGTGGAGGGAGGAGCTTTGCTTGAACCAGGAGTTCAGGGTCAACTGAAGCAACATGGTGAGATCCTATCTCCTAAAAAAAAACACAACGGGGGGCTGGGAAGGTGGCTCAGTGGTAGAGCGCTTGCCTTGCATGCATGAGGCCCTGGGTTCGATTCCTCAGCACCACATAAGCAAAAAGAAAAAAGCCAGAAGTGGCGCTGTAGCTCAAGTGGTAGAGCGCTCGCCTTGAGCTGAAGGGCTGAGGGACAGCGCCCAGGCCCAGAGTTCAAGCCCCATGACCGACCAAAAAAAAAAGAGTCTCACAGGGATTTTCTGCCCAGTCTGGCTTCGAACCCTCACTCATCCTCAGATCTCAGCCTCCTGAGTAACTAGGATTACAGGCGTGAGCCACCGGCACCCAGTTCTTGCTTTTCTTTTCTTCTTCCTCCTGTATCTCTTCTCCCTTCCCCTCCTCTCCTCTCTCCTTTCCTCTCCTGTTTTTATCCTTTTTATTTTTCTTCCTAAAAGAGTATTATGTGCCATCTGGGCCTTCTTGCCCACCATTGAGCAAGGCTTTGAGACCTGACAGCTGGCTTTCTGATTCCAGGATTGGGGAAAGTGTGGTGAGGCTGGAATGACCACTTACCTGAAATTTACACAACTCTTCCCAGGAATCACTCACACCCTTGCTCTTCCCTCATGGAATGTGTTTCTCCTCCACTTTACCACAGGGAAACTGAGGTTGATGGGATACAGCTAGGATTCTGTCCCAGATTGCAGCAGTGTGGGAGACACAGAAGGGAGTGTAAACGTATCTGGTCCCTCGGGTACTCAGGGGGTTTGGGGTGGAGCTCCATGGCAAAGCTCTCTAGTCAGAAGCTCAAGACCCTGGAGTCACTGTCTAGCACCCTCCCAAAGAGAAAAGTGGTTAGGGAAAGTTCTGGAAAAGTGTCATTTAACACACATTTACTGAATCAAGTGTCCTTCAGTACCCTCAGGTACCTCCCCTACAGGTACCAAAGTCTGTAGATGCTCACGTCCCTTATATAAAACAGGGCAAGTCCAGGGCTGGTGGGTCATGCCTGTAATCCTAGTTTCTCAGGAGGCTGAGATCTGAGGATCGTGATTCAAAGCCAGCCCTGGCAGGAAAGTCTGTGAGACTCTTATCTCCAATAAACCACCAGAAAACAGAAGTGGTAGAGTTCTCTCCTTGAGCTGAAGAGCTGAGGAATAGCACCCAGGCCCAAAGTTCAAGCCATACAACTGAAAAAATTTAAAAACAAAAATAAAAAAATGAAAAACATTGTAATGTGTTGTATATAATCTATACACTGTCTGCATTCTCCTGTCCACTTTAAATCATGTTCAAGTCACTGAGAATATCTAATACAATGTCAAGGCTGTGGAAATAGTTGTTGTATTATTTAAGGAATAATGAAAACAACAACAATGTACCCATTTTCAATATAGAAACAACCACCACAGGCCTAACTAAAATAGTACACAATTAGCAACAAGGAAACCTGTCCTAAGAATGTTTCTGATCCACAGTTGATTGAGTCTGGAGATGTAGAATTTGGAGGTGCAGATGGACCTACTGTGTGCCAATGTGTGAGTGGAGATGTCACGTGGCCAGATTACTGCCCAGGATCTTAGACTCTGTGAAAGCTGTGAGCTCCAAGCAGAGGGAGGTAAGAGGTGGAGATTGATCTGTCTGAGGTATAGCCAGCACCCATGGATGGAGAGCTAGTCCACAGGCCAGCCCTAACACACAGGAAGGAGAGGGGTGTCCCCATGGAGGGGCAGACTGCAGCACATAGAGTCCTGGGCACTGTAGCATCAGGGTGCTAACAGAAAACCTGGGTGCTACCCAAGAGACAGGGCTGGAGCTGGAACTTCTGCTGCAGTCCTGGGTTGGGGAGACATCCTTAATTCCCAGAGATGGGGGTCCCTGCTTTCTCCCCTTCTGCTCTACCATGTCTTTCCTCCCAGGTCTGTGCCCCTCCCTTGGATCATTTTCCCTCATCATAGCAGCCAGCAAAGTTGATACCACACATCCTCTACTTAAAGCCCTGAGTCTGCTTCCCTTTGGCCCTACTCAAGGTTGAGCTCATTCATTCATTCATTCATTCGGTGCCAGTACTGGGGCTTGAACTCAGGGCCTGGGCACTGTCCCTGAGCCTTCTTGCTCAAAGCTAGTGCTCTACCATTTGAGCTCCTGGTGGTTGAGAGATGCTTCCTCGGGGTGGGGACCTCTTCTCCCTGGCAAACACTCCCCACTTGTACTGCGATGACCTGAGGGGCGCATTGGGGGCCCCAGGGACCCACTTCAGATGGAACCCATGGTCTGGAGGCAAGAGAGGCCTGGCACCTGAATCTCAACGAGATGATGAGACCAGCTGGTCCCCCACGCTGTGACTCCAAGCTAGGGTGGCCTCGTGGAGATTCACCTGTATCCATCCCTTCCCTGGGCTGTGGCAGGGGCCCTGGGGGCCCGGTGAGTTCAGGGCGGGAAAACACACTGGGCTTCTCCATGCCAGGCAGGAGAGCTGGCACTGGGCTCCTAGCAGCCCGGGGAGCTGTTATTCTAGACCTTGATAACAGCCTGGGCTGGGCTAGAGATAAGAGGCAGCTGTTTGAAGTCCAGAGAGATAAGAGCCGCAGAGAAAGTCGATAAGAGGAGTGGGATGCAGGGGTTCATCCCCGCCTCTTTCCATTCCCGGCTCAGTGAGGGACCTTGGTGTGGCCAGTCCTTTAACAGGGAGCATGGGCATCTCTGTTGGACCAGTCCCTCGCTGGGCCTGCAGGGCTCTTCCCTCACCAGCAGGAGCTTCCTTTTGTTGCTGTTGTTGCCAGTCCTGTTTCTTTGCTGCTTATTGGGCCCAAAATGCACTCTGTACTTATTCATTTAACTAATACCATATGAGTGGTTGCTTTGTACCATGCACAGTTCTGGCTACAAGGGAAACTGAGGTAGGGGGAAGAGAGCAAGCCCAGCCGCTCCCCTCACAGGGCTGGTGAATTGGGTGGCCAGTCATTGTATTGCATAGTGAGTTCAATGGAGGGGACATGGTGGGTAAGAATGAGCCAAGGTTTGGGCTGGGAATGTGGCTCAGTGGTAGAGTGCTGGGCTAGCTTTGTACCAACCACATAAGCAGAAAAGGCTGGAAGTGGAACTGTGGCTCAAGTGGTAGAGTGCTAGCTTTGAGCAAATGAAGCTCAAGGACAGTGCCCAGACATGGAGTTCAAGCCCCAGGACTGGCAAAAAAGAAAAGAAGGAAGGAAGAAAGAAAGAAAGGAAGAAAGGAAAGAAAGAAGGAAGGCAGGAAGGAAGGAAAGGAAGGAAGGAAGGAAGGAAGAAAGGAAGGAAAAAAGTAAGCCAAGGCAAGATCTTTCTAGAGAAGAAAATGCAAATGTAAAGGCCTTGGGTAGAGTTCGGAAGACTGGGGGACCAACAGAAACTGGGAGAGGTAGATGAGAGTAGGCCCAGGCATGGTGACTGGTGTCTAGAATCCCAGCTAGTTGGGAGGGAGAGGTGGGAAGGACCATGGTGACAGGCTGGCCCAGGGGAAAGGTTAGCAAGACCCCATCTTAGCAAGGTCTGCCCTTGTAATCCTAGCTTTGCGGGAGGAATAGGTAAGAGGACCAAGGTCTGGAGGTGTCAAGTGAAAGATGAGATCCTGTTTGGCATAGACTAAAGCAAAGAGGTCTGGGGGGCATGGCAGAAGCAGTAGAGTGCCTGCCTTGCAAGGTCCTGAGTTCAAACCCCAGTACAAAGAAGGGAGAGAGGGAGGGAGGAAAGGGAAGGAGGAAGGAAGGAAGGAAGGAAAGAAGGAAGGAAGGAAAATGATGGAAAGTGGAAGTGTGGCTCAAGTGATAGAATAAAAAGGCTAAGCAAGAGCACGAGGCTCTAAATCCCAGCCCCAATACTGACACAGAAAGTAAAAAGAAGCATGATGGCGGCAGAGGTCAGGCAGGACAGATGGCAGACCTCTATAAAATTCCATCTTGTGGGGGTAGGCAGTGATAGAGCCCTTGGCTGCATGGCCCCTGGGTTTGATCTGTCCTTATTGTGTGTCGCGACCGCCTCGACCCGCAAGGATGACGCGACAACAGGTCCTTCTTTCAGACGGTTTATTCAGAACCTTATTTACAGCTTCTTTTCTCCTACTTCTCTCCTGCCCGCTTCTTCCTTCTTCTTCCTGCTTCTCCTCCCCCGCGCTCAGGTTATAAGCCTCCTGGATGGCCAATCCTGAAGCGCCATGTGGCATATACTGATAGGGCTGCAAACACGGAAGCAAACTAGGAGCCAGGTCATAGCCATATAAGGAGTTGTTTTTTACAGAGAGCACTCGTCACGAGGAAGACGGAAGGCGGGAGCCCGCGCCATCTTAGGTCGCAGCCGCACCACGCGGCCCTGCCATTTTTGCTTTTGCAGCCATCTTTGGTCGCAGCTCCTGCAGCTCTCCACAGCTGTGGACTTACCATGCTCGGGTCCCACTCTGAGCATGAGTGGGGTTCACAGTAAAATGCGGGTGTCCAGATGCCAAGCCAGAAACACCACAGAGAGGGCCTACGTGTGTTTAGAGACCACTGTGAGGAGGAGATGTATAGTTTGAGGCCCATGTGACCTAAGAAGAACCTTGTGGGCGACTGGCCGACCAAGCAAGAAGGGAAACAGAGGGGGCACAGACCCTTACTTCTCTGGTCTCCTGATCTGCCCAGGGTGCTCAATAGATGTCAGTGGGGATTTTCTGATTGGGAGGGTTTTTTTTTTTGAGATAGGGTCTTGATTTGTAGTCCAGGCTGACCCCTGTCTCCACTTCCCAGAATCCCCTACTGCTTCAGCTATCAGTGGTTGCTGCTATTGATTGGGGGTCTTAGGCTTCTTCAAGCTAAGGGATTCTGGAGACTTTTTGGAGATGTCCTTAGCAGGGTCCTGCTTGGACCTCCCAGGCCTCCCAGCCACCCCGCTGCCCAGCCTCCGACTCCCACAGACCAGTGGAATTCAGCTTAATGCTCCTTGTTTACCCCATGGGGAAACTGAAGCCAGGTAGTTCACCTCACATCTTGTCTCCTATATTCTTTCCACAACAGTCACTAAAATATGTCTTGAGTTCCTACTGTGGGCTGCTATACAGCCTGGAAGTACAGCAGTGAGTTAAATAGAGCCCACACACCATGGGCTAATACTCTAGGCTGGAGACTGACCTGACAAACCTATGAATTAGTAAGTACTCAGAATTCAATGTGGTACTGACCGAAAGCAGGGAAGGGCTAGGATGGACTGGGGTGCATGTGGCTTTGATGCTGGCTCAATGCTGAAGGGGTCTGAGTTAGGGCAATGTTTGAGCAGATGACTGTTAACACCATCTGGGGCTATCTTAGGGAAGAGGTGTCCACATGGAGAAAAAAAAAGAGCCTGTTGTGGGGCAGGAGCTGGAATCTAGAGTTCTGGGAGGAGCTACCAGGGCACTAGATCCGGGCAGGAGAGGAGGTCTGCCATGGGAAGGGCAGCTCCAGGCTTTTCCTTTGTGAGGTGGGGAGTACAAAGGTGAACAGGGGCTGCTGTGTGGGGAATAGGGTGTGGGGGTCTTGTGTCCAGCACTTGTGTAGACCAGACGATTCTTAGGAGCTGGATATCAGATCACCTCAAAAAGCCCAGTTAGGGCTGAGTTCTTGAGCAATCTGACAGTCCTGAGCCATAGCCAGCCTGTCCAGAGAACAGCACAGACCCCTCTCCATGCAAGCCTGGCTTTACCTAGTTTTTTTGTTTTGTTTCTATATTGACCAAAGGCAACAATGTGATAATAAATGTTCTCACCTAGATTTTTATTTTTTATTTTTATTTTTGTCATTTATGGGGTTTGAACTCTGGGCCTGGGCACTGTCCCTGAGCTCTTCAGCTCAAGGCAAATGCTCTACCACTTCCAGTTTTCTGGTGGTTATTGGAGAAAAGAGTCTCACAGAGTTTCCTGCCCAGGCTGGCTTTGAACTATGATCCTCAGAGCTCAGCTTCCTGAGTAGCTAGGATTACAGGTGTGAGCCACTGGTGGCCAGATTTTTTTTTTTTTTTTTGCCAGTCCAGGGGCTTGAACTCAGGGCTTGGGCACTCTCCCTGAGCTTCTTTTGCTCAAGGCTAGTATGCTACCACTAGCACCATGTCCAGCTTTTTCTGCTTATGTGGTGCTGAGGAATGGAACCCAGGGCCTCATGCAAGCAAGGCAAGCGCTCTACCACAGAGCCACCTTCCCAGCCCCTGCAAACACCTTTATCTGCACCGTTATCTGCCTCCCAGAGGCCTTTCTTAGAACCTAAAGTTGTAAGTCAGGTGCCGGTGGCTCACACCTGTAATCCTACTTACTCAGGAGGCTGAGATGTGAGGATTGTGGTTCAAAGGCAGCCTGGGCAGGAAAACTTTGTGACTCTTACTTCCAACTAACCAGCAAAAAGCCAGAAGTGGAGCTATGGTTCAAGTGGTAGAGTGCCAGATTTCACCAAAAGAAAAGCCAAGAGGAAGAGCAAGAAGCTCTAAATTTGAGCCCTAGTATGGCCAGAACACAACACAACACAACAAAACAAAACAAAGCCAGTGCTGGTGGCTCATGCTTGTAATCTTAGCTACTCAAGAGGATAAGATCTTTTTTTTTTTAGTTTGTTTTTTTTCTTTATTATCAAGAGGATAAGATCTTAAGATCAAGGTTCAAAGCCAATCTAGGCAGGAAAGTCTGTGAGACTCTTAGCTCCAAACCAAAAAAAAAAAAAGTCAAGAAGAAGAAGAAGCGGGCTAAGGAGGCTCACACCTACCAGGTTGGGCAGGAAAGCGGTTGAGTGCTTGCCATGAGCTGAAGAGCACAAGGACAGTGCCCAAGCCCAGAGTTCAAGCCCCATGACCAAAAAAAAAAAAAAAAAGTCACAAGAAGAACTGTGGCTCAAGTAGTAGTAGAGCACCAGTCTAGAGCAAAAAAGTTTAGGGAAGGCCCCAAATTCAAGTCCCAGGACTGGCACACACACACACACAAAACCATGCCTATCAAAAATCTAGGTGAAGGGCTGAGAGGGTAGCTCAGTGGTTGAGCGCTTGCCTTGCATACATGAGGCCCTGGGTTCGATTCTTCAGCACCACATAAGCCAAAAAAGCCAGAAGTGGTGCTGTGGCTCAAGTGGTAGAGTGCTAGCCTTGAGCTGAAGGCTCAAGGGACAGTGCCCAGTTCCAGAGTCCAGGCCCCACAACCAACCAAAAAAGGTGTGCAGTCTGCAAGCTGCCAGTCCTCAGCTTCCCAGGCCTGGTAGAGAAGGGCTGCAGGGCCACCCAGTCATTCCTGGAGTGTGGTGAGGGCCATGGGTTGTGGTGGAAATGGATGTGGGAAGGGGTTGGGGGGAGTATAGGTAGATAGAGATCTGCAGGCCAAGCAGGGGACCTGAACTTGCGTTGTCTGAGCAGAGACTGACACCATGCAAGGGGAATGGGGGAGAAGAGAGACTCAGGGTGGGGGTGGAGGGGGGTGGGGTGGTGTTGTCCTGTTTGATTGAGGATCTGGAAGATGGAGGTGGCCCTGGGCCAAACCTGCCACCTCCCTTTCCCACCAGGTAGTGCCTGTCTGCACGTTCACACCCAGTGCTGTGCTGGCAGGGGCTGTAACCTGAGCCCTCGGGTGCCAGAACGGGGAGGGGGGGGTGTAGACCCACCCTGTCCTGGCCGGGTCTCCCCAGCTCCCCTCGCACCTTGAGGTGCACACAGGCCTGGCCCAGGGAAGAAAGGGTGCTGTGGAGAGGCCTGGGACAGGTAAGGATTAGGGACTGATGACAGGTTGTCAGTGACTCCGGGGACAGCTCCATAATCCGCAGCACCCCAGCCGAAGTGCCCTTTGATCCAGCCTCTCAAGCTTGATTAGGAGGCAGCCTATGTTTCCATAAAGGGGAGAACCATTGTTTCCAGCCCAGACAAAGGACTCTTTGTACAGCCCTGGGACCCAGGCTGGGAGGCTGGGGAGGGGGGGAAGGAGGGGGGAACCCTGCCAGGGGCCACAGGGGAGGGGAGGGCAGGGCAGCACTGGGCGAGGCAGCTGCAGGGCTACCGCTGAGCCTGCATGAGATGGGCAAAGGGCATTGGTGACACCTGTTCTCCGCCCATGGACACGCCCTGGCTCAGATGGGGCGCAGCAGGCTGGTTTCTGCATTGATCTCCTCAAGCATGCAGATAAATGTCTTTACCTCTGTTGGGGCGGAGGTTAGGGTAGCCGGATGCCCCCTTGATTTGGGGGGAAAGGTTGGTCTCCTCTCACCAGGGTGATCACATTGATGTGAGATCAATCTGAGTTAGAACTTAGGGGAACATTTGGGAAAGGAATGAAGATGGAGATGCGAGGTACCAGTAGCTCATGCCTGTAATCCTAGCTACTACTTGGGAAGCTGAGATCTGAGGATGGTGGTTCAAAGTCAACCTGGGGGCTGGGAATGTGGCTTAGTGATAGAGTGCTTGCCTAGCATGCATGAAGCCCTGGGATGGATTCCTCAGTACCACATAAACAGAGGGCAACACACACACACACACACACACACACAACAACAACAACAAAACAACAAAAAACAAAGTCAACCTGGGCAGGAAAGTCTGAGACTTTTATCTTTGATAAACCAGCAAAAAGCTGGAAGTAGAGCTGTACCTCAAGTGTTAAGTGCCAGCCTTGAGTGAAAAAAGCTAAGGGCAGTGCTAGGCCCTGAGTTCAAGTCCCAGGACCAGCACAGAAAAAGAAAAAAAAAAAGCAGGAGGTCATGGCTGTGAGTGCAGCCACCCAGCTGTTGGGAGCTGCCCTGCGCTCACACGCACCTGCTCCCTCCCCATCCCAGGGGTCTGGCCACAGAACACTGCAGTTTTGCAAAGCAAAACAGGCAGAGGACAAGAGCTTCCAGAACAAGGGAGAGGAATGTGGATTGGTGGAGCTGCAGGCCAACCCCAGTTTCACGACCCCCACCCCATGCATTTGTTAGTTAAATTCATCTTTCTTCCCACAATGTTGTTTTCTGCTTAAGCATTCTCACGTGCATTGGAGGAGTCCTGAGGTTGGCCTTGAAGTCAGGGAGCAAGTAGGGAGCTGGGCTTGGCCTGAGGAATTCAGGAGGACAAGGGTCAGGCTTGGGAGCTGAATGGAGCTACACCAGTGGAGACCAGCATGGCTACTTTGAGATCAGTGGCCAGCCTGGAATTCTGAATCCCCACATAACCATCACAGTCCACTCTACCTGATAGCCTGAAGTCTAGCTCATTGCTTATTGAAGAGGGAGAGGGCCACCACTTCTCTGCTACTGAGAAATGGAGATTTGGTTTACAAGGGGTTGAATGGAAGTTCCTCCCCATCCAGTTGTGCAAGTCCAAAGCTTCTGTATCTCCACCAGCTCTGCAGGTGCACAGACCTGCTGTGCCTCAGCCAGGTGAGGTGAAGCATGCTTGTAATCTCAGCACTCTGGAAGGTGAGTCAGGACTAGAAGTCTGAGGCCAGCCTGGGCTACATCTCAAAAGAAAATAATTTAAATGGGCGTTTCAATTGGGAGAACTATTATTATTAGGATGGGTGAGAGTCAACACCTAGTCTCCAGGGGGCAGAGCAAACAGCCAAGCTCTCCAAACAAGCTGTCAAGCCCAGGACTGTTAATGCCCCTATTGAAGAGTGGATGGCCTTCCAGAAGTCCCTAAAGTGAACAATCACGGCTTTTGTGTTGTAGCAGTTGTCAGTACTGCACCAGGGATTGAACTCAGGGCACTGACTGTCCTTTAGCTTTTTCTCTGTCACTGAGCCACAGCTCCAATTCTGCCTTTTTTTTTTCTTTCTTAATTTGAGATAAGAGTCTCACAGGCTTTCCTGTCCAGGTTGACTTTGAACTACGATCCTCACATTTCAACCTTCTGAGAAGCTAGGATTACAGACCTGAACCACTAGAGCCTGGCAGCAATCAAGTCCTTTACTTGGACAGGGGTCCACTGAAACCCTAGAGTTGCAGGATGCAGACCATGAAAGGGGGAGTCACAGCAATGTGACAAGGGCTTGTGAGAGGGGCAGGGGTTGTTTTTGATGGAGAGGAGAAGGTCTCCAGGGTCTGGGTGGGGTCTGTGGTGGGCACAGGTCTGTGGTGGGCACAGGTCTATGTGGTGGGCATGGGTCTGTGGTGGACACAGGTTTGTGAGTGGACACAGGTCTATGTGGTGGGCATGGGTCTGTGGTGGGCACAGGTCTGTGGTGGGCACAGGTCTGTGGTGGACACAGGTCTGTGGGTGGACACAGGTCTGTGGTGGACACAGGTCTGTGGGTAGTAGACACAGGTCTGTGGGTGGGCATGGGTCTGTGGTAGGCACAGGTCTGTGGTGGGCACAGGTCTGTGGTGGACACAGGTCTGTGGGTAGTAGACACAGGTCTGTGGGTGGGCACAGGTCTGTGGTGGGCACAGGTCTGTGGTGGGCACAGGTCTGTGGTGAGCACGGGTCTGTGGGTGGGCACAGGTCTGTGGTGGACACAGGTCTCTGTGGTGGGCATGGGTCTGTGGGCCTGCAGAGCAGGTAGAGATCAAGAAGCTTTGTACCTGGAGAACTACAGAGGAAGACATACCCACTAATGCCAGGAGAGGCCCGGATCTGGGTTTGTGGGCTGGAAACTAGGCCCGCAGGTGCCAGGCAGATCCCTGCCCATGGAAACAGGATGTGTTGACTTTGGCAACCCCACCCTGAGACTCCTCCTGCCCCAGAAGGGCTTGAAACTGACTCTGGGAGCTGCTAGGGGCTGGAGATGTTCCCGGCCAGGTCCTGTGTGGGCCGGCTGCGGCTGGCTGTGCCTAGAGAGGATCCCTGCAGGCAGAGGCATGGGGGAGGGAGGCTACTCCAGAGGGGCAGCAATCTAGGCCAGTGAGAGGAGGCAAGGGCTAGAGTTAGGGGACATCAGGACTAAGGGACCTCTTGGCCTCAGACGGAAGAGGCAGAGAAGACGGGAGAGAGAAAAGATGAAGTTTGAAGAGAACAGCTGTCCTCTGTTTTTCTATGGTGAATGTACTTACAGTCAACTGAAACTGAGATAAGAAATCATTTTAGGGGCTGGGAAGGTGGCTCAGTGGTAGAGCGCTTGCCTTGCATGCATGAGGCCCTGGGTTCGATTCCTCAGTATCACATAAGACGAAAAAGCCAGAAGTGGTGCTGTGGCTCAAGTGGTAGAGCGCTAGCCTTGAGCTGAAGAGTTGAGGGACAGTGCCCAGAGTTCAGGCCCTATGATGGACAAAAAAAAAAAAAAAAGAAATCATTTTATCAAGGACTGGGGATGAAGCACAGTGGTGTTTGCTTTGCATGTGCCTGGGCCCTGGATTCCATTCCAGCGCTGAAAAAGAATCATTTTACAGATAACAGAAATATTCATGGAGCCCAGTGCTGGTGGCTTATGCCTACAGGAGGCTGAGATCTGAAGATCATTGTTCAAATCCAGCTGGAGCAAAAACTCCAGGAGAGACTCTTATCTCCAATTAACCACCAAAACAACTGCAAGTAGAGCTGCAAGTATTAAGAGTGCCAGCCTTGAGCGAAGAAGCCAAAGGGAAAGTGCCCAAGTCCTGAGTCCAAGTTGTTGCAACAGCATTTCACACACACACACACACACACAGAGAGAGAGAGAGAGGTGGAAGGCTGGGCATGGTAGTGCACATCTGTAATCCCAGCTACTCAGAAAGCAAGCAGGCAAAAGGTTAGTTAGATCCTATCTATCTCAAAACCAAAATACAAACAAAAGGAGCAGACACCTGGCTCAAGTGGTAATGGTAGAGCTAAGTGTGAAGCCCTGGATTTAATTCCAGGTACTACAAACATAAAATAAAAACAAAACACAAAAACTGAACTGTTATATGGGAATTCGCTCATGAGATACCAAAAAGGTACATTTTGAGAGATCAAATTGGGAGTCTTTATTAGAAAGCTAGCAACTACAAGCAGACATAGGAAACTGAGCCACCAGGGTAGGAGAGTAAAGAAAGAGCAGAAAAACAATCTCACCAAACTGATCAGCTCTAATGGAGAGTTGAAGAGGGACGCCATGGTGACCTGAGGTGAGTCAGGAGACAGGAGGCCTGGCGCAATGCGGCTGAGGTGGTGATGGTGGTGGCGGAGGGCTTAACTAGGTCATGGTCAGGGGGCAGCGTCACTGGGCACTGGATAGTTCAAAGTCTCAAGAGTTCATGGTCTAGGTCTGGCAGGGCCAAGTCCCTGCTCCTGCCTCTAGGAATTCAAGCATACCTACCACCTGGGGGTGGGACTTCACTTCATCCACCAAGAAGCCAAGATGGCACCAGTTAGACCCAGTATCCATATTTTGAAACAAGGAAAGCTTCTGGGACTGAATAGACAGATGAGAAGGAAGTCGATGTCAAAGGTCAACGTCAAAGGCGTTATTGGCAGCACCCTCTTGGGCTGTCCAGGCACATGGTTCCTGCCAGCACCAATGCTCAGTCCTGACTTGCCTGAAGGGTTGGGATGTTGGCCATCCATGGGGAGAAGAGAGAGAAATGAGGAGAGGCACAGGGGAGAGGTGGGAGGGAACAGAGATGGGGGGGCGAGGGTGGGAGAAAAGTAAAGTGTGAAGCTAATCCACACACATGCAGCATCAATACTCGTGTGTGTGGTGTGTGTGTGTGTGTGTGTGTGTGAGAGAGAGAGAGAGAGAGAGAGACAGACAGACAGACAGACAGACAGACAGACAGACAGACAGACAGAGACAGAGACAGAGAGGTCAGAATAGGTGGCATGGTGACCTAAGAGAGCCAGTGAAGGACAGAAGAGGACAGTGCAGAGTTGGTGAGGGAGGAGAGGGAATGGACATGGGGTCTCTATCTGGAGGGGGAATTGTGGGAGGAAGGCAAAGACGGATTTGGCTCTCCTCTGGGCCAGCTTCCTCCAGCTTTTCACCATGGAGATGGCCAGGGGACAAGTGTGTGTCCAGCTTCTGCTGCAATAGGTCATCTTTGCTGCAGGCTGAAAGCTATGGGTGAGGAGAGTCAGAGGTAGGGGTGGAAGAAAGCTGGTAGGGGTGGGGCCTCGTGGCTGCCTTGGGTTCTGGGCTGTTGGAGTCCATCAGTGTTTGCTAGGCAGGCTCATTAGCACTGAGCCACACACCTCAGCCCATTTTACACTTGTTGTTGTTGTTATTATTATCAATGCCAGTCCTGGGGCTTGAACTCAGGGCCTGGGCGCTGTCCCTGAGCTTCTTTTGCTCAAGGCTAGCACTCTACCACTTGAGCCACAGTGCCACTTCTGGCTTTTTCTGTGTGTGTGGTACTGAGGAATGGAACCCAGGGCTTCACGCATGCTAGGCAAGCACTCTACCACTAAGCCACAGTCCCAGCCACACATTGGTTATTTTTAACATAGGACTTGCTTTGTGATCTGGTTGCTCTTGGACTGCAATCCTCCTATTCTATACTCCCCACTGTAATTGAAAGGACAGCTATAGGGGCTGGGAAGGTGGCTCAGTGGTAGAGTGCTTGCCTCGCATGCATGAGGTCCTGGGTTCGATTCCTCAGCACCACATAAACAGAAAAAGCCAGAAGTGGCGCTGTGGCTCAAGTGGTAGAGCGCT
>NW_012267251.1:8119014-8126649 GCF_000151885.1 Dipodomys ordii
CTAGCCTTGAGCTGAAGAGCTGAGGGACAGCGCCCAGGCCCAGAGTTCAGGCCCCATAACCGGCAAAAAAAAAAAAAGCTATACATCACTACACAACCAATGATTGGTTTAGATATATTGTTGTAAACCCTTTTGGCCTAGACTGACCTTCACTGTTTGTCATCCTCTCAAGTGACTAGCGTTACAGGCATGGGTCACTGACATCTGACTAAGTTTTGTTGTCACTTTTCTACTTCAATATAAAAGTCTTAAAAATAAATAAATTTTTTCTCCACTTTTGGAGTACATACATTGAATACATTTTGTTTTCTGAATTTCTTTGCTCAGATAAACGTTTCAGTTTTTTACTATTTGATATCTAAATATAAAGTTAACTTGGGCTATAAAACAAAAAGTCTAGTAAAAATATGCACTCATGCCTGAAACCCTAGTTAATCAAGAAGGTCATGATTCAAGGGGCAGGAATGTGGCTTAGTGCTAGAGTGTTTGCCTAGCACGCATGGGGCCCTAGGTTCAATTCCTTGGTAACACATAAACAAAAATTAATAAAAGAAAAGAAAAAATAGCCATTAAAATTGAGCTGGAAATGTGGCTTAGTGGTAGAGTGCTTGCCTAGCATGCATGAAGCCCTGGGTTCGATTCCTCAGTACCACATAAACAGAAAAAGCCAGAAGTGGCATTGTGGCTCAAGTGGTAGAGTGCTAGCCTTGAGCACAGAAAGGCTCAGGGACAGTGGCCAGGACCTGAGTTCAAGCTCTAGGATTGGAAAAACAAAACAAAACAAAACAAAAAAAAACAAGTTCATGGTTCAAAGTGAGGCCAGGCAGACCAATCTGAGATGTTTACCACCAATTAACCAGCAAAAAGCTGGAAGTAGAGCTGTGACTCAAAGTGGTAGAGTGCTAGCCTTGAGCAAAAAAACCATGCAAGCATGCAAGGCCCTGAGTTCAAGCCCATTACCAACACACACACACACACACACACACACACACACGAACCTCTAACCTGATATTTGGAGAGCTTCTGGGAGTTGTCTGTAAGTGGAGAGAAAAAACAGCCCCAGATCACTCCTTTGGGGTCTGATATTCTTTCTGAAATGGAGGCTGGAGATGAAGACCTACACACCTGCAGGAGCTCTTCATCTTCCCTACAAAGCAGGGCCAGCCCAGCCCAGACAAAGCCCCCCACCTGCAGGCACCTGTGGGTTCCACCCACTTTCAGCAGAAAGCAAAAGGGCACACACCCACCTGTCTTTTTCCTTCTTCATAATCCTCCCATTTCTGCACTCAGTCATCAGCGCGGACCTTTTCCCATCCTCCTCCTTCGGGCCCTCCCTCCTTCCTTCCTTCCCTCCTCTCTTCACAGCTTCATGGAGATATCATTTCCATGCTATAAAATTCTCTGGTTTGAGGTGTACAGCTCAGTCATTTGTCGCGTGCATGCCATCCTCCGCTCACCACATTCAAATCTAGAACACCTCAGTCACCTCGCAAAGGCCCCTCCAGCCCCTTGTGATAGGAGCTTGCGATAGGAATCTAATCTACTTGATTCGCATAACTAAAGGTGGCTACACGGCTTGGCCCACTGACCATTCTCCTCCCTCCCCGGGGGACCTTGCTGCACTTCTCCAGCCCAGAATGTCCATCCAAATATGAAAGCCCTCTTCCTCATCCCCACCCCTCAGGTGTCAGGCAGCTGGGTTCCTCCAGGTCAGGCCTTTACCATGAACTCTCAAGGCACTCCCCCAAAATCCTTGCAACTCTCCCCTTTGACCCTGTCCCTATCAATGACTCTACTTAAGTCCCTGCACCCCTGCCCCTTTTATGTCTCCTGACTCTCCTCATGTCACAGATTGTGTTTTATGTGTTATTAGTTTATTGGCAAGTAGTTCTACTGTGCGGTATAGTCTCTATTGAACTACCAGCAAGCACTTGGATTGGTTCTGAGTGGTTGATTGCTTGGCCCAGGTATGTAATGATGTCAGAAAAGCCCTGTAAAATTCTTGTGAGTACATCTGCTGATGCCTTTTTTT
Source organism: Dipodomys ordii (assembly GCF_000151885.1). Classification (NCBI taxonomy): domain Eukaryota; kingdom Metazoa; phylum Chordata; class Mammalia; order Rodentia; family Heteromyidae; genus Dipodomys; species Dipodomys ordii. The sequence continues at coordinate 8,121,047 of NW_012267251.1, forward strand.
TTTTTTCTCTTCCGGGGAGGTGCTAGGAATGGCATTGCTAGGTTGTATGGTAAGGGTGTGTTTATAAGACCGCAAAACAGTTTGTGAGTGTCTAATAAAGTTAAACATACACTCTCCTCTCTATTTCCACACAATCTACAAAGCCCTCCTTTTTCGCCATGGCCTTATCTGTACAGATGTAGAATGTCACAAAGTTAAATAGTAATGTATAAATTGTAAGCACACATCAAAGCTGTGTTTATTTTTTATTTATGAATTTTTTCCCCCAGTCTTTGGGATTGAACTCTGGGCCTGGGTGCTGTCTCTGAGTTCCTTTTGCTCAAGGTTTGTGTTCTACCACTTGAGCCACAGCTTCACTTCTGGCTTTTCTGTGATTACTTGGAGATAGGGATCCCAAGGACTTTCACGCCCAGGCTTCAAACCCAGAGCTTCTGATCTCAGCCTCCTGTGTAGCCAAGATTATAGGCACCAGCCACTGGTACATGATTAAGCTGTTTATTTATGGTATTTTAGGGTGGGGGAGGGGGAGGGTTGGTAGGGCTGGAGATTGACTCTGGGACTAATTGAATCTGCCATTGATCTATGGTTCATCGGTCCTTGAAATTTTTTTTCTTAAAAGGGCATACAGAAGCCAGGTGCCTATGGTTCATGCCTATAATTCTAGCTATCCAAGAGGATGATAGTTCAAAGCTAGCCTAGGCAGAAAAGTCTATGGGACTCTCATCTCCAATGAACCACTAGAAAACCAGACGTAGAGCTTTGTCTCAAGTGGTAGAGCACTAGCCTTGAGCAAAACTACTCAAAAACAGCACCAAGCCCCACTGGAGTTGGGCCTGGGCATGAAGTTATGTGTCTATAATCCCAGCTGCACAGGAAGATCATAGTCTGTGGTTAGCCCCAGACAAAATACATGCATGAGACTATTAGAAAATAAAGCAGCCGGGTGTCAGTAGCCTGTAATCCTAGCTACTCAGGAGGCTGAGTGAGATCTAAGGATTGCAGTTCAAAGCCAGCCCAGGCAGGAAAGTCTGTGATACTCTTGTCTCCAATAAACCACCAGAAAACTGGAAGTGGTGCTGTGGCTCAAGTGGTAGAGCGCTAGCCTTGAGCTGAAGAGCTGAGGGACAGCACCCAGGCCCAGAATTAAAGCCCCACAACAGACAGAAAAAAAAAAGAAGAAGAAAATAAAGCAAAAGAAGCCTAGGGACCTGGCTCCAGTAGTAGAGTATCTGCCTAGCTAGTATAAGGCTTAGCATACATTAAAAATAACAACGACAAAAAATCTGTGGTTCCATATCTAGCATCACACACACAAAAAAAATAAAATTACATTTTATTATTTTTTTTTGTTTTGTTTTTGGTCGGTCGTGGGACTTGAACTCTGGGCCTGGGCGCTGTCCCTCAGCTCTTCAGCTCAAGGCGAGCACTCTACCACTTGAGCTACAGCGCCACTTCCGGTTTTCTGGTGGTTTATTGGAGATAGGAGTCTCACGGTCTCTCCTGCCCGGGCTGGCTTTGAACCGCGATCCTCAGATCTCAGCCTCCTGAGTAGCTAGGATTACAGGCGTGAGCCACCAGCGCCTGGCTAAAATTACATTTTAAAAGTCAGACTAAAATCAAATAAGGAAGGTTCTACAAATACCAACTTCTTCCCTGTCTCTCCCAATTTCCAAGTTTCTTTCTGACTATGCCCAAAATGCCCCTCCTGCTCCTTGCACCTGTCTACCTTCTACTCTTCATGTGGCTGACTGCTCTTCTCCAGGCCTAAGGTAACCTCTCCTCTAGTCTTCCTGAGTCCCATTACCACAGGCAGCTTCCACTGGGTGGGTGGGGTTGTGTTCCCACACAGCCTAGCTGGGTACCTGGTGTCCTTAGCGTTTATGAATGTTTGCTGAACAACTTGAATGAGGTTCTAGCTAGTTGCCTCTGCAAGGTCTCCCAGACTTCAGGATGAGTTCATGGATTGGCTGCCATGTTTTCTTCCCCTTCCCTCTTCCTACCCATATCTGGGCTGTGGAAGGAGGGCCACAGGGGTTCACATCCTGGGAGGCCTTGTGGCTCCTTAGTCACATTTGCTCCTGTTTATGCATTTTGGGGAAGAGACATCCCCACACCTTTGAGGTTTTGTTTATTTTTTGTTTTTTGCTTTGTTTTGCGCTGGTCCTGGGGCTTGAACTTAGGGCCTGGGCACTGTCCCTAAGCTTTGGTCTTCTAGGCTTGAGCCACAGCTCCACTCCTGACTTTTATTTATTTTTTTGGTCGGTCGTGGGGCTTGAACTCTTGGCTTGGGCACTGTCCCTCAGCTCTTCAGCTCAAGGCCAGCGCTCTACCACTTGAGCTACAGCGCCACTTCCGGTTTTCTGGTGGTTTATTGGAGATAGGAGTCTCACGGTCTCTCTTGCCCGGGCTGGCTTTGAACCTCGATCCTCAGATCTCAGCCTCCTGAGTAGCTAGGATTACAGGCGTGAGCCACCAGCGCCCGGCCCACTCCTGACTTTTAAAAAAATTGCTATTATTATTATAATTGATGTATAGAGAGGTTACAGTTACATAAGTCAGGTAAAGAATACATTTCTTTTTGGACATTGTCATCCCTTCCTTCACTCTCTCCCAGTTTTCCCCTCCTGTCCCCACTCGCAAGTTGTATAGTTTATTTTCCACATAGTGTCCAGTGAGTACCATAGTTTCTTGTGACAACACGTTTGGCTTTCTGATGGCTAATTGGAAATAGGAGTATCCCGGGTTTATCTGCCCAGCTGGTTTGAACTGGGATCCTCAGAACTCAACCTCCTGAGTAGCTAAGGTAACAGGCGTGAGCCACCAGCACCTGGCTAATATTTGTATTTTATATCACAAAAATTGAGCTCAAGGCCAGAGGATGTTGTTCAGTAGTGGAGCACATGCCTGGCACAAGAGAGCCTGGGCTAGATTCCTAGCTCTTGTGAACACTGGTACACATTCATAAGCAGTGGTACACACTTGTGAGCACTAGTATATACTCATGAGCACTGGTCATATTCATGAACACTGGTCATACTCATGAACACTGGTCATACTCATGTGCCCACCGGGACACATGCTCAGTGGTATGCCCAAGGGTCACCCAGGTCAAATAATCTAATCTTCTAATCTAATCAACTCCTGTTGAAGCAAGATAGATTAGGGAAAATGAGGCACAGTAAACAGCTGCCAGGAACTGAAAAAATTTAATCATAAAGCAAATACAAGAGATATTCATCCATCTACTTTCCTTAAGATTAAGGGACCAAAGTAATTTTAGGAAAAAATGAAACAGGATAAATTAGGGGAAATGAGGCTTGGTGAAAGCAACTCAGAAATAAGGTATTTAGAAACATAGAAGTGCTGTCTTTGCTTCCAAGAGAGACAATAGGATGCAATCCTTTCCTCAAGAATTAGCTTCTGGATAGGTGTCAGAGGCTCAAGCCTGTAATCCTAGCTATTCAGGAGGCTGAGATCTGAGGATCGCAGTTCAAAGCCAGCCTGGGCAGGAAAGTCTGTGAGACTTTTATCTCCAATAAACCACTCAGAAAACAGAAGTGATTCAAGTGGTAGAGTGATCACCTTGTGCTGAAGAGCTGAGGGACAGTGCCCAGGCCCAGAGTTCAAGCCCCATGACCAAAAAGAAAAAAGAAAGAAAGAAAAAGAATTAGCATCTGTTTGGTGGCAGGATGCCATACAACATAAACAATGGTAAACAAGAGCCAGGAACTTAGAAGATATAACACTGAGTGATTGAAAGCAAAGATGCATACCTGTCTTGGCATAACTTTAAGTCAGACCCCCTGCCTTTATCATATAAATGCCCCTGGTGTCACAGAGCGCTGTGTCTCTCTCCCTTTGAGAGCACCCACATTCTGTCACAGTGTGTCCCTGCCTTTCTGCCTGTCAGCTTGTCTGCTTGACTGCTTGCTTATTTACTCAATAAAGCTCTGCCACGTTTTCTTATCTTGTCCAGAAATTCTTATTCTGCAATGGAAGTCAAAGACCCTAAATGAAGAGTCCCTGCTTTTAAAGGGAAACTTCACAAGCTCTCACCTATATCCAGTGACACCATGAGGTAGGTATTCTCATGCCCAGAGAGCCCTAGTGGGGCCAGGCCCAGCCCTGGCCTCACAGCTGACTGGTGACAAGCTCAGATTTGTTAGTGTGACCCGATACTGTGAATTCTCCCAATTCCACCCTCTCAACCACAACACTGCGAGTCACCAGGGAAAGCCTGGCTTGTTATTCATAACTTGATCCTGGAGGAAAGCTGACTCAGTCACCCATGGCAGGGACTCCAGGGGTCCTGGGCTCCAAGGGTGAACAGGAGGTGGGCAGTGTTGAAACTGAGGAGTTTCTGGTACTCCCTGGGATCAGCTGACCTTCTAGTTGTATTACAAAGCAACACCACCCAATACCTGAGATCTCTCCACTGCCTCCCCAGCAAAACAGCCCTGATCTCATGATGTCACAGCGGGGGGGGGGGGGGGGACCGGGACACTCAGCTGAGGCTGAAGAAGCGGGAAGCAGTGGCTTGATTTCACCTTAGCAATGATGGTCATGACAGATCTCTTGGGAACACTTTCCCAGTAAGGCAGTGGGCCCAGCAGGTCAGGAAAGCCTGCTGAGAGTTTTACTCCTATCTCTGGGATTTGAACCCCTGCCCAGTGTAGTGGACGTGAGATTACTTGCTAACTTGCTATGTATCTCTAGACCAGCCACTGGTCCTCTGGGGCACAGCCTTCTGCCCCCATAAGAGAGAGGGGTTGGAGAAGTAGTTTCCGAGGAACACTTTAGGTAGTTTCAGAGGAGGGGAGTGTGGGCCTGAGTCAGCCTGGTTGTGGCTCCTATGGGTACTGGGCCCCACTATCAAATCCCCTCTGGCCTGGGGGGGCCAGGGGCAGAGCGAAGAGATGACTCACCACCAGCTCCGGAGCTCCAGGTTTCAGCCCCGCCCCGCCCTGCCTGGGGCCCTCTGGTGGCTGTTTACTTGGAAAGGGTGGAGAGCAGGTGCATCTGGTCACCTTAGGGGGGGGGGGGCAGATACAAGGCTCCAGGCTTGGAACCTAGGGCACAGCTGGCCCCACCTACCCAAAGGTAGCCAGGTCCAAATCATAGGATTGATTCCCTTTCAAGCTTTGGAAGTCCTGTAAAAGGTTCCAAGAAGCCATGGTCCTGGAAACTGAGTCTTTAGCCTTTAATCCCTCCCCCCCCCACACACACCCCTTTCAAAGGCTGGGGAAGAGATTGTCCACACCGGTTTCAGTCATTCTAGGCTGCAGCTCAGTCCCACCCAAGCCCTGTGCCACCTAGCAGAGCTCAGCCAGCCCTGGAAGCCAGGGCACCCTGTAGGTAGCAGAGGCCAACCTGTGCTGAGGAGAAAGGATGGGTGTGTAGATTGGAATCCAACACCCAGCCTTGAGTTGGGACACAGAACGAGATTCCCACTGGGCACGGGTGGCTCACTTCTCTAATCCTCGCTACTCAGGAGGCTAAGATAGGAAGATCAAAGCTCAAAGCCAGCCAGGTTAGTTAAGTCTGCAACAGTTATCTCCAATTAACTAGCAAAAAGCTGGAAGTGGAGGTGTGGCTCAAGTAGA
>NW_012267251.1:8127604-8160391 GCF_000151885.1 Dipodomys ordii
CTTCCTTCCTTCCTTCCTTCCTTCCTTCCTCCCTTCCTCCCTTCCTTCCTTCCTTCCTCCCTTCCTCCCTTGTCCTCCCTTCCCCTCCCTTCTCCTCCCTCCCTTCCCCTCCCTCCCTTCCTCCCTCCCTCCCTTCCTTCCTTCCTTCCTTCCTTCCTTCCTTCCTTCCTTCCTTCCTTCCTTCCTTCCTTCCTCCCGCCTTCTCTCCCTTGCTCCTCCTTCTTCCTTCCTCTCTCTCTTTCCCTCTATCTTTCTTTTTTCTGTGGAACTGGATCTCACCACTGGCGTTCTACCTGAGCCACACCTCCTGCCCTTTTGGCTTTGTTGTTTTTTCGGTAGGGCCCAGTGAGATACCTTTCAACCCTACTACTGATTCAGCTCAGGATGGAGGAAAGAGAGTCTGAAAAGAGGTGAGAGTTGGGCGTGTAGAAACGGCTTGGCGTCCTGGCTTGGCGATCTTGCCTTTGCGACCTGCAGCATGCCGCATGGCACATCCATCTGCACAAGGCAGGGGCTCCGCTGACTAAGTCAGGCCCACTTAGCTCGGGCACTCTGTGTTACCTACGTGGGCATTCCTATGCATGTTTCAGCTTTCCCTCACCAGTTGATCCATCTGCCCAAGGGAAGGAAGGAGAGACTGGCAGGTGCTGGAAGAAGAGGGGCAGGGGCAGTAGTGCCCGTGTGACACAGCCCAAACATGGAGGAGCAATTCCCCGGCCCTGAAGGCACCTGCCCCATCCGGGCCCCGGCTCCAGACTACAGAGCAGACAACGTAGCCAGACAGGTGGAAAATTCCCTCTGGCCTTCTGCCCAGGTGTCCTGGATGGCTACTTTGCTAGCCTGGGCAGGCAAGAGTTGGGAGGCCAGGGTACCAGCAACAGCCTGCCACCCACTCCCAAGGACTCTGTGGCTCAACGGGCCTACACGCCAAAATCGCACTCTGCTCCGTGACTAGGTGGAAGGAAGGGAGGAAGAAGGGAGAACGTGTGAGTGGTGAATTCCGGATGCTTCTCTGCCAGGTCTCCTCAGCACCTTGACTCAGGGGTCCCTAGATACTAATAGGACTGAAAGACAAGCAGACAGAGGGCTTTGTCAAGTTCTGCAGGAACGAACGTCCACTGAGCCCTTGCTGCCAACTGGTCTCTGCCGGGTGACCCCTCGCATGCTCTGTTCCTCAAGCCCTTGCCCTGACTATCCAAAAGCAGGGACGCCCACATCCGTGCTGGAAGGGCACGAGGCGCGGCCCATGCAGGTGCAGAGGAAGTGCAGAGCTCTGTGTGCACCAGGGACTTCAGGCTGCTCGCTGTCCAGGGATCCCTTGGTTCAACAAGCTATGGGGGGGGGCATACCTGCCTTTTTTTTGGTCGCTTGTGGGGCCTAAACCCTAGGCTTGGGCGCTGTCCCTCAGCTCTTCAGCTAAAGGCTAGCGCTCTACCACTTGAGCCACAGCGCCACTTCCGGCCTTTTCTGTTTGTGTGGTGCTGAGGAATCGAACCCAGGGCCTCATGCATACAAGGCAAGCGCTCTACCACTGAGCCACCTTCCCAGCCTCACACTTGCTTTTTTTTCTTTTTTAATCCTTCTCTCTGTTCAAACCCTCAGACTCTCCCTGAGTTCCCAAAGCAACATCTGTCCATCTGCCTGCAGAACTTTACCAGTATCTAGCACGCCAATGTTTACCCACAAACACTATGATGTTGCCAGTCAGTTTAGGCCAGTCTTTTAGAAGTGTAGAAACCTTTTCTGGCTTTGCCAGGTCACAGCCAGATGGCCCCTCAAGTCATCCCCTCCCTGCCCCCCACCATCCCTAAGAGTACTGGGGTGGGGAGCAAGGAGCAGGGTGTGGTGAGGTCAAGGTGATCCCATACACTGCTGGGAAATCTACCCAACGGGCACGTCCCACTGACCCGGAGGCAGCAGCCTATAAGCCTCATTGCCTGTAAGGGGAACAGTGTACGTCTGGGTCCGCAGGAGAGGCCCTGAAGATAAGGCAGGGCATGAACCCGACTCCATGACAGCCAATTAGCTCCGCTCCAGGAACCCAACCGACTTGACTCACTGACAGCCAATCAGGAAGCCTCAGGCCAGGTACCTTTTTTCAGCCAGACACACCTGTAACCAGCTAGCCATCTGTTGGACCACACCCCTACCTCAATCATTCCAGAAAGAAATAGAAATCTCTTTATACAGCTGCAAGAAGAGCATGTGACTCTCAGATGGACAGGGCTGTACATTGATACAACCGGAGCACACAAACGCATCCAATCTGCAAAAATGAAAACCTAGGTGCGTGCCTGTGGCTCGCAAATCTTAGCTATTCAAGTGGCTAAGATCTGAGGATCATGGTTCAAAGCCAGTCCAGACAGGAAAGTCCATAAGACTTTAAGACTTTTAATCTCCAATTAACCACCAAAAAGCTGGAAGTGGAGCTGTAGTTCAAGTGGTAGAATATCTATCTTGAGCACAAAAGCTAAGGGACAGCGCCCAGGTCCTGAGTTCAAGTCCCAGTACAAACAAACACACACACACACACACTACACACACACCACACACACACACACACACACACACACACACACACACACACACACACACACACTGGGTCCTGAGCCCTGAGCCTTCCTGTTTCAGCCATGGTCACAGCCATTCTCCTCCACCTCCTTGGTTGGAAATTGGCAAAAGAGAAAAAGGAAAGGTTGGGTTGTAGCATTAGACCCCAGTATGTCCCAAATTCAGTAGTGTCTTGCTGTGAACCATGAGGCCAGCAGTGGTGCACAACTTTGCCCTTGGATGTTCTCATTCTCTGTGTATAGGTTCCTCTGGGAATGCTGATCTCCTCTAGAAAAGCCCCCTCTTTTTTTTTTTTGGTCAGTCATGGGCTTGAACTGTGGGCCTGGACGCTGTCCCTGTGCTCTTCAGCTCAAGGCGAGTGCTCTACCACTTGAGCTACAGCGCCACTTCCAGTTTTCTAGTGGTTTATTGGAGATAAGAGTCACGGACTTTCCTGCCTAGGCTGGCTTTGAACCATGATCCTCAGATCTCAGCCTCCTGAGTAGCTAGGATTATAGGCGTGAGCCACCAGCGCCCAGCCTGAATAGCCCCTTCTTATAGATGGATCCCTGGGCCCAAGAGAGAGGGATTCTCTGGGCATAGGGGGGTGTGGCACCCTACAACTGAGGATTAGGGAGTCTGGCCAAAGTTCCAGAAACCAAGACAGGTGTAGACACACGATTCCTCCCTTTGGGACCTCCTGGGTGGGTGGCCATAGCTGGGTTGTGCATGGCTAGAGAAAGGTCTGGAAAAGATGCAATGAACTTGACTTCCCACCTCCATCACTGGCTGAAGGGAGGGGAGCTGTTATTAGCTTGAAGGTACGAGAGCTCAGTGCTACCATGCAGGGTGCTCATGGTACCCAGAACTGGCCATGATGGAGTCCTGCTAAGAACAAAACCAGCCAAGGGGATCTGGTGCAGGCTGTCTGTCTTTTCCTTTTTCTTTCTTTCTTTTATATTTTTTGTTGGTCGTGGGGCCTGAACTCTGAGCCTGGGCCCTGTCCCTGAGCTCTTCAGCTCATGGCTAGCGCTCTACCACTTGAGCCACAGCGCCACTTCTGGCTTTTTCTGCTTATGTGGTGCTGAGGAATCGAACCCAGGGCCTCATGCATGTAAGGCAAGCACTCTACCACTGAGCCACGTTCCCAGCTCTGTCTTTTCCTTTTGTTTGCAATGCTGGGGTTGGAACCCAGGGCCTCACACAGGCTAGGTCAGGCCTCAGTCACTAAGCCCCAGCCTGGCCCCTGAAGTGCTTGTTTTGTATCAGATACCCCTGCAGGAAAGCAGGGGTGAGGGGGATGCTCCTGTCCCTGCAGTGTGTTCTCATGAGAGTTTGGAGAGTAGCTTTGGCATAGAACCCCCCTCTTCCCCCCTCCCCCCCGCCAAGGTCACAGGCCCAAATCCAGGCAAAACAACAACCAAGCATGTACCCCAGTCTTGCAGATACTTGGGACTTTTGTGCTGGTTTAGGGGAGAGAGAGAAGAATGAATGTGGGGGGTGGTGGTGGTGGTTACCGCTCAGTGGTAAAGTACTTGCTTAGCACCGTGAGGCTGGGACACCTTCCCCAGCACCATGGGATGAGGAATGGACTTGTCCCCTATCGCCAAGGAGAGCCAGAGGTGGGCAGGGCTTCGCCTGGTCTTTCATAGGTCAAGATCTTGGGCAGCCAGTTTGACCCTGCCCATTCCAGCTAACAGAGGCGGGCTGTGATTCTAAGGTGGGGCAAGACTGAGCTGAGGCTAGTTCTGTGTGTCTATCTTTAGCCTCTTTTGCATGTAGGGAATTTCCTGCATCTTTCCCACCAGGAGGTGTGGCCCACGACCTTTGACCCCCCATCGCTTTGAAGTACCCTAAGCTTCTTCACCCACAAAGCAGGACTATAGGACAAACTTTTTAGGAGGGTAAAGGAGAGGAGCTTCTAACCCCATTCGGGGTCCCTCAGATACCTGAGGTCCTTCAGAAAAACGGAGTCAGAGCCGTTGTCATTCCAGCCAGACAGGAGCACACAGGCCTGTCAGTATGGAGAATTTGGGGTTGCACCTGAGAGCACTGGAGCCGTGCTCCTGGTGAAATCTGGGGGTTCGCTAAGGCGGTCGGAGGGCCTAGAGCCAGACGGGAGAGGAGCTGACGTTTATGAAGATTACAAGCGTGTTCTGAGGCAGGTACAGTACGTGCACTCTGAAACAACATGGTGGAATCTTGCTGCAATTAATACACACTGTAAAAAAATGAAAGAAGAAAGACAGACAAGGGGAGCAGGCTCTGGTGTGTGTGGGGTGAGTGTTAATAGGAAGAGGAAGGGCTGTGGAGAATGAGAATGAATATGATCATTGCATGCATGAAAATAGTGTGGGCCATTCGCTCATGCCTGTAATCCTAGAAACTCAGGAGACAGAGATGTGAGGATCAAAGTTCAAAGCCAGCCTGGGCAGACAAATCTGAGAGACTCAGATTTGTACTGGACTCTGAACTCAGGGCCTGGGAGCTGTCCTTTAGCTTTTGTGTCAAGGCTGGCACTCTACCACTTGAGCCACAGCTCCACTCCTGGCTTTGAGTGGTTAATTGGAAGTAAGATTCTTACAGGCTTTCCTGTTCAAGCTGGCTTTGAACCTTGATCTTCAGCTCTCAGTCTCTAAGAGACTTATCTCCAATCCCAACAGGAAAAATCCAGAAGTGAAGGCTTGGTTCAAGTGATAGAGCAAAAAGGCAGTGAGAGGACTGGGAAGGTGGCTCAGTGGTAGAGCGCTCGCCTTGCATGCCTGAGGCCCTGGGTTCGATTCCTCAGCACCACATAAGCAAAAAGAAAAAAGCTGGAAGTGGTACTGTGGCTCAAGTGGTAGAGCGCTAGCCTTGAGCTGAAGAGCTGAGAGACAGCGCCCAGGCCCAGAGGTCAGACCACAACTAACAAAAAAAAAAAAAAAAAAAAGGCAGTAAGAGTGAGGCCCAGAGTCCAAGCCCCAGTATTCACACACACAAACACACACACACACACCCCAATAAATCGTTTTGAAATTGTTTTGGGAAAAGGAGAGCGATAGAAGGGGTGTGGTTGGTATATGGCCTGCATGCGTGCCAATTCTGCAGTGGAACCTGCCTTGTACAACTCATGTATAAAAAAAATGAAAGGTTACAGGTGTGATGGTACACACCTGAAATCCCAGCACTCAGGAGACTGAGATCTGAGGATCAGGAGAAGTTTGAAGCCAGTTCTGGCAGGAAAGTCCATGTGACTCTTCTTCCTTTTTTTTTTTTTTAAGTTAGTCATGGGACTTGAACTCAGGGCCTGGACACCATCCCTGAGCATTTTTGCTCAAGTTAATCCTCTACCACTTTGGGCCAGAGTGCCACTTCTGTTTTCTTTCGGTGGTTAATTGGAGATAAGAGTCTCAGGGCCTTTCCTGTGTAGGCTGGCTTCAAACTGTGATCCTCAGATCTCAGCCTCCTGAGTCTTTGGGGTTACAGGTGTGAGCTACCAGCGCCTGGTTGTCCCTATGACTCTTATATCCAATTAACCAGCAAAAGATGGAAAGTGGAGCTGTGGCTCCAGTGGTAGAGTATCAGTCTTGCCTGAAACAAAACCAAGCACAACACAACCCACCAAGGATAGAGACCTACAGAAAGATGCTTCCCGCTGGCTGAGGAGGAGCTGGGAGTAAAGTTCAGCCTTGTTTTGTGTCAGCCCCCCTCCCTTGCCCCCTCAAAGCTGCTCAGGGAAGGGTTGAGCCTCCTTCTTGGCACTGGGCTGCATTCTTTTGTGCTGAGCACTGGGGTTGGCAGCTCAAGTCGGGACATCAGGGCAGGAAAGCAGAAAGGCCATGGCTAGGGCACCTGACAATGCATAATCCACTTGTCCCAGCCCCACTGCCCTGTGGCTGGGTGGTGCGGGGAGCAGGGAGGGGTGCCGGGACCCGGGGCACGGGGCCCCGTCAGGTGGGGAGGCAGCTCCACACTCTGCCTGGAGCTTGTGTCACCTCACAGTCACCCCCTTTCCAGGAAACCACCACCACCTCCCACCTTTCTCCTACACACCGATTCTCACCCCACCTCCCACCACCACCTACCTCCAGGGCACGGGCCAGGACCCCGGCTTCAGAAGTCCCCCTGTTCTCTGAGCAGGGGAATCTGGGACAGAGGCTGTAGGAATCATGTGCCTGGCATTGGTGCTCCCCGGCAGGCTGGCTTCCTTCCTACCGGGACTCTGGTCTCTTCTGCCACACGGGCTTCCCCGCTCCCAGCTAGCCTGTGCCCTGAAGAAGAAATCCTTCCATGCCTTTACTCCAGGAAGCCATCACTGGCCCTGTCAGGAGCACTCTCCTTGCTCCACCGTGCTCGCCCCCATCTTGCCCAGAGGCCGCGCTCCTGATAGATTTGCTTTTGTGCCTGCTGACTGCATCGCACCCCAGCGTCTGCGCCTTGTGTGTGGCTGCGGATTCTGTGTCTTCCAGGAGACGGAACCCAAGTGCAGCTCTTCCTCTTACCATCCTCCCTCCCTCCCCCCATCCTCTCCCTCTTTCCTCTCTTCCTCCCTCTCTCTTTTCTTTCTCTCTCTTCCTCCCTCCCTCCTTCCCTCCCTCTTCCCCCAATCTCTCTCTTCCCCTATTTTCCCTCTTTCCTCCCTCCCTCCCTCTTTCTCTCTGCTATCTCCCCTCCTTTCCCTTGCTTCTTTTCTCTTTTCTCTCCCTCCCTCCCTCCCTCCCTTCCTTCTTTCCTTCCTTCCCCTCTTACTTCCTCCCTCCCTCCCTCCCTTCCTCCTCCCTCCCTCCCTTCTTTTGAGACAGGGTCTCAATCTATAGCAGAGGCTGGCTTCTAAATCACAACCTGCCTGCCTCCACCTCTGGCATACTGGAATTACAAGGGAGTACTGCTAAGCCCAACTAAATCATGTCCTTCATAAATGCTGACAACGACCACATTTGATCTCAAACACATCCTTGTGAGACCTCAGACCCTGAATCGGGCCCCTTACCTTTCTTGGAGGGTTAAACTGAAGGATGGCGAAGCCCTGAGATCTCATGGCACCGGTGCTTTTCCTCTCCATCCTCCATCTCTGTTTAGTCATTCGTTGGAAGGTGAGTTTCATGGGGGCAGTGACCATGCATCTGAGTATCTAGGAAAACGCCTAGCACAAAGTAGGTGCTCAATAAATGTTGGTAAAGTGACACAACACAGGTGACTCCCGCCATTATCTCAGGGTGAGTTAGCTGCAGAGTATGGACAAGGTTCTAATCTCTGACATTTATTTAGCTAGGCAATACCAGGATTTGAACTCAGGTACTCTGCCACTAGAACCACTCTTTCTTTTGTTGTTGTTGGTCATGGGACTTAAACTCTAGGCCTGGGTGCTGTCCCTCAGCAGTTCAGCTCAAGGCTAGTGCTCTACCACTAGAGCCACAGAGCCACTTCTGGCTTTTTTGCTTATGTGGTGCTAAGGAATCGAACCCAGGGCCTCATGCATGCAAGGCAAGCACTTTACCACTGAGCCACCTTCCCAGCCCCCGGATCTCTGACTTTTAGAAGCACATGTTTGCATTAGTGGCCCTTTGCCTGTCTCCCAGAGCAGAGCCCCCATGGCCTGTGGGCCCAGGAGCCCGGAGCATGGGTCAGTGGGCGGGCTGCCTCCGTCTCCTCTGGGCCTGGTCTGCACCAGCTGCAGGCCGGCTCTGTCAGAGAGCCTTGCTTCTGCCCTGGCATGGGGAAAAGCTTGTGTCAGAATGTGCCCTCCTTGTCAGGCCGCCTCTTGCTCTGTGACATGAACGTAGTAAACAGGACCTTTCCTGGGCAAGGCTGCCGTTGAGTGAATCCATTCTTACCAACAGCCAGCACTGCGAGAGTTGCCACCACGTGCCAGGTAGTGTTCTAGGATTTCCACAGAGGAAGGCATTTGATCTCTGGGAACCTGGTATCCAGTAGGAAGCTGGGGTGCCTGACCTGAGCATAGGCCAAGCCTGGCTGAGCTGAGGGGAGCCCAGGCCTGGGGGGGAGGGGGGCTGGAGCAGGCCTGCCTGGCTGTGGCACTTGCTTTAATGAAGTACTGGCTCATGTTGCTTCCAAGAGTGGCCCTCACCCCCTTGGTGCTGTGGGACAGCCCCAGCCTTTGGGTCTGTCCGTCTGTCTGTCCTCCCAGGTGCCTTCTAAGGAAGGCCAGGGAGAGGAGTGGGGAATTCCTGGGAGGATGTGGACATTCCCAGATCTGGGCAGGCCTCCAGGCCCCTCTGGACCAGAGCCATCCTGCCTGCTGCTTGCCCTGGAGAAAGGAATCTTCCCGAAGCTCCGTGGAGACAGGCAAAAACCATTTTCAGAAGACCCATGCTGAGCACCCCGGGAGTGGGTGGTGAAAGGGGGGGCATACCTCACGAAGCCCCCCAACCCAGGTTACCCCTCTGGCTTCTCAGGCAGGGCTGAGCCGAGCCCTTACAGTGCCATGGCTGAGCCTCTGGCGCCACCTAGTGGAGATCCAGGTGTCCCATGAGAGGGGGTGGGGTGCCCTTCTGGGCTAGGGGTGTGGGCCGCCTGAGGCCCAATAGTGGGGAAGTGGGGTGCAGGCACACTAGTGAGTATAAAGAAAGAGAAGTGTTTGCTTGGTTCTGGCCATGCCAGCCCAGTGCCATGTATACCAGGCCGCCGTGCCAGGACCCGTCTGTGGGGCCATAGCAGTGTCTCACTTTGGTGCTGCTGGTCTTCAGCTTACACTTCTGAAAAATCCAGGTGCTAGTGGCTCATGCCTGTAATCCTAGCTACTCAGGAGGCTGAGATCTGAGGCCAGCGCAGGCAGGAAAGTCTCTTATCTCCAATTAACCACTCAGAAAACCAGAAGTGGCGCTGTGGCTCAAGTGGTAGATTGCTAGCCTTGAACTGAAGAGCTGAGGGACAGCTCAAGAGGGTTGCTGCCCATACCTGTAATCCTAGCTACTCAGGAGGCTGAGATCTGATCTCCAATAAGCTACTCAGAAAAAGACAAAAGTGGTGATGCTGTGGCTCAAGTGGTAGAGCACTAACCTTGAGCAAAAGATACTCAGAGACAGGGCCCACAGGTCCAGAGTTCAAGACTCAGGACACACTAAAAAGAAAAAGAGAGAGTAGATGGTTGGTGTGAACCTCTCCCTGTGTTAACGTCTATAAGCTACACAAAGAAGTGGCTGACCATTTTAGCTTTAAAGTTTGATAAATCTTTATTTGGGTCCACTCCTTGTCATATACTAGCTGTGTATCTTTTTTTTTTTTTTTTTTTTTGTCAGTCTTGGGGTTTGAACTCTGGGCCTAGATACTGTCCCTGAGCTCTTCAGTTCAAGGTGATGCTCTACCACTTGAGCCACAGTGCCACTTCTGGTTTTCTGGTAGTTAATTGGAGATAAGAGTCTCACAGAATTTCCTGCCCAGGCTGGCTTTGAACCTTGACCCTCAGATCTTAGCCTCCTGATAGCTAGTATTACAGGCATGAGCTCCCAGCTCCCAGCTAGTTGTGTGTCTTTGCGTTACGTTCCCTCTCTAAGCCTGAGTAATATGTAAAGCTGAAGGAGTACTTATAGCAAATGTTTAGGACAGAGCCTGATACTTGCGGAGTACTCAAGGAAATAGTGCAGATGATGCAGAGAATAGTGACTTTTAATTCAAATAGCCACTAAAGGCAGAAGGGGATGAATGCTAAAGACAATTGTTGAATGCCTGGGTGTTGGGAGAAGGGAAAATGCTGAGTGGCTTTGGGGCGGGTCCTCAGGTCTGTTTTCTAGCCACATTAGGGAAACACAACTCTGCACTGGAACCCAGTACAGGATGCTCAGGGTGGGGCTTGGTACCCCACCTCTCTCCCATATCCCCCACCCCTGATCTTTTGAGGATGTTGGGTATAGACTAGGAGTTCTGCTTCCTCCTACTGCTCTGGGGAGCTGGACCGTGGAGGCCACGAGGGTTAGGGTTGAGTTTCCACTGGATCTGGCCTGTTGCTGCTTGCTGACCTGGACGGGTTTGCTCTTTCCTATTCTTCCTCTCCTCTCTTCTCACAAGTTTCTGCTATTCCAGTCTGTCTTCTTTCCCTCCCTCCCTCCCTTCCTTTCTTTCTTCTTGGTTGGCTGTAGGGATTGAACTCTGGGCGTGGGTGCAGTCCCTGAGCTCTTCAGCTCAAGGCAAACACTCTACCACTTGAGCCACTGTACCACTTCTGGTTTTCCGGTGATTAATTGGAGATAAGAGTCTCATGGGGAAATTTCCTGCCCCGGATGGCTTTGAACTGCCATCCTCAGATCTCTGTCTCCTGTGTAGCTAGGATTACAGCTGTGAGTCACCAGCACCCAGCCTCCTTCTTTTCTTTCTTTTTGTGCCAGTCCTGGGGCTTGAACTTAGGGCCCGGGCACTGTCCCTGAGCTTCTTTTTTTTTCATAATATATGTATATATTTATATATATTTTATTGTAATGATACTGTGATACTGTACAGAGGGGTTACAGTTACATGAGCAAGGTAATCAGTATATTTCCTATAGAGCATTGTTATACTTTCCTTCCTTCCCCACCTCCCCAACTCCTCCCTCCCCCTCCCCCCCAAGTTGTAAAGTTTGTTTTCAACGTACTGTCTTGTACATCTCATTATTACAATGGGTCATCCTGATTCCTTATTTCAGCATTCCCTGAACTTCTTTTGCTCAAGGCTAGCACTCTACCACTTGGGCCACAGTGACACCTCTGGCTTTTTTTTGTGTATGTGGTACTGAGGAATTGAACCCAGGGCTTCATGCATGCTAGGCAAGCACTCTACCACTAAGCCACCTTCCCAGCCCCTCAGGATTCTTTTAAATGTCATCTATCTGTTCTCATTCTAGAGACCTTCCGATACCCCCAGGCTTCTCTGGCTTTCCCTCTTCATGGTGACCCTCATCTTGCATAACATCTATCTGGCTGAATTGGAATTATTTATTGGCATGCTTATTTCCCCCTGTGAGCCGAAAGCTCCTTGGTGCAGAAGTCTTTGGTATTTTTAGATACAGAGTTTCCATAGCACATTAGGTACTCTGTGAGAATGTGCTTCTGTGAACATCCATGCACCTTTGATCTGGCTCAGAGGATGGGGTTGCTGTGGTATTGGGGACGGAACCTGGGACCTTACGCATGCTGTGCAAACGCTCCACCACTGAGCTCTAGTCTCAGCTCACAACGTGGCGTTTCCCATTTTTGCTGGTTGCTGCTTTCCTTGGTGAGCTCAGTGGTTGGGAAGCAAACAGATGGACTCCGGCCCGGGTCCCGATGAGACTGCAGCGCTGGGGGCTCAGCCTGCAATTCTAGCTGCACAGGAGGCTGAGCTCTGGGGACTACAGTTCAAAGCCAGTCTGGGTATGAAAGTCCCTGAGAATCATCTCCAATTAACCAGCCAAAGTTGGAAGTGGAGCTGTGGCTCAATGGTAAAGCTCCAGCCTCAAGCAAAAAAGCCAAGTGATATACAGTGAGGCTCTGAGTTCAAGCCCCAGTACTGGCACAAACAAACAAACAAGCAGGGCTAGAGGTGTGGCTCAGTGATATAATGTATGCTTAGTAAGTATCAGACCCCAAGTTCAAACCCCAGTATCGCCAGAAACAAACAAAAAATCAAAAACAAAACAAAAACGATATTAAATATTCATCAAAACCAATGGACCCTTAATGGTTCTGGACCCAGTTTCTGGATGAACCCTTCTCAGGCTCTTACATGGGGTAAGTGCAATTGTAATTCACTTTCCAGATTTGAAACATGAGGTTTGTTATGGTCAATCACTTACCACATAGCTTATAGAAGGCAAAACCATGCCAGGAAACCAGATCTAATTTCAGAGCTGTGTGTGTGTGTGTGTGTGTGTGTGTGTGTGTGTGTACACGAGGGCTTGAACTCAGGACCTCACTATTTCACTTGGTTTATTTTGCTCACAGCTACTATTCTATCAATTGAGCTATGCTTCCAGTCTAGCATCTTGCTGATTCAGGAGATAAGAGTTTCATACACTTTTCTACCTGGGTTAGCTTTGAACTGTGATCCTGAAGAGCTCTCAGCTTCCTGAGTAGCTAGGATTACAGATGGGAAACACTGATGCCTGCCTCCTGTTTGGACTTTTGAGACAGGGGGCTCACGCCATTGCTCAGGCTAGCCTGGACCTTTTGATTCACTTGCTTTGACCTCCCGAGTGGTGGAATTACAGGCATGCACCACTGCATCTGGCTCACAGGACTCAATTCTGAACACAAGAGCTTCCTCAGCAGCTTGGCAGGCCATGTTTCCTCTCTGACCCCAATGCCTGGCGCAGGTCCCTCTGGGGGCTGCCCAGTGTGACCTGCTGTGGTCCTGGGGACCAGCGGCGGCATGGGGGCTGAGATGTTTGAGGGAAGCAGAGATTACTCAGTGTCCAGCAGAGGGCCCTGGCCAGCCTGTGGTCAGTAGGGTGGGAGGGAGGGCTGGCCAGGCAGACGCCTGACTGGAGGCGGACCCAGCGGCCAGCTGCCTCTCTTGATTCTGCCCAGCATTTGGGTCCTGGGTCTTCACCTGCTCGCCGGGGGCAGCTTCATCCTGCTTGTCCAGCCATGAGGTGGCCGTGGCCCCTGGCTATCTCTCTTGCGGTGGTATTGGCTGTGGGGCTGAGCAGGGTCTCTGGGGGTGCCCCCTTGGCCTCAGGTGGGCACAGCACCAAGGTCCAGGAGCAGCCGAGTCGAGCCAGGAGAGGCACCAAGGCTGAGGGGCCAAAGGAGGTACAGCAGTATGCACCAGAGGAGAGGGCCGAGTACCCCCGGCCCATCCACCCTGCCAACCTGCAGCCCACCCGGCCCCTGGTGGCCACCAGCCCCAACCCAGACAAGAATGGGGGCACCCCTGGCAGTGGGCAGGAGCCAAGAGGCAACCTGACGGGGACCCCAGGTCAGAGGCTGCAGATTCAAAACCCCCTGTATCCGATGACGGAGAACTCCTACAGCGCCTACGCCGTCATGCTCCTGGCGCTGGTGGTGTTTGCTGTGGGCATCGTGGGCAACCTGTCGGTGATGTGCGTGGTGTGGCACAGCTACTACCTGAAGAGTGCCTGGAACTCCATCCTGGCCAGCCTGGCCCTCTGGGATTTCCTGGTCCTCTTTTTCTGCCTTCCAGTCGTCATCTTTAATGAGCTCACCCAACAGAGGCTTCTGGGTGATATTTCTTGTCGCGCTGTGCCCTTCATGGAGGTAAGTGTGGGCCTTCTAGAACTCAGCAATGGGGGTGGGGGGCATGGCCTAGGCCAGGAGCTCAGTCTCCACCAGGCACTGGAAAGAGAATCAGTGTCCATCGAATGGCAGAGCCGTGGCGCTCAGACTCAGGTTCCTTCTTCACTCCTACGTGGGGGAAAGAGACAATCATGACATTGGTCTCTGGTCGCCCTGAGAACAGGTGTGCAGGGCTGCAACCTTTGTCCTCCCAGGCTTTTCAAGAAGGTCAGAGAGAATCGATAGAGACTCGGATAGAGACTCTCCCTGAGTGCTGGGAGATGGGGTGGGAGTGGGGACAAAACAGGAGCCAAGTTAGGGCACCGGTGGCTCACATCTGTAATCCTAGCTACTCAGGAGGCTGACATCTGAGAATCTAGGTGGGAAGCCAGCTGGGGCAGGCAAGTCTGTGAGACTCTTGTTTCCAATTAGCTAGCAAAAAGCCAGAAATGGATGCGTGGCTTAAGCGGCAGGGTGCCAGCCTTGAGGGAAAAACCTAAGAGACAAAGCCTAGGCCAGGAGTTCAAGCACTGGTGCGTAAATCTGATCAAAACAACAATAGCAAAACCCATAGAAAGTCCCTGAGGCAAGACTGTCTCCTCTCCAAGTCCCCAGGTGCC
This sequence comes from Dipodomys ordii, assembly GCF_000151885.1. NCBI lineage: Eukaryota > Metazoa > Chordata > Mammalia > Rodentia > Heteromyidae > Dipodomys > Dipodomys ordii. The sequence continues at coordinate 8,141,961 of NW_012267251.1, forward strand.
CTTCCCCCTTGCTCCACCCAGGAAATCCGTCAGTCTTTTGTCCTGTCTCCTTTCTCTCCTTGGTGCCTCCAGGCCCTCCTCTGCAACCACCACTCCCCTTCTTAAGTCCTCAAATTCCTGTGCTAACCTAAGCTGTGTCTTCTCACACCATGTGTGAAGTGAGTGGCCAAGTCCCATCCGGAGCGCCCTCAGTCCTCTCTGAACGGCAAAACCTGCCATCCGAGATGCTCAAGTCTCTGCTTTGTCCCTAACAGTCTGGGTGTCAGTGGGCAGGTTGCTTCTTATTTCCCAATTCCTTGTCCTTCAAGAGTGGCAGGTAGACCAGATGGCTCTAGCTGCCCTGTTGTATGCTCTAAAGTACATTATCATGGCCTCTGTTCTGGAAATTTCCATGTCAGACTGCGTGGAACTCTTGATCAAATGCATCTGCATGTGTGGATCTATGTGGGACGCAGGAAGCCTGCTTTCTGCACCGAGAGCACAGAACAGGATCTGGTAACTCAGCCTCTCTGGGAATCATCAAGGCTGTAGTCACAAGGGTTTCCCTCTGAAAGCTGTTGAAAGTATTGCTGCTTTTTTTTTTTCTGTCTTGTGCTGGTCCTGGGGCTTGAACTCAGGGTCTGAGCACTGTCTCTTGGCTTTTTTTGCTCAAGGCTGGTACTCTGCCACTTGAGTCACAGCTCCACTTCTGGCTTTTTAGTAGTTAGTAGTAGAGTTTCATGGCCTTTCCTGCCAGGGTTGGCTTCAAACCTCAATTTTTTTTTCTTTTTAATCAGTTGTGGGGCTTGAATTCAGGGCCTGGGTGCTGCCCCGAGTTTTTTTGCTCAAGGCTAGTAGTGCTCTACCACTTTGAACCACAGCCCTACTTCTGGTTTTCTGGTGGTTTATTGGAGATAAGAATTTCACAGACTTTCCTACCTGGGCTGGCTTTGAACCTCAATCCTCAGATATCAGCTTCCCGAATAGCTAGGATTACAGGCATGAGCCACCAGCACGTGGCCGGAACTGTTCTAGATTTTAGCCATGGGCTGACATGACTTAGCACTGAGCTCACAGCCCCAGCTGAACTTAGTGGTTATACATGGGGCTTTGGAATTAGGTAATTTGGCTTTGAAACTGGACTTTGTCCATCAGGAATCAAGGACATTGCGAAGTTACTCGACCCTCCTTAAACCTCAGTTTCCTCATCTGAACACAGTCGAGGACAATGATAGTAATTGCCTAAATGAATTCTTCTGTGGTGGGAGATTGGACTCAGGGCTTGGCACATGCTCTAAGCCATGCTCCTAGGCCCAATTTTTTTTTTTTTTTGGTCAGTCATGGTGCTTGAACTCTGGCCTGAGTACTGTCCCTTAGCTTTTTAGCTCAAGGCTAGCGCTCTACCACTTGGGCCACAGCACTACTTCCGGTTTTCTGGTGGTTTATTGGAGATAAGAGTTTCCCGGGTTGGCTTTGAACCACCATCTCAGATCTCAGCCTCCTGAGTAGCTAGGATTACAGGCGTGAGCCACTGACAGCCCTACACCCACTTCTTGAAGGATTCAAATGCGCAATATCCATAAAGTACTTAGAATAAAAATAATCTAGTAGATGATGGTTTGTATTTGGAAATGGCCTAAGAGAGGAAGGAGGGCAGACACAAACTCCTGTTCCCATGTGTCCAGTACATCAGTGGACACCTTCCCTGCCTGAGTGTGAATGCTTCATATCCAGCTTGTAAGCTCTGGTCCCATCCCGCCCCTCGGCCCCCCCCCCCCCCCCCCCCCCCCCCCGCCACCTAAAAGAAAGGGAGGATCCATGAGCTGACAGAGGCTGGGAGATGAGCTGGGAGTGAGCACTACGCACACTGTCCCAGAACCTCTGCTGGTGTGTGTGTGTGTGTGTGTGTGCTTCTAGGAGGAAATGTGAAATAAACCTTCCGACAGTTTTGAGAGGGAGGGAGAGAAGGAGGGGGGATGGTGTTTTTGCCCAAGCCTGAAAGCTGTTCCCCTGCCAAGAGAGGGGTCCGAGCCTCACAAAGGACACTTGGTGGCAGTTGAGAATAAGCTGGGATTGTGTTCTGTGTTTGGACGGCAGCAGAGATGGAGCACACCCCTTGATAGCTCCCAACGTCCTCCTTTCAGGCTCTTGGACATGCTCTTTCCTGTGCCCAGCCACTTCCTCTTGGCTCACAGGGTGACTTTCCTCTGTGCCGGATGAATAGTGTGTGGGGATGGTGGGCACCGGTTGCTGGGGTGGGGGTTGCTCCCCACATGCTGGGCCCTGGGCTGCTCCGGACAGGACAAGGAGAGAAGGGTGGAAACAGAGAGACAGCTGCTAGATAGGTAAGTAGGTTGATCGATCAATCGATCGATCAATATATAGATTAATGAGTGTGTGCTGTGTCCCCAAGATCATCCCCTCATGGTTGCATATGGGGAGTTCAGGAAATAGAAGTTGCTTAAAAAACCCAGACCTCCTGTATCTCTCTCTGCCCTGGTTCTTGCTTAGAGTCAATTCTCCCATCTGTCGGGGAGCACTGGGGTGAGGGAGGCAGACCATACATTCCCAGGCCAAGAGATGGAAAGATGCAGGTGAGGGCCTGAACCTCAGTTTTACAGGGGTTTTGATCTTGAGCAAATCCACGTTTCCTGCCTGGGCTTCCAGCTTTTCTTTAGTAATATGGTTGGCTGAGGGTTGATACGTTAGCTGGGTGCAGGTGGCTCACGCCTGTAAGCCTAGCTACTCAAGAGGGTGAGATCTGAATATTGTGGTTTCCTGTTAGCCCAGGCAGGAAAGTCTACGAGACTTTTAACTCCAATTAACTGCCTAAAAGCCAGAAATGGAACTGTGGCTCAAGTGGTAGAGCACCAGACTTGAGCAAAAAAACTGTAAGACACAGTGCCAAGTCCCTGAGTTCAAGTCCCAGTAGTGACACGTGTGCACACACACACACAGACACACACAGACAGACAGACACACACACATCCCTACCTGATGGGTAGAAAATGGTTGCAACTGTTACCATTGCTATGACTCTCCACTTATGACACAGTTCACGGTCTGTCACAGCCAGACACCAGGGCTTCTTCCATTTTCCCCTTCTCACCACCTGCTTCATGTTCCTCCACCCGTGCCACAGGTCTCCTCCCTGGGCGTCACCACCTTTAGCCTCTGTGCCCTGGGGATCGACCGCTTCCACGTGGCCACCAGCACCCTGCCCAAGGTGAGGCCCATCGAGCGGTGCCAGTCCATCCTGGCCAAGCTGGCTGTCATCTGGGTGGGCTCCATGACGCTGGCTGTGCCTGAGCTCTTGCTGTGGCAGCTGGCACAGGAGCCAGCCCCCACCACAGGCACCGTGGACTCGTGTGTCATGAAACCCTCAGCCAGCCTGCCGGAGTCGCTCTACTCGTTGGTGATGACCTACCAGAACGCCCGCATGTGGTGGTACTTCGGCTGCTACTTCTGCCTGCCCATCCTCTTCACTGTCACCTGCCAACTGGTGACATGGCGGGTACGGGGACCTCCGGGCAGCAAGCCCAAGTGCCGGGTGGGCAAGCACGAGCAGTGTGAGAGTCAGCTCAACAGCACGGTGGTGGGCCTCACGGTGGTCTATGCCCTGTGCACCCTGCCGGAGAACGTGTGCAACATCGTGGTGGCGTACCTCTCCACCGAGCTCACGCGCCACACGCTGGACCTGCTGGGCCTCATCAACCAGTTCTCCACCTTCTTCAAGGGCGCCATCACCCCCGTGCTGCTGCTGTGCGTGTGCAGGCCGCTGGGCCAGGCCTTCTTGGATTGCTGCTGCTGCTGCTGCTGCCCGGAGTGCGGAGGGGCCTCCGACAGCTCGCCCACTGACGGCTCGGACAACAAGCTCAAGAGCGAGGTGTCCTCCTCCATCTACTTCCATAAGCCGAGGGAGTCACCCCCGCTCCTGCCCCTGGGCACGCCTTGCTGAGGCCAGGCCCGAGCAAGGGGCCCTGGGGGAGGGGGAAGAGGGGTGCGCAGGAGCCGGGGGGGGACAGTGAGGGGGGCTCACCCCAGCCTGAGCCAGTGTCTGCTGATTCTTTCCCCGTAGATCTTGCTTTTGCTACCTGCCTTGCTGCGTAGACATGGATTTGGCTCTTTGTGGGGGAAGGCTGGGGTAGCCAAGGCGTGCCTCCGGAGCCAGGCCTCTCGAGGCATTCCGAGGGCCTTTCCATGGGTGGGTGATGAGCGGCCGGGTCTCATCAGCTGGGAGTCAAGCCTTCGCCTGCCCTCTCTGGGTGCAGGTCTGCTTCCTTCTCTTGCCCTTGGAACATGAAACCTCTCCCCCCTGCCCAGGCCCCATCCTAGGGCTCCTTGGGACTACCCAACCAGGCTTGGTACTCTCTTGTCTGGACTAGCTCTACTCCTGGATGCTTCCCTCCACCCTTTGTTTTTTTTTCTGGAAGGTTCCTCTCTTCCCCTTTCTCTGAGTCTCCCCAAGCTGCCTTGTCCAGCCCCCCTTGTTAGGTGCTTTCCTATAGAAGGCCCCTCTTGAAGAACAATAAACTAGGTAGAACTACCCCTGTGCCAAGCTCACTTTCTTAGGCCATTGCCTGGCAGTGCCCAGATGTCCTCCCAGGGCTGGGCACTGATTTGGGGCAGCCTTTGGCTCCGGCCTATGGGCTGCTGGCCCATCCCAGGACCCCAAGGGCATTATAGCTTCTGGAGGACACAGAAGAGGGAGGGCTGGGGAGCTGGGGGACTGCAACCCAGCCGCCACTGGGAGTTGAAAAGGCTGCCATGATCATCTCCCTTCCAAAGCCCACACCTCCAACCCACTTCCTCTCCACAAAGCCCTCATTCCCAGCCGCCTTCCTTGTGTGAGCGACGGGGCTTCCTGGTCTCTCTTATCTGACAACAGCTCTTGTCTCATTTCTTAGAAGGGACTGTTGGGCCAGTAGTTAGTTGCCCAGCTGCCTGTCCCCTGCCTGCCCCCATCCCGTCCACCCTTCCTACCCGGGCTCCGCCCACGTCCCCAGCAGACCCCCGCAGCTCCCCCTGCTGGCCACTGCCCACCAACCGCTGCCCCAGCTTCAACTCTCTGCCCTTGGAAGGGGCCCCTGAGCCCTGTGGGGGCCCCACAAAGCTGGCAGGACATCAACCAGAAGTGATGCTCAGCCCTGGCCACCAGTACTCTGTCTCAAGGCCCAGCTAGAACCATCTAGAACAACCATCAGCAAGGGGCCCCAGGGATTTGGAATGGCAGGGGCTCCATTCTCCTCTGTCCAGCCAGCCACCCACACCCCTCGGCCTCAGCCTGCCCAGTGGCCCAGTCACCCCCCACCCCCCACCCAAGGATCTTAACAGCCTTGTTCTCTCTCCCTGGCACCCACCCGGGGTCAGTGACGCCGCCAAGAGAGAGGGAGGCCGTTGCTAGGTGATAGCAGTGCCATGTGCACCCCTTTGTATGGGGAATGGCACCCACCATTTCTTGGCAGACCTGTTGCCACAGAGACGGAAGCCCCCAGCTTTGTCTGTAGGAACTTCAGCTGGGAGAGGAGGCCAAAGGCAGGCTTGCCCTCCCCCATTCCCAGTCCTTTCCTCACCAATGGCAGAAGGGGGCCGGGTGGACCAAGGTGAAGTCTGGGAGGGAGAGGGTGGAGGATGGAAGGCTCAAGGGCGGAGGGACACCTCAGCATCTGTTTGGGGGCCTCTTCCACAAAGGGCACCCTCTGCCCCTCCCTCCTGCTGCTCAGCCAGCTGGGAGCTACAGGGGGAGGTGGTGGCTCCGTGGCCTGTTCCTCCCCCACCCCCCCAGGCCTGCCAACGTGAAGGGCTTGCAGAATTGCGCAGCAGGCCAGCAGCCTTGGGAAAGAGCCACTGTTCATGCAGCCTGTCCAGCAGGAACACAATGTGGTGTTTGTTACGCAGGGGTCCAAGGCTTGCAGGGGTGGGGGGTGGGGGAAGGCTGGCTGGGGGGTGGTGGTGGGGGAAGGCGGACACTCTGTCTGAGGCAGACTGCAGGGGGCCAGCCAGCAGATTCCATGTCAGGGGAGGGGTAGACAGGGAGGCGAGGGGACCTCTGACCAAGGGAAAATCTCCTCATTCCAGCTGAGCTCTATCTTTTAACCTGGGATCACACCTTCACCTCAGTCTTAGCTTCCCAATCAGTGAACAGGAAGTAATCCCTCCCACCGAGAACAAGTCATCCAATGAGACAAGACGAGTCCATCAGCTGGCATGGTGGCCGTCACCTTCCCTCTGGGAATTCAAATCCCTAGTACTACGGAGTAGGCATGGCCAGGGTATTCTTACTGCTTCAACACCAAACAGCCCCAAACAAAGCCAGAGGCCAGTGGCACACCTGTCATCCCCGCTACTCAGAGCCTGAGATCTGAGGATCGTGGTTTGAAACCAGCCTGGACAGGAACGTCCATGAGACCTCATGGGGACTGAACTCAGGGCTAGGCGCTGTCCCTGTGCTTTTTTGTTCAAGGCTAGTGCTCTACCATTTGAGCTACAGCACTACTTCTGGTTTTCTAGTGGTAAATTGGAGAAAAGAGTCTCATGGACTTTCCTGCCTGGGATGGCTTCGAACACTGATCTTCAGATCTCAGCCTCCTGAGTAGCCAGGGTTACAGGTGTGAGCCACCCGCACCCAGCCATAAGACTCTTATCTCCAATTAAACACTAAAAAGTTGGAAGTAGAGCTGTGGCTCCACTTCCAGGGAGGGGCAGGAGAGAGAGCTGGGCTGTCTTCAGCCTCCTCCACTAGATGAAGGTACTGAGACCATTGTGGAATTTCGGCCAACCTTCCTTTTTTATTTTTATTTTTTGTGGAGGTTCTGGGATCAAACTCAGGCCCTGACACATCCTACATAACCAAGCTACATCCCTAGCACCTTCCCTCAGACAGGCTGGGCATTTCTCTGCTGGCTGGCTGGGGCCTCCAAGGAAGAGGCCTCCGCACGGGTGGAGGCTCAGGCTCAGGGAGGCCCAGGGCCTCACTCACAAGTGAGGCTCTGTCTCCCTTCAATGGCAGAGGACAGAAGGGATGAGAGGTTCTGCAGGCAGGACCTGCTCCACTTTCTAGGGAGAAGAGGAGGCTGCGGAGAGGGGGGCTGGGCTTACTATAAAAGTGGGTCAAGATGGCCTCAGATGGGAGCAAGCCTGACAGCTGAGGATCCAGGTGGGGTCCAGCTGGACAGTTGGGGAGGAGCTCTGGTCAGATTGACACCAGCAGGCCACAGGGGCAGTAAAGACCCTGGGCTTGGCAGGCCAGGCTAGGTGTAGAGGCCTCTTCACCGATGGGGAGCAGAGCTGAGGAAGTGGGGGTAGTCCTGGCTGTAAAGGAGGTGCAGGGTCTGGAGGAGAGGTGCTGAGGGCTGACCTGGCTGTAGGGCTGGCTCAGTCATAGCCTAGCAGTGTCCGGCCCTGACCTCCTTGCTACCATGTCTTTCCTCCACAAGACCTGCTAAGGCCAGGCGCCAGTGGTTCACGTCTGAAATCCTAGCTACTCACAAGGCTGAGATCTGAGGACCACAGTTCAAAGCCAGCCTGGGCAAGAAAGTCCATGAGACTCTTATCTCCAATAAACCACCAGAAAACTGGAAGCGGCGCTGTGGCTCAAGTGGTAGAGCGCTCGCCTTGAGCTGAAGAGCTGAGGGACAGCACCCAGGCCCAGAGTTCAAGCCCCACAACAGACAAAAAAGAAAAAACAGAAGACCTGCTGAGTATTGCCAGCAGCTGCCAGTTCAAGCCTGAGGCCTCGTGGGAATGTGCGGAGACCGAAGAGGCCACGCAAAACCCAGACTCACGTGTGGGATGTGGTTTCCTGAGGGGCCATTGTGACCAGTGTGAACACGTGTCCCCAGCAGACGGGGCTCCCCACTCCAGGAGCCCGGCCAGTCCAGAACCCACGGGAAATGACGGGTGCTACACACGCCCCCAAACACAAAATTGGTCATTTATTGTCGTCGTTGTTATTAGGAGAAAAAAAAATGTACAGTTACAAGAATCATTTTCCAAACAGAGGTTAAATATGAGCTGAAAAGTGTAAAAAAAGAGGAACATCACTTTACAAATCATTAAATTAAACCAATGAACAACAAACAACAAAACAGAACCCAAAGAACCAACCCCCCATGCTGAGTTCTCTCCTCGTGGAGCTGTATAATAGGAACGGAAAATGAGGTGGGCCGTGGAGCTGGGGGCCCCGGGGAGAGGCAGGAGCTGGGGGCCGGGAGCAGGCATGTGTGAGTGGGCACAGGGCAGCGTGGACACCGGCTTCTTGCCCCTTAGGCCTGGCCGTCTGTGGCCTCTGGTGGCCCAGCCACGACTGGGGGCAGAGAGGGGCACCTGCGGGCTCTCCCACCAGCCTGAGGTGTCCCAGCCTCGCGTGGACAAGCCAGACTGAGAGGCAGACACACGGGACGTGGCAGTGGCCACCAGTGCCCACGCCGGGCAGCGCCCCGGGTGCCACCTTCCAAATCTGAACTTGCTCCCTGCCAACCCTCCCTTCTTTTCTGCTCTCCTGACTGCCCTCTCCCAGATCCCAAATCCCAGGCCCCTGCAGCATCAAATGGGTGATTTTAGTCTTTGCTTAAATTAAAAAATTAAAATATATATACATATATATACTGTACACACAGGACAATAACAGTGCTGAAAGGGGAAGAGAGGACAGGGAAAGCGAAGGGGGCAGGGGTTGGGGGTGACGGCTGTTGAGAGGGGACAGAGGCGGGGCCAGGTGAAGGGACACAGAGAGAGGGGGAGAGGACCAGTTAGGGGACCAGAGGGGAGGGGCAATTTATTTTACAATAAAAACAGGAGTTCAAACCTCAGCAGAATGGGGCTCTGGGAGCCCCGAGGGCCCTCCCCACGCTCAGCGAGGAGGGCGGGCTTGGGGGTGGGGTGGGCGCGGAGGAGGCGGGGAGCTCGGCTTCAGGTTTAGGTGACCACGTCCCTGGTCCAAGGGGAAGGACCTCGGTCTCAGCTTCTCCGTGACTTCGAGTGTTGAATAAGCCACTGTAGGGTGATGTCTGGGTGGGGACAAAGAGAAGGTTATGGGCTGGGAATGTGGCTCAGTGGTAGAGCACTTGCCTAGCATGCATGAAGTCCTGGGTTTGATTCCTCAGTACAAGCAGAAAAAGCTGGAAGTGGACCGGTGGCCAAGTGGTGGAGTGCTAGCCTTGAGCAAAAGAAGCACAGGGACAGTGCCCAGGCTCTGAGTTCCAGCCCCAGGCCTCTCCATGCAGTGCATGCTGGGGGAGCAGACAAGGTGCCTGGAGAGAGGGTGGCGGAAAGCCCAGGTACCCCCAAACTTTAGCAAGCACCCGAATCCCAGAGCATGGGCCCCCCCAAACAGCCTTTTCAAGCAGGTGGTGGAGAATCGGGGCACCGGCAGAGCCAGGGTCACGCTCAGGACTCCACCCCCTGGCTGCCTGATCCACACGGAAGGGCCACAAAGCTTTGGGCTATGGGCAAGCAGCCAGTGGAAGCTTCAAGAGCACCAGGCTGAGATAGGGAAGGGTCTTTCTTCTCCCTACAGCCACGTGGCAATGCCAGCAACTCTACAGACTCACGTACCGATGTTATCCTTCTCTTTGCAGGAGATGGAGTAGCAGCAGATCTCTCGGTCCTGGATGGCAGACAGATTCCTAGTGGGGGGAGACCAAAGAAGTTCTGTGGGAGCTGGAGCTACCAGGGGGCTGGGCCAGAGGTGGGCAGGGTCTTTTTCTGGCTCTAGGGGCTACAATGAGGAGGGCGAGGCGCCTGGAAACTTGTGCTCTGCTGCCACCAGGTGGCTAACACTGAGAACTGCAAGGAGCCCAGCCCTACAGTCAGGCAGCTGGAAGATGAGGGGAGTAGAAGTACAAAGAAAAATCACCAAACTCACATTTTCTCAATCAGCTCCTTCTCATCCAGTGCTCCTGGGAGGTCCCGCTTGTTCCCCAGGACTAAGACCTGAGGAGAAGGGACGAAGGATGGTTAGATCAGGAGCACTCCAGCAATGCAGCTTCTGCCTAGGTCAGCTGCCAGTGACTTCCGGCCAGCTCCCTTCCTCCCTCCCTCCCCATCCCCTGCTGACCGGGATCCCCTGCAGCTGTGGCTTGTCCAGCAGATTGTGAAGCTCATTTTTGGAGGCCTCGATCTTCTCCTGGTCAGCAGCATCCACCATGTATCTGGGAAAGGGAAGCAGGGCCAGCATGTGGACACCAGGGCAAGAAGAGGGCTGCTGCTGGGGCATAACACCTCTGTTGCCAAACCAGTCACCCCTGTAGCTAAGAGTACCCTGGGCCCGCTCAGGGAATGCTTTCTGAATCTATGGCCGATGGCGTAAGGCAGCAGGCGGTTCTGAGGGTGCCCTGGTCCTGTCCTGGGGGGGGGGGGAAGCTGGGGCCTCCAGGCCCCACCCAATGCACCTGCTAGTGCTTTGCGGTTACGTCTGATTAGAGCAGAAAAAGCAAGGGAACCTCCCATGGTTTTCTTGCAACAAGATGCATTACTTTTAAATGTTTTAAAACCATCTATTGTTTAGTCTATCAAGAAAACTAAACAATCTATTGTTTGGGAATGCATTGTTTTTGTTTTTCTCTTTTTTGTTTGTGATGCTGGAGATTGAATCTAGAGCATCACTGGTGCTAGGCAAGAAGAGCTCTACCACAGAATTCCCAGCACCCCCCAAAAAACGTTCAGGTTCCCCCCCACTCAGTCCTGGGGCTTGAACTGTCTTTGAGCTCTTTTGCTCAAGGCTAGCGCTCTACCACTTTGAGCCACAGCAGCAATTCTGGTTTTCTGGTGGTTAACTGGAGATAGGAGTCTCATAGACTTTCCTCCTCTGGTTGGCTTTGAGCCATGATCCTCAGATCTCAGCCTCCTGAGTAGCTAGGATTACAGGCATGAGCTGCCAGCACCTGGCTTGTTTATCATTTCTTAGAGACTGTCTTGAGGTTTTTCTTGGGGCTGGTGTGGATCTTCCTACTTATTCCTGTTTTGTGGCTGGGACTACAGATGCATATCAACACACCCAGTTTTTTGGCTGAGTCTTAAACTGATCCTCCCAATCTCTTCCTCCTCAATAGCTGGAATGATAGGTATGCACCACAACATTTGGCTGATGAAAAATTGTTTTTGGTTGTAATGGTGTTTACTTGAGCCATACTTCCAGCCCTTTTTCTCTGGTTAGTTGTGAGATACTTTCACCTTTTCCTTGGGCTAGCCTGAACAGTGATCCTCTTATTATGCTTCCCACTGTCGCCCAGAGGACAGGCGCATATCACGATGTCCAGTTTTCTCTGTTGAGATGGAATTCTGGTTTTTTTTTGCCTTGAATAAGATCCTCCCAATGGCCATCTCCTGGGTAGCGAGGATTTCTGGTGTGTTGTGAGCTACCTATGTCCTGCTAATTTTTTTTTATTGTTGTTTGTTGGTCATGGGGCTTGTACTCAAGGGCCTAGGCACGGCCCCTGACCTTTTGTGCTCAAGGCTAGTGCTCTACCACCACTTTGAGCCACAGCGCCACTTCCAGTTTTCTGGTGGTTAATTGGAGATAAGAGTCTCACGGACTTTCTTGCCCAGGCTGGTTTTGAACTATGATCATCCTCAGATCTCAGCCTCCTGAGTCGCTACAGCATAAAGGTTATTTTTAACCATCATTTAAACCACACAAAAATCTAAGACACAGTGGTCTGCGCTGGGGAGACAAGGAGACAATGAGGAAGTGCCCTGCGCAGCCTTGGCTGGTTGAGGCCAGGATCTTAGATTAGGTGGCGGGGACCATTTATGCGAAACACACCGCCAGATGGAGGTCAGAAGCAGGCAGGGGGATGTCTAAGGTGATTCTGTGTCCAGCCTGAGGTGCTGGCTGGGGAAGCCAGGAAGGAGAGGAAGACGCTGGGGACAGGGGTGCCCATACTCACACAATGGCACTCACTCCTCGGCAGTAGCGTTCCCACATGCTGCGGAACCGGGGCTGTCCCCCAATGTCCCAAAGCTGAACAAGAGGAGACAGAGCCTCAGGACAGGCAGGCAACCCAGGCCCCCACCTGCCCCCTCCCCTCCCGCCCCCTCATCTCCCCGCTCTCCTCCCAGCCCCTCACCTTGATGGTCACGTTCCCTTTGGTGATTTTGCGCATGTTGAACCCCACGGTGGGGATCATGTCCTCGTTGAACTGTCCTGACTGCAAAGAAGAAGCACAAGTGGAAAATGCGCAGACACTGGCATCACCCATGTGTTTTTCCTGACCCGGGGGGAGGGCGGGCACAGGGAAAATGCAGGGGGTCAGGCTCTCTCTGATCCCTTCTTCCCATAGGGTATGTGTGTGTGCAAGCGCACGTGTGTGCTTGTGTGTGTCAGGGGCCATCTTGAATGTCCCTCACTTCCAGGCAGGATGCTGTCCTCTGCATCTGGCTTCTCCTAGGAAGAGGTTCATCTTCTTCAAGCAATGTCACAAGCTCTCAACCTCAACTGGGAGAAAGTTCTTCCTGAAGTCTAACCTACAGTGCTATTAATTAAAGGCTCTTTGCTGTAGTCAGTCTTTGGTAGGTCCAGGGAAAGGACCTCAAATAGGTCATAGTCTAACGCTCAAGAGGCATGGTAAGAAAGCAGACATTATTTTCAAATCAGTGGTAAATATTAAAGTTAAAAATCAGGGGTGGGTGGGTAATCAGGTTGTAGCTCAGTGGTAGAGGACTTGCCTAGAGGTACAAAGTCTTATAATAATCTACAGTATGTGTGTTTGTACTGGGGCTTGAACTCTGGGCCTGGGAGCTGTCCCTGAGCTCTTCAGCTCAAAGAGACCACTCTACCACTTGAACCACAGTGCTACTCCCTGGTTTCTGGTGGTTAATTGGAGACAAGAGTCTCATGGACTTTCCTGCCCAGGCTGGCTTTGAACCCTGATCCTCAGATCTCAGCCTCCTGAATAGTTAGGATTACTGGCACCAGTCACCGGTGGCCATCGAGCTTTTTTTTCTTTTTTTCCCTGAAGGCTAGCACTCTACTACTTGAGCCACAGCTTTACTTCTAGTCTTTTGCTGGTTAATTGGAGATCAGAGTCTCATGGACTTTCCTGCCTGGGCTGGCTTCAAACCTCGATCCTCTGATCTCAGCCTCCTGAGTAGCTAGGATTAGAGGTGTGAGCGCCCCCCCCCCCGCTTCCACAGTTTGTGTGTGTGTGTGTGTGTCTCCCCACTAGACAGAGTGCTTCTTCAGCTTCTAATAAATGTTTTCTGAATACTTGGGAGTTGAGTGTAATTCCATTTCCTATAACCTATTTTTAAAATCTAGCGATTTTCACTTCTCCTCTCACAACTGTCTTCAGAAGTGTCATGGGCGTCAGAGAAGGCCAGACAGACTCCTTCCCAGAGCCTCACCCGGTTCACATGAGCATGGGCGTGTGTGGGACACCCCTGCTCACGCAGGCGGGCACAGACTGGAGCTCGCTTAACCTTCACCCTGCGGGTGGCCGCCCTGTTCCTTCAGTGGGTTCTTGGAAGTCTGATCCAGTGCAACACTGTGTGCTGGAATATGGGACACCTGTCCACCCAGTCCCGGGACCACGGGGACCGAGACCCACTCTGATGCCTAGAGATGAGTGGAGCATGGGTTCATAGCCTGGGGCCCAGAGGTGGGCTTCAGAGGCCCCAGGTCTCCTGAGATTGCACACGACTTGTGTGTGTAAAGGCTGTGTCAGTACGGGCGTCCCTTGCTATCATGGAAGTTGGTCCCAGGACCCCCTGCAGGTACCAAATCGGTGGATGCTCAAATCCCTTTATAAAATGGCATACTGTTTGCCAATAATTCATATACATCTTCCCTGTGGACTTTCTTTTCTCTCCCCCCCTCTGTCTCTCCTCTCTTTTTGGTCAGTCATGGGGCTTGAACTCAGGGCTGGGTGCTGTCCCGCTTTTGTTGCTCAAGACTAGTGCTCTACCACTTTGAGCCACAGCTCCACTTCTGTTGTTGTTGTTTTTTTTCTGGTGGTTAATTGGAGATAAGCATCTCATAGACTCTGTATATCACCTTGACAATAAAATTAAATAAAATAAAAAAGAAGCTCGTAGACTTTCCTGCCTGGGCTGGCTTTTGAACCTTGACCCTAAAATCTCAGCATCCTGACTAGCTGGGATTCAGACATGAGCCACTAGTACCCAGAGTCCCCCTGTGGAATCCAGGCTGGCCTGAAACTCATGCTGAGCCTCCTGGAGCTGGATACCAGGCAGGCGCCTTGCAGGCCTTTGAGTCAGCTGTGATTACTTATGATGCCAAACAATTCAAACATGATGCAAACACTTGTTTCACAGTTTAGGGAATAATGACAAGGAAAAATATGTACCAAAAAATTTTTTCTCTGCAAAAAAAAAAAATATATATATATATATATTTTTGGTATCTAAGCTCTATTATTTTGTCTAGGCTGGCCTACGACTCCTGGATTCAAGCAATCTTTTTTGTTTGTTATTTTTGTTGTTGTTTGGTAGGTTGTGGGGCTTGAACTCTGGGCCTGGGCACTGTCTCTCAGCTCTTCAGCTCAAGGCTAGTGCTCTACCACTTAAGCCACAGCACCACTTCTGGTTTTCTAGTGGCTTATTGGAGACAAGAGTCTCACACACTTTTCTTGCCTGGGCTGGCTTTGACCCTCGACTCTCAGATGTCAGCCTTTTGAGAAGCTAGGATTTCAGGCGTGAGCCACTGGTGCCTAGCTTGGTGTGTGAATGTGAGTGTGAGAGTGTGTGTGTGTTTTCTCAAGGCTAGCCCTTGAGCCATAGTATCACTTCTGGCTTTTTCTGAGTAGATTATTGGAGATAAAAGTCTCATGGACTTTCCTACCTGGGCTGGCTTGAAAAACAATCCTCAGATCTCAGCCTCCTGAGTAGCTAGGATTACAGGCGTGAGCCACTAATGCCCAGCTTTCTTTTTAAATGGTTTTTTTTTTAATTTTTTTAATTTTTAGTCGGTCATGGGGTCTGAACTCTGGGCCTAGGCGCTGTCCCTCAGCTCTTCAGCTCAAGGCTAGTGCTCTACCACTTGAGCCACACCTCCACCTCTGGTTTTTTCTGCTTATGTGGTTCTGAGGAATCGAACCCAGGGCCTCATGCATGCAAGCAGGCACTCTACCACTGAGCCACCTTCCAAGCCTCTTTTTTAAAAATTAGCATATATTCCTTGTATAGGGAGAGTTCCATTGTGACATTTCCACAAATGTGGAAAATCCACCCCGATCAATCTCACCTCTCTCTCTCTCCCATTCTTCCTCCTCCTTCTTAAAATTTCGTGTGTGCGTGTGCACGCGCATGCATACTGCTTCTTTGGCTCAAGCCTAGCATTCTACCATTTGAACCACAGCTCCACTTCTGGCTTTTTTGGAGGTAAGAGTCTCATGACTGTCTTACCTGGGCTGGCTTCAAATCTCAATCTTCAGATCTCAGCCTCTTTAATAGCTAGGATTACAGGCAAGAGCCACTGGCACCAGGCTCCACAACCCTTTCTTAAAAAACAATCTCAACAGGGTCAGGCTGGGCACCAGTGGCTCATGCCTGTAATCCTAACTACTGAGGAAGCTGGGATCTGAGGATCACTGTTGGAAGCTAGCCCAGGCAGGAAAGTCTGTGAGACTCTTTTATCTCCACTTAACTACCCAAAGCCACAAGAAAAGGTGTGGCTCACGTAGCAAAACACCAGTCTTCAGTGGAAATGCTAAGGGACAGTGCCCAGGCCCTGAGTTCAAGCCCCAGTGCCATCTTTTCCTTGAATAATTCTTTTTGGTCCTTGGAAATGGAGGACTGAGTATGCAAGGGTCCCCAACCTTTCTCGGTACCCTCAAAGGAGGAGGGGGTGCTACAAGGAGGGCTGCTTCCCTGGGCTTAGTTGTGGGGGGCAGGGGATCTTCATGGGGTTTGCCACCTACACGCCAGCGGGCCACGGTGCCGCCAGCCCGGGCACCCACTGGAGCCCATCCTCCATCCTCATCGGGTCTGAGGAAGAAGCCCAGGTCTTGCTGGGCACTCGTTGCAGGGAGGCTTGGACGAGACATTCTGCCTGCCCCGGGCCCTGGGGTCCCCTGCTGGAAGTGGGGATACGGTTTTGCTCTCCTAGGAATGGTAACGGGGCTCATGCAATGCTGGGAAATAGCGTGGCTCCAAGCAGGGGCATCCTCACTGCCCACTGGCACCGAGAAGAGGCACAGGCTCCCTGCAGGACCCTGGGGAAGGGGGACGGCTGCAGGTAGGGGCTGGGCCTCAGCCCCAGACTTCCTGCCCCCTGTGGGTGGAGCTAAAGCAGAGAGAGTCAGGTGATGACTGAGTTTCCCTGAGAACACCTTCCTACCCCACAGACTTCACGGAAGCTGGAAGCATCCATAAGTGGTCCAGTGCAACCACTGGTCCATCTCTTCAATCCGCTCTGACTCATCTTCCTATAGAGATCATTCTGTGTTCCTTACTTCTGTTGGGTACCCCAAAATGACTTTTTCAATACGACAGTCTTTTACACTTTAATATTTATATGTGTGTGTGTGTGCGATAGAGCTTGAACTCACCCTCTTAGCTGTTTTCACTCCTGGCTACTCTACTGGCTTTTTGATGGTTAACTGAAGAATCTTTTGGATTTGTATACCAGGGCTGGCTTTGAACTGTGATCTTTAGATCTCAGCCTGCCAAGAAGCTTGCATTATAGATGTGAACCAGCAGTACCAGTTGTTGTTGTTATACTTTTAAATATCTGAAAGTGACCTTCTCAATCGACATGGTGATCCTAGCCTTTGGGAGGCTAAGGCAGGAATATGGCAAGTTTGAGGTCAGCCTCAGCTACACAGGGACACCCTTCGCAAAAAGAGAAGGAAAGAAGGAAGGGAGGGAGAGAGGGAAGGAGGAGGAGGGAGAAAGAGGCGGGGGAGGAAGGAAAGGAAAGAAGGAAGGAAAGGCCTTAGGCAAAAACATCTCCTAGGGCTACAAGCATGGCTCAAATGGTAAAACGCCTGCCTAGCAAATTCAAGGCCCTAAATTAAAATCCCAGTGTCATAAAAGAATATTTCCCAGCTTCTCTAGCCTCACAACCCTCTCCGAACGTCGGAGCTCAGTGTTAGTTTCTTAGAAGCACTGTGAAGTCTTTTCTTTCCAGTGCACACGAACCCATTGAGCAACTGAACTCACTGAACTCAGTTCCCATTTACACCCAGACCTCATGGAGTGAGCACAAAACCCAAGGGAGGGGACTTGAGTGGATAGACACTTGCATGAACAGGCCCAGGGAATTCAGAAAGGCAGTGGTGGTCATGGGAACAGAGCCCCGGGGTCCTGATTCTTTATTTCTGGAAGACTCTACTGTGACTGTGCACCAGGTGGCAGACAGGCCTATGAAGTCGCCTGGGTGGATTGGACTTACTAACCCAAAGACCACATTTCCAAATGCAACCCATAAAGGGATGGTTTTCTAGACAAGCCTCTGCAGAGAAGGGTAATTTGGCTTGCTCTTTTAATGTTTATTAGTTATTTGTTTTGCGAATCATTGTCTAATTAACTTTTTTTTTTGAGGCCAGTCTCTTGTTATACAGCTCAGGCTGGCCTCCAGCTCACGATCCTCCTGTCCCAGCCTCCTTTGGGTGGGGATTACAGGTGTGAACCACCAGGCCCAGCTTGGCTCCACTCTTTTAGGCTGTTCTGGCTGAAGTGGTAAATTTAGTATCAAGAAGAGGGAATCTTTTTTTCTAAGCATCATAGGAACTTTCTTTCTTTTGCTCTATAACCCAAAGTTGGCCTTGAACTCAGGTTACTCTTGTCCCCCAGCCTGGAGAGCCACCACAACCTGTTTTCACAGATACTCTGGATCCTGGCAAGGGAATTGGGGAGACCTGCCTTTCAGTCCCTAGAATTCAGACCCTACTGGGTACTACTACTGCGGATCTCTGCCCAGGACGGGGAGCTTCAGGGGGGACAACACCCAGGCTGGCCAGGCTGGGCGGGTGTTGAGAAAACTCCAGACATCCCCCAGGCCCAAAGGCGTGGAAGCCGCGCCTGGGAGGCCCGCAGAGCCAGGCGAGAAGCAGACGTGGTTTTTGTTCTAGGAGTCTCCGGCCCTGGGGTGGGGTGGGGGGCAGATCCTGGAATCTGGAGGCCCAGGTCGGTTCAGAGACATCATGCCGGAAGATCCTGCCGGGTCCGAAGAGGAGCCCGGAGAGGCTGGGGCGGGTGGGGGGGGGCAGAGGTCCCCCCAATGGATGCCAGAGGAAGAAGCCAGTGCCCGGTCACGTGGCCGCGGAGGCCGCCGGCCGCCCGCCCCGGGCCCAGCGCGGGGATGCGGGGCCTGCCCTCCGCATCTCCTCTCCCCGAAGGTCGGCCGGCGGGAGGAACCGGCAGGTGACGGGCCCCAGGCCGGGCCGATCCACCTCTGGCCGCTCACGGCTCTCGGGACGGGGACCCCGGTGCCCGGACAACCGCAGCCCCGGTCCCAAGGCTGCCCGGGCGCCCGCACACACGGTCCGGCC
>NW_012267251.1:8161510-8179978 GCF_000151885.1 Dipodomys ordii
GAGGAGGCCCGGGAGGCCCGGGCTGGCGTCGGGGCACGTGGGGAGCAGGCTCTAATTTTGTTTCCTCCCCGGGCGCGGTGCACCGCGCCCCGATCGCCGCCCAGGGTTTATCTGGTCCCAAAGGTGGGGGCGGAGGTGGGCATCTCCAGGGGGAGGAGGGCTCCCCGGCTCTCCACGGTGCCCCGGGGCGCAGGAAGGCCGGGGGGGGGGGCTGTTCCCGAACCCTCGCCGGCCGGCCTCCCTGGGTACCGCGTCCCTCGGACCACGCTTGTGGCTTGTTCTACTCCATCTTGTTTCGCTATTACAATCGACCCGGGCCGCTGGTTCAGGAAGCCTTTGTGGGCCTGAATGGACGTCGACGTTTGAGCTTGAGGTTGATGTTTGGTAGTGTGGCCCCCGCAGTGAAACATAAAAATCCTGTGGCAATGGAAAACAAATGTTGT
Source organism: Dipodomys ordii (assembly GCF_000151885.1). NCBI lineage: Eukaryota > Metazoa > Chordata > Mammalia > Rodentia > Heteromyidae > Dipodomys > Dipodomys ordii. The sequence continues at coordinate 8,161,954 of NW_012267251.1, forward strand.
TTTGCTGGGGGGGGGGGTTCTCTGGGAGCAGAACTAATAGTGTGTGGTGTGGGGCCTGCAAGATGTCCTCCCCTACCGGTGGCCCGGCCCATCCCCGGCTTCAGTGTAGTTGGTTGTGTCTTCAGACTAGCTTTTCACACCGAGTCTATTGTCTTAATATCATCAGCAACACTACCGGTCAATCGCAGAACCAAATAGTTGCCAAAGTGGAAGGATCAGCAATTCCTGGACCCGCTTAATGTCCTGGTTTATTAAGGACCATCTGTTTAGTCTTCACCCTTTATAAAGCCTTCTCTAGCTCCGAGGGTACTGCTATGGCCTTGGATTTGAAGGAAATGCTAATCCCCCAGAGGTAGAGCCTTGGGTAAAGGGTGAGGCCATGAGGGTGGGGCCACTTTGAATAAGATTAGTGCCCTTTTGGGGTTGGAAGTGTGTGTGGGGGGGGGGGACACAGAGCTCTGCCCTTCCCACTATACCAGGACCCAGAGAGAAGACTCCACCCACAAGCCAGAAAGTGGGCCCAGTCCAGATGGGGGAGTCTGCTGCCATGGTGACCAGGGACTTCTCCGCCATTGGAACTATGGGAAGCCAACTTCTGTTGTTTATACGCCACCTAGCATGTGATATTTTGTTATAGCAACCTTTCCAGGTTAAGGCAAGGCTAAGATAGTACCTCTGGGTCTCACTTTCTAAACTAACTGCAGCCTTCCTTGGCTTCTTGTCATTGGAAGTAAGTGCGGAAGAGAGGAGCATAGCCCAGGGGTAAAGATTTGCAGCCTGGGGGCTGGGAAGGTGGCTCAGTGGTAGAGCGCTTGCCTTGCATGCCTGAGGCCCTGGGTTCGATTCCTCAGCACCACTTAAGCAGAAAAAAAAAGCCGGAAGTGGTGCTGTGGCTCAAGTGGTAGAGCCCCAGCCTTGAGCTGAAGAGCTGAGGGACAGCGTCCAGGCCCAGAGTTCAGGCCCCACGACCAGACCCCCCCCCCCAAAAAAAAAAAGATTTGCAGCCTGCTCAGGCTCTCCAGACTTTGACTCTCTACCAATATAAATGGCTCAGAGGCCTAAGAAGAAGCTGGAAAGGAGGAGTGAGTCAGCCATCCAAGAAGTCTTTATTTTTTCCTCTTGGTTATTTCCTCAGAAGTTGGCCTCTCTGAGCTCTAGGGCTGTGCACTTGCTCCCATCTAGACTGGGTCTGAGCTCAAGGCAGGCTCAGGCACTTAACAACCCTTCCTCTTGCTCAGGTGGCACCTATGCAGCCAGCCCATCTCCCAGGCACTAGGAAGGTGGAGGTACAGGAGTTGCAGGCTGTCAGGAACGAGAGGCTCCTTGGTAAGGCCAAGCAGAAGCAGAAAGGTTTTTAACATTAGGTACGGCACTGTGTGTTCTTTCTTCTTTTCTCTCCCCAACCCCTCGCTTTTGGCTGGAGCTAGGCTTGAACTCAGGGGCTTGTGCTCTCCTTTGGCCTCTTTGCTCAAGGCTGGTACTCTGCCATTTGATCCCCAGCTCCACTTCTGGCTTTTTGCTGGATAATTGGAAATAAAAGAAGAGTCTCTGGGATTTATCTGCCCCATCTGGCTTTGAATTGGGATCTTCAGATCTCAACCTCTTGAGTAGTTAGGGTTACAGGAGTGAGCCACCTGTGCCTGGCCGGTACTTCATGTTCTTCGGAGAGATGACAGGAAGAGGGAGGCCAGCTGCTTTTGCAGTTTCCACTGGGAGCTGCTGAGGCTCAGGGTTAGCAGGAATGGCACGTGTGGCCCCAGAGGCAGCCTGCTTTGAGACAGGGCGGGGGGGGGGGGGGGGGGGGGGGCTGGGGGGCTCAGGGTCTGGCTGTCTTCCTGGGGTGTTAGGTCAGTCCTGAGATGGATCTAAGGCTCCCTGGGAATTGATACGGAGATGGAGGAGGGGGTGCTGGTTCTCTGAGACGGTGTGAGGACTGCAGTTCAGTCTGAGCAGTTGGATTGTCTTCATGGAGTCGTCAGAACCCAGACTTTCTGGAAGGAGCCAGGCTGTCCAGGTGTGTTGTGCAGATGCAGGGCAAGGGGGTGGGGAAGACTTTCTGAAAACCAGATGCGAGGGCATGGGGGGGGGAGCTCTTTTTCTCTTCTGCTCTCCCCGGGAGCACTTTTTGGGTACCCATGCTATTTCCTGGGCTCATGGAAGCAAAGCAGAGCACACTGGCGCTCCCTGGAGAGCAGCCGGGCTGGGGTGGGGGTGGGGGCAGGGACTTTAGGGAAGCAGGAAAGCCCTTCCAGGCCCCCAAATGGCCTTCACACTTCCTTCCTCCAGAGATTTCAGCCTCCAGGCCTGGTTGTATGTATCTGTAATCTTCCTAGGAAGTATGTATGGAAGCAGAGCCACTCCGGTGCTTGCTCCCTTTGGGGGATCACCCAGCACTCCCAGAAGCATGGAGCAGAGCAGTGCTAGGATGTGGAGAGGCTGGTGGAGGTCACACCGACTTTCCCCAGCTGTGGCATCTGGCCTGCACCCAGCCAAGCTCTGGGCCCAGGGGCAACACCTGGCTTCCATTCCCGCAGCCAAGCACTTACTGTCCGTGCACAGACCTGCGCCTCAGCCTGGCCCATGGGCCTGCTCCTATCTACCGGGACACAGGATGCTCCAGTTCCCCTGCCATCCATCTGGAGCCACAGAGGAGGCCGAGGAATGGTGGAGGTAAAGATTGGGGGGGAGGGGGGCTTGCCCCTTGTCCCTTTGGAGGCAGCTTCCCAGGACTGTAAGTCCTTGCTAGTGAAACACCCATGCAGTGGTGCACACAGCCCATTCCCCCAGACCCCCATCCCAGATGAGGGGAGGGTGGCTCCTGGGCCTGTGCAGGAGCAAGGGTCAGGGTTTGGGCTCCTGGGGAAGCTGGGATGCATACAGGGCCAAGGTGTGGTGCAGGAACTGGTACTGCTCCGCCGTTTGGATCATTCCTCCCCTGCAAGGAGAAGCACTGGCTGTGACCTTGGGTAAGTCAGGGAAGGTCAGGCACCTGCTGATGGCCATGCAGACTTCCTCAGCCTCCTACTGAGGAAGTGCTGGCCTTCTCCTCTCCAGACACTCACTCCTTTTCACCTTCTACTCCTTTGCTGCCCCTTGGTTCTCCCTGCAGGAGGCCCCGCCCCATCCCTTCCTCTAGGCTGTTTCTCACGGGGAGGCGCAACATGGTCTCTCCTCAGCTTGGGCCAAAAGGGTTCTCAAGCCTCAAGTTTTTATTTTCTCAATAATCCTTTTTGGTGAGGAGGGCAAGGGGAATAGTGGATCTTGAACTCAGGGCCAGGGTCCTATCCCTTAGCTTTTTCCACTCAAAGCTGGTGCTGTACCACTTGGGCCATGCCTTTATTTCTGTCTTTTTGGTGGCTAATTGGAGAGAAGAGTCTCAAAGACTTTCCTGCTGAGCTGGTGTTGAACTTGGATCCTCAGATCTCAGCCTCCTGAGTATCGAGGATTAGAGGTGTGAGCCACCGATACCCAACTTCTTGTCAATAATCTTAAAAGTAAAAATAATAACCCTGCACATTTCTATAATTGTGCTCATTTTTCAAACTACTTTTGTATAAGTTCACACATTCCTTCCAACAGCTCGCTAGGGAAGAAAAAAAAATCTCTCTTCATAAAGGAACGAGGGCTAAAGAAATACTCATTATGTAGCCCAAGCTGCCTTCCAACCTGGGATCCTTCTGCCTCAGCCTTTTCAGCACTGGGATTACAGATGTCTTCTGAGTAGGGAATTTGGAAAATAGATGGGAAGTTCAGGGTAAGTCTGGTGTATTTAATTCCAGGTCCCAAGGTAAAACTCCAGATACTCTCTTCTGGGTATTAGTTACCAGTAAAGTACAAAGGTTGTGAGGCCGAAGGGTCCCTCCCTTTCATGGGGTGTCTGAGTGGCAGGCCCTGTGGAGTGGACCCACCTGTCCAGGCGCAGTTGGCACACGATGCCCAGAATGTCCACTTCCCCTCGGGCCTTCAGCTGTTGGCAGCCAATGCGAATGGCGATGAAGCAGCCCGTCCGACCAATCCCTGCACTGGATACAGCCAGAGAGAAGACAGGGCTGTCACAGGAAACCAGGGACTGGGGAGGCAGGGGATCAGGGAACGTGGGCACCGGGCCCCAGGGAAATAAAGGGGATTTGAGGGGCTTCACTTGTGCAGAGTGCTGGGCTGGGTAGCATGGATTCTAATGTCCCGCACCAGTCCTGCTGGGCGCATAGGATAGCTGGCTCTCACTAGTCTTACTCTAGGCCCAGTCCCGGTCACTGTCTAGTTTCTGTGGACATTCAGTCTTCAGTTTTCTTTTTGCTTGTCAATCATGGGGCTTGAACTCAGGGCCTGGGTGCTGTCCCTGAGCTTTTGCACTCAAGCTAGTGCTTTACCACTTGGAGCCACAGTGCCATTTCCAGCTTTCTGGGGGTTGTTTGGAGATGAGTCTCACTGACTTTCCTGCCCAGGCTGGCTTCCAACTGTGATCCTCAGGTCTCAGTCTCTTGGTAGCTAAGATTACGGGCATGAGCCACCAGCACCTGGCTTACAATTGTGTCTGATTTTTTAAAAAAATCTTTTCTTTTTTGGTACTGGGGATTGAACCCAGGATGTTGCACTTGCTAGGTAAATGCTTTGCCCCTGAGCTACATCCCAGCCCAGACTTTCAGTTTTCTGAGACAGGGTTTCACTATATAACCCAGGCTGGTCTTCAACTTGAGATCCTCCTATCTCAGCTTCCCGATTAAATGGCCAGGATTACAGGCATATACTCCTATGCTTACTTTGGTAGATATTTTGATGATCTCTCTTTTTCTGAACAGTCTACAACAATTTCCAGATCCCTGGAGTCCTCCTTATAGACTCTGACTTCCTCTACCGGTACAGCCTCTGCTTCCCACTTCCAACACTGTCCCATGAGCCTCTTCTCTCTGCTCTGTCTTATTTCCTCCCTTCCTCTCCCTCTCTTTCCCTCTCTCCCTCTCTCTCTTTCTCCCTCCCTCTCTCCCTCTCCCTTTCTCTCTCTTTCTCTCTCCCCCTCTCTCCCTCTCCCTTCCCTCCCCTCTGTCCTTCCTCTTCTGTTTCTTTATTTGAAACCCTCCCCTGTTTGGCAAACCTTATTAAGTGAATAACAGAAGCCATATATTCAAGTATCACCCTCTCCTTGTACTTTTGGACTTCTTGTTCTGGTTTACTGAGGTTGCTCCCAAGTGGTCTCCTTGTCCTTTGCGCCCCTCCTTATTTTTACTCCATTTTTACTTTAACCCAAGCATTCTGTTTTGTTTTGTGTTTTTTTGTGGGGCTTGAACTTGGGGTCTGGGCTCTGTCCCTGAGCTCTTTCGCTTAAGACTAGCACCCTACCACTTGGAGCCACAGCTCCACTACCAGTTTTCTGGCAGTTAATTGGAGATGAGAGTCTCATGGACTTTTCTACTTGGGCTGGCTTTGAACCATGATCCTCAGATCTTAGCCACCTGAGTAGCTAGGTTTACAGGCATGAGCCATGGTGCCCAGCCAAAGCATTCTTTTAAAATGGTAAATCTGGGCCCCTGGGTTTTGTCCCCAGCAGATAGCATAAAATAAAAGTTTTATTTTATTATTATTATTTTTGTCAGTCATGGCGCTTTACTCAGGACCTGGGCGCTGTCCCTAAGCAATTTTTGCTTAGCACACTACCACTTTGAGCCACAGCGCCACTTCTGCTTTTCTGGTGGTTTAAATGAAGATAAGAGTCCCATGGGCTGGCTTTGACCCGCGATCCTCAATGCTCAGCTTCCGGAGTAGCTAGGATTACAGGCGTGAGCCACTAGTATCTGTCTAAAACAAAAGTTTTAAATTGCGAATTCAAGATCTTAGCCTCCAAGGCCTTCTTCCTGCAGCCTTCCCTCCCCTTCCGTCATGCCCAGGCTCTCTAACCTGACTCCTCCTGCTTTTCTCCTTCCCTCTTTCCTTTACCTCCTTCCCTCCTTCCTTTACCTCCTTCCCTCCTTCACCTCCCTTTTCTCTTTCTCCCTTTCCCCTCCTTTCTTTCCTCAGTTTCTTCCTGCATTCTCTTTTGGTGCTACTAGGCAGGTGTCCTACCATTTGAGCCATGTTCCTAACTCTTTTTTCTGTAGTTCTTTTTCAGCTAGAGTCCCCTGCTTTTGTCTAGGGCTGACGTCAAACCATGATCCTCCTGTAGCTAGAATTACAGTCATGAGCCACTGGCAAGGCACTAGCCTAACAAGTGTGAGGCCCTGAGTTCAAACCCCAGGATTGACAAAGGGAACACTTGCTGAATGATCTAGAAATTCCTGGAACTGGTCTGACTTAGCGCCTCTGGTCCCTCCGCCCGCCCCCCCCCAAGACACCCAGTGGAAGGGAAGGGGAGAGCATAGGACCCAGGCTGTGGTCCAGGGCCAAGGGAGGGTTTGCACCTGCAGTGGACCACAATGGGCCCAGCGCTGGCTGCGGACTCTGGGTCTTCCTCCACCTCGGCCACCAGGCGCAGCAGGGGCCCCGCTGATTCTGGGGTCTGGTGGTCAGGCCAGGCTGAGAAGAGGATGTGCTTCACTGGCCGCTGTTCCTCCTGGTGCTGGAATGGAGTCAGGAGATCAAGGTCCAGGTGGGGGTGCTGCCCACCTTCCCTGGCACCCAAGCTGGGGGGAGGTCCGCAGTCACCTTGTGGGGGAGTCTGAGAATAGCCAAGGGGACTCCCCACTCCAAACTCCCAGGATCCTGGGAAGGGGTGAGACCCAAGTTCAAGGCTTGGTTCTAACTAGCACGTCTTCATGCAAGTACTTTAAAATGAGCACAGTGACATCTCATGGGTTCTGTTTTCCAGGGTGCTTGGGAAATAGTGAATTGACAGAGAAAGGCTTGGAGATCTACAAAACCATACGCAACCAGCCAGGCCGGCAGTCAGTGACACTGACAGAAAGCAGTTTCGCCTTTCTTCCTCTCTCCCTCCCTCCCTTCCTCCTCCTCCTTTCTGTTTTTGTTTTTGGTGCTGGTCCTGGAGCTTGAACTCAGGGCCTGGGCACTGTTACTGAGGTTCTTTTGCTCAAGGCTAGGGCTCGACCACTTGAGTCACAGCTCCATTTTCAGCTTTTTTTGTGGTTAATTGGATAGAGAAAAGAGTGTCATGGACTTTACTGCCCAGGTTGGCTTTGAACCATCATCCTAAAATCTCAGCCTCCTGAGTAGCTAGGAGTATAAGCATGGGCCACCATGCCTGACTGTTTTTGTTTTTGTTTTTTTCCCCTTTCATTATTTTTGAGACAGGCTCTTGCTTTGTTGTCCAGGTGGTTCTCAAACTCTATTTTCCTGCTTTAACCTGCTGAGTGTTGGGGTTACAGGCATATGCCATCACACCCAGCTAGAAAACATTTTTTTTTTTGGGTCCGGTCTTGGGGCCTGAACTCTGGGCCTGGGCGCTGTCCCTCAGCTCTTCAGCTCAAGGCTAGTGCTCTATCACTTGAGCCACAGTGCCACTTCTGGCTTTTTTTTTGCTTCTTTTTGCTTATGTGGTGCTGAGGAATCGAACCCAGGGCCTCAGGCATGCAAGGCAAGTGCTCTACCACTGAGCCACCTTCCCAGCCCTAGAAAGCATTTTTGAAGCCCCTTCATATGTGTTAACTAAACACTTCTTTTGACCTCCTTTCAGTCCTTCAGTGCATTCCTGCCTCCCTCCTCCCCAGGCCAGCACCTAGCACATTTGGCTGAGTGCCTGAGGCTCTGACCTCTTAAGACTAGAGGCTTCCTAAGGTGTCCACAACTGTAATTCTAGCTACTGGGGAGGCAGAGACTGGGAGGATTGTTATTTGAGGCCATCCCAGGCCAAAACAACTTAGTGAGCCCCTATCTCAAAGGACAAGTAACCCAAATGTCTCTTTATCTGAGTTCTCAAGGTGGCCTGGTGGGGAGGGGGGAGTGGGGGAGGGAGGAGGGGGGTAGTACCTGGATGACCAGCTGCCGCACAGTGTACTCTGGGTGCTCGTTCAGGTCTTGGATGCGAATCTGAAAGGGTCCATAGTTTTCCTCTTGTGTGGGCCAATAGTGGACACATTTCTAGGAGGGAGGGAGGGAGGGAGCTGGGAGTCAGGAGGGGGAAGGTCTATCAGCTAGAGCAGGGCTGGGCAGCAGAGAGGGGTCTGATAACCCCCACCCCCATGATCTGCCCCACAGAACGCCTGGCTTGGTGCTCTCTCTCCCCCCTCCATAGTTTTGGCCCCGGGGAGCTGCCCTGGCGCAGACATGGGGGGCCTTGCTGACAGGTGTGGGCTGGGGCGGCCTCAGGGTGGGAGGGGCCCAGCCCTCTCTGGGGTCACGAGGGCAGTGGCTCCCTCACCTACCTCTTTGCCCTCACAGAGCTGAGTGAGCATGACGATGAGCCGCACTTCTTCCTGCCACACCATCTCCCAGAAGTCCGCCACAGTGTTGGGCATCGGGCCCTGCGTGGCGATGTAGGCCTTTTCCTGCCCATCATAGCCCTGGGGAGGGACGCGGGGGAGAGACCAGGAGCAGGTGAGAGGGGACTGCTGTCAGCAAACACGCACACCTGGCACCACACACGCACAACCGCACGCACTAGCCCGGAAGCCACGGGGTGGGAAGGAGGCGGGCTCTGCGGTGGGGAGCATCTGAGTTCAGATCCCTGTTCTGCTGGTCTATGATCAGCACATTACCCCATCTCTGATGGTCTCAGTGTTCCACTTTGGGGACTGGGCATAATAATATCTACCCTGCAGGGGAGTAGTTCGTGTAGGTTAAATTCAATACAATAGGGTGAGAGTCCAGTACAAATCAGGTGTTCCCTTCCTTCCTGGCTGTTTCAGTACAAAATACCCAAACAATATTCATTATAAATGATTTTTTTTTTGGTCATGTGGCTTAAACTCAGGGCCTGGGCACTGTCCCAAAGCTTTTTGCTCACAGCTAGCATTCTACCACTTTGAGCTACAGCACCACTTCTGGTGTTTCTGGTGGTTATTTGGAGATGAGTCTCATGGACTCTCCTGCCTGGTCTGGCTTTGAATCATGATTCTCAGATCTCAGCCTCCTGCATAATTAGGATCACAGGCCTCCAGCACCTGGCCTCAGAATAATTTTTTAATGCATTACAGTTAATATTTAGCAGCAAAATCTCTCTCTCCTTTATCCATCTCTTTTCCTTTCAGGAGCTTCAGCTTCTTGGTAGTATGCAACCTGATGTTTGTCTAGGTCCCACAGGCAAGCAAGCAGAAGACCACAATTCTTTCCCCTGGCTAGGAGCTTTTCTCTGTCCACCAGACTGCTGTTGTTTCCACCTTGGTCACTAGAGGGCACTGCTGTTCCATCTACCTAGGGCTAGTATAGGGGAGAAGTTGGGGTAGAGTCCACTTGTCTTATTAGCTGGACATTAATCAAACCACCTTCACAAAGGAGAGGGTGTATAGGGGAATATGAGCGAGAAAGAGAGAGAGAGAGCATTTATGCTTGCTTCTCCTATGTAGATCTCAGGACTGATTAACAGCTTGGTTCAGCCATACCAATTGTTTGCCAAGTCTGGAGGGCTGGCATGGGTCGCGTGCTAAGGAGATGTGGTAGTCTCTTCCTTTCAAGAATGTCTAACATCTGCTTTCTTTTCTAGGTTGGTCCCTTGGGGTCTACTCAGCATCCCTCCTGGCTTGGCAGGGCTATAGATGCAAGCAGCCAAAGCAGAGGAAACCAGGACACCTGAACCACCTGCCACAGCTGGAAGACAGCATCTGACACCTTCAAACGACCCCCTCCCCTGCCGCCTCTCCCCTCCCCCGCTGCTGCAGCCAAACCACTCACCCGGATGTAGTTGGCATTGATATAGTCTCCGTCCTCCTGGCTCTGTGCCCGGCCAAGACAGACACGGCTCTGGGGGTCTAGGAAGTAAAGATCCGTGGAGGTCAGAGTGTGACCAACACACACAGACTTTAAATGGGCTCAATGGAGAAAGCATTAAAGTATTTTGTATGTAGATAATAGGGAGACCTAGAATGTTTTTGAGCAAGGGAGAGACATCATCAAAGTAGTCTCTTGGGAAGGTGAACTGGGTGATGTTGTGTAGCCCTAGGTGCCGCAGGGCCAGACTGGAAGTTACTATAACATTGTGTCTTGAGATCAATACAGAACATGATTGTACCAATAGGAATGGAGAAAGAAAGGTTATAGAGGAATAGCTTTGTGTGTGTTTGTGTGTGTGTGTGTGTGTGTGCGCGCGCGCACGCTCACGCTGGTCCTGGGGCTTGAACTCAGGGACTGGGCACTATCCTTGAGATTTTTTGTTGTTGTTGTTGTTCAAGACTAGCATTCTACCACTAGAGCCACAGCTCCACCTCCAGATTTTTTGGTAGTTAATTGGAAATAAGAGTTTCATAGACTTTCTTGCCTAGGCTAGCTTCAGCCTCCTGAATAGCTAGGATTACAGGTGTGAGCCATCAGTGCCCTGCTCATTTTTCTTTCTTGTTTTCTTTTTTATGCTGGCACTGGGGCTTGAACTCAGGGCCTTATATGTGCTCTTACTTGGCTTATGCTGCCCAAAGCTGGTCCTCTACCACTTGAGCCACACCTCCATTTCTATCTTTTTGCTGGTTAGTTAGAGATAAGAGTCTCTTGAATTTGTCTGGGCTGGCTATGAATAATAATCCTCAGATCTCAGTCCCTTGAGTAGCTAGGATTATAGGATTACAGGCATAAGCCACTGGTGCCCAGCTTTGAAGTCCTTCCTTCCTTCCGTCCTTCCTTCCATCCATCCTTCCTTCCTTCCTTCCTTCTTTCTTCCTTCCCTCCCTCCCTCCCTCCCTTCTTTCGTTCGTTCGTTCCTTCCTTCCTTCTTTCCCTCTTTTTATTGCCTCCCTCCTCCCCCTCCTTCTCTCTCTCCCTTCTCTCTCTCTCTCTCTGTCTTTCTCCCTCTCTCCTCTCTTCTTTTTCCCCTCCCCTCCCCTCCCTTCCCCTCTTCCCCAGTGCTGAGGCTTGAACTTAGGGCCTGGGTACCGTCCCTTAGTGATTTTTGCTCAAAGTTGGTGCTTTACCATTTGAGCCACAGCTCTACTTACAACTTTTTTTTCTTGTTATTTGGAGATAAGAGTCTCACAGACTTTCCTGTGCAGACTGGCTTCTTCCTGAGTAGCTAGGATTACAGGTAAGTGAGCCACCACTGCCTGCTGGGAAGAGCTTATCTCTGAAGGTGGACACAGTGATGGAGTGAGTGGCACTCGAGTTCACGCAGCGCCCCCCACCCCGCTGTGAGAGGCAGGGGTTTCCCAAAATCAAACCCTAAAAAAGGAGAAGGAACTGGCTTGTGAGGCTAGAAGAGTCTTTTTCTTTGGTCGGCTGTGGGGCTTGAACTCAGGGCCTGGGCACTGTCCCTTAGCTCTTCAGCTCAAGGCCAGCACTCTACCACTTTGAGCCACAGTGCCACTGCTGGTCTCACGGACTTCCCTGCCCAGGCTGACTTTGAACCGAGATCCTCAGATCTCACCCTTTTGAGTAGCTAGGATTACAAGTGAGCCACCAGTGCCTGGCTTAAGAGGTGAGTCTTGCTGTGGAAAATGAACTGTGCAACCTGTGAGCAGGGACAGGAGGGGAAAACTGGGAGAAATATACATATTTCCTAAATTGTGAAATGATAACCCCTCTGTACAACACCTTAATAATAACAATGAAATTGTACTTAAAAATGAATAAGAGGGAAGGAGTGACATTTTCCAAAAAGAAATGTACTCTTTACCTGACTTATGTAACTGTGACCCCTCTGTACCTCTCCTTTATAATAACAATTAAATAAGTAAGCCAGGTACTAGTGGCTTATGCCTGTCATCCTAGCTACTCAGGAGGCTGAGATCTGAGGATCGTGGTTCAGAGCTAACCCTGGGCAGGAAAGCCATACTCTTATCTCCAAAGAACTGCCAGAAAACCGGAAGTGGCACTGTGGCTCAAGTGGTAGAGTGCTCGCCTTGAGCTGAAGAGCTCAGGGACAGTGCCCAGGCCCAAAGTTCAAGCCCCATGGCTAACCAAAAAAAAAGAAAGAAAGAAAAACGTAAGTAAGTAAATAATAGAATCAGGCCAAGGCCAAGGGTTAATCAAACCCATAATGCCTGGGGTCACCAGGGCAGGTGGAGGCAGGGAGCTGGGTGAGGCAGGGCCTCTGTGCTCTGCTCAGGGCTGGGAGGACAGGCTGGTCTGTGGGGATATGGGCAGGGCAGCGAGGCTCTGGGGACCTCACGCTTGCCTCTGAACAGTAGGAGGTGCTAGTCCTGTCACCCTGTCACCCGCTGGGCGCAGCCCAGCATCTGATCCAGCCCATCCATCACTGCTAACTTGTCAAGGCCCGGCCTCTCTGTGGCTTTCTCTGAGCCCTCGGGAGCCATCTGATGCACCTCTTCCTCTGCAGGCCTTGGCTGGGTGCTTCCCACATGGGAGGAAGATGAGGAACTGTTTGTGCCACAAGCTGTGTGACCTCGGGTAAGTGACACAACTCTTCTGTGCTTCTATTTTCTCACTTGTAGGAGAATAATAATACCATAGCACCCACTTCCTCAGGACACTGGGATACAGAGCAGCGTGTAGCCCACAGTAAGTATCTCTAAATATCTCATCGCCACCGCTCTGATGGTAGTCACAACCAACCAGGGTGCGGCACTAGTATTTTTCTGCTGAAAGACAGTGGCCCAAGCGCTGTGGTCTCTCCTGGGTGGAATCTGTGCATTTTGCCTTCTGAAGCGCCCTTCTCTAGACACAGTACCCAGCTCCTCGGTTCCCTCCTGCAGCCCTTACTTGGCAAGATGGTCTTGTATCGGTCCTTGGAGGCATGGCCAGGGATGTCCAGGTCTTCGGAGCTCACGAAGTTTGAGGGGATCTTCTGGCAGGGGGAGACATGAGTGAGCAGCTGGCAGCCTCCCACAGTGTCCTTTAATCCCCTTGTACACGTTTCTCATAGGCCTGGGTCGGGAGACAGCGGGAGAGGAAGGCCGGTCCTGTGCAGCCCCGGGGACTGATGGAGGAGCCCCCCCTCACCCCATCTTTGGTGTCTGTGCTGGAACAGGGCCGCTGTCTCTGACGCAGAAGGGCAGAGTGGTCCAGAGGAGACCCCAAGTTCTTACCAAGAATTCCTCCTCCAGCTGTTTGGGGCTGGGAGGCTGATGCTGCAGGGCCCAGCTGGTGAGGGGGTGTCCAGCTGTGCGCAGGAAGTGCAGAGTGACCTCTCGGGGCGTGTTCACTGAGCAGATGGGCTCTACAGTACCCAGAGACCGCACATCCAACACCAGAGCCACACTGGAGCCCCGCCTGCAGACACAGCCCCGTGAGCCCAATTGTATTGCGTTTCTTTTTTCCCACAAGCCGTGCCCTGGCTGTCTAGAACCCAGAGCACCCCTGTGTGCTAGGACAGGACAGTCTGGTATCCTGCTGGCCTTCTAGCTGCCCATATCTTCCCAGACCCGAGTGAGGGCTGAGGCTCAGACCCACAATCAGCACCAAGAAGGCCCCTGGCCTCACTCCTTACTGGGAGACTTAGAGTGGACACAAAACAGAGTGCTCCTGGACATGCAAATGACATGCAAATGGATCGATTTCCTTTTCAGACTGGGCTCACCTGCCCAAGCTGCAGGGGTGAATGGAAGGAGGGGTGGAGCTGGAGGATCTCACCTCTCCTGCAGCCGCACATGCTTCTTGGCTGGTGCTTTGGGAGGGGGAGGCTGGGTCATGGCTGCCCCCAAAGTCAAGGTGGGTGGTTGTGCTCTGGAGCGGCCCCCCGCAGGCCTGGACCATGCTGGGGTAGGGTACTGGGCCCAGCAGACACTCACTCAGCCATGAGGTTCCCCCTGAAAGACAAAGCTCCAGAAAGCTGCTGGCTTCTGGCCTGCATGGTTGGTCAGAAGGAGGTTCCCAAGCTCAGGTTTTTACTGGGGTGTCCCTTGTTCCCCAGGAAGTGGCCTCATTCTCACCCTGAAAAGGGCCAGAGCTCTTTGCTGAGACCCAGGGCGGAGGCCAGTCTGGGGTTAGAGCTGGGGCAAGACATGGAAGAGTGAGTTGCACAGGAAGATTGAAATGAGTCCAGGAGGAAGAGAGACAGTGGGGGGGGGGGAACCAAGAACTCAGGAGTGTAAGCTGGGGTCCAGGAGAGAAGGCAAGGGAGGAACGGGGTCTATGTGGACAGGGCGCTCCCAGAACAACCTCTGAGTGGACCAGCGGGCCTTCTCCCCAATGAGAAACTGAGGCCTTGGGAGTATTGAACCCATGGGAGGGGTCTCCCCCACCCCCAGCATATTCTACACTGCTGGTCTCCAAATGAGGGGGGCGATTCATTCCAAGATCACCTCTGGTTTGGGGGGGTCTCTGTCCAGAGAGGTGGACTGGGGGTGTTTCCTTCCTCCCGCTGCCCATCCCCCGTCTCCCGCCTCAGTAACCGGCACAGGAAATGGCCTCACCAAACCCTTGAGCGGCAGTGCATGGGGTGGCGACGGCTGGGAGGGCCAGAGGGGGCCATGTCCCCGGGGGCAGGCCTCAGCTCCCAGAGCCGAGTCACCGAGCCCACGAGGACGGAGGTGGGGGGGGGCAGCGTGGCCCACGCAGATGTGCGGGGCGAGGAGGGGCTCTGCCACAGGAAGGGCTATCTCGCCTCCGCTCTCCTTGCCTTCCATGTGCCTTCTCTGCCCTCTAGCCCCTGGGATGCCAGGTGGGCCAGTCCCCATGCCCCAGCCAGACACGCACAGTGCCCCCCCACCCCCCATCTCACCCTCTCAACACCTGTCCTTAGAGCCACCCTCCCGTCTCCCAGAGCCCACTCTCCTCCCCTCCACCACCCTCAGAGCCACCGAACTCCTGTGCCCACTGCAGGTACTTACTGGAGCAGCTGTGCCCTCCCCAGGCTGTCTCTTGCCAACTGTCTGTCTGTCCGTCTGTCTTGGAGGGTGAGAAGGCTTCAGGAAGCCAGCTTCCTCCCTCCGCCCCTCCTGCCTTCCACCCACGCACACCACCCCGTCTCGCTGCCCTTCTGCGCCTGCCTCGGCTGCCACCAGGGGTGGCTACCTCCTTTTGTGCCCCCTAGGGGCAGGCTGGTGATGCCTTGGTACCCTTGCCAGCTGCCAAAGCCCAGGAATGGGCAAGGTCCTTCTCTGATCATTTCAGCCCCCCCCCCCAGCTCCCAGATAATTCTTCTCTCCTGCCATGTTTCTGCTGGGGGGGGCACCATGTCCCGCTGTGCTTACTGGCTAGACCGAGCTCAGCTGACCCCCAGTTCCATGCTGAGCCCCTCAAGTGGCTCCTACTTACCCTGACCTCAGCCAGAGGCTTCTTCCCCCTACTCTGCTGTGTCCCAGAGCTCTCTGCCTGGAAGCTCTTGCTGCTTTGAGCCTTGGAAATTCAAGGTCAAGGACAGGCACTGCACAGATGGGCCACAGACATGGGGCAGGCGAAGGAAAGTAGGAATCTTTGTTCCCTGTATGGAAAGGCCAGGGGCTAAGCAGGAATGGGCCCCTGCAGAGCCCGAGCCCCCCTCCAGCTCTCAGCTGTTTGGGCCTGGGCCTGGGCCAGCCACCCGAGAAGAGAAGAAGCAGAACTGACCTAGAGGAGGGTCTGAGGACCTTCTGGGGTTCCCCATCCCCCCTGGGCTTCCTCCTAGAGCCCTGCATCTCCTCAGAGGACTTACAGGTAGTTGACAAGGCTCCGGCCCTCACCCCAAGGGACTCCTGTGTCCTCTTCACTGCTGGGCTGTGTGGATGCTCAGAGCCTAGCAAATGGCCCCCCAAATCTAAGACTCCATGGCCTCCCCCATTCCTGTTTGACTTTGGCAGGCCCCTTGCTGGCCCGCAGCTCAGCTGGGTCACAGCTCATGCTGGCTGCACACCTCCATGCACCCTGTAACATTTCAAACACCCTTCCCGGCCGCAAGGTGCGCTCTGCACCCTCCGTCTTCCTCCCACTTCTCCGATTCAACTGTCAGATGGTGACAGCAAGAATAAAAAGATGTGCCGGAGGCACAGGAGTTGGGCACACTGGGGTGGGGGGTGTGTGTGGGGAGGAGGCTGGCCTTCTTCCGGCCCATGGGGGAGGAGGGTGGAGGTGGTGACCCAAGCTGACCCTGAAAGGTCAGAGGCCTCTCAGCCCTGTTCTCTGCAGTCTGTGTTCCCCTGGGGAGCGGGTGGGTGGGGGTCCTCGAGCAGGGAAGTGGCTGGCTCCCATGCCAGGATGCTCCTGGGAATCCCTGGTATACTTGTGGGCCATGATTGGACGCTAGGCTCTGCCTTGGTTTCCCTCACTGGGTCAGGCAGAGAGAGCGAAGGCCCTGGGATAAAGGGACAAGGAGGGGAGTGGGAAGAGGGCCACTCCCCTGGGCAGCTGTTGGATATGGTCAAGAACAGGAAGCGAGGATAACCACAGGGGTGGGGAGAAGGAAGTGGGCACAGCCGTCCCCCACTCGCCTGCCCAGTGCCCCCAGCTTTCCATACTCTGAACCCACTATCTGTGAGCACTTCCCTCCCTCCTCCACCCCCCTCCCCGCTGCTCCTCAGTGGGGACCCAGCAGTGGTTCGAGCAGTTAGATGCTGAGATCTTGGGTGGAGCCAAGGGATGGGGAAAGGAATGGGGGGCAGGAGTGGGGGTAATGTTGGAATCAAGCAAGACGCAAGACAGTTCACTTCGGGTGGAAGGAGAGCTGCTTCTGCCTCTTGCCCACCCCCTCTCCCCTTTCTGCCTAG
The DNA here is from genome assembly GCF_000151885.1 of Dipodomys ordii. Lineage (NCBI taxonomy): Eukaryota > Metazoa > Chordata > Mammalia > Rodentia > Heteromyidae > Dipodomys > Dipodomys ordii. The sequence continues at coordinate 8,178,618 of NW_012267251.1, forward strand.
AAATGCTTGGACCTCCGTGCAGGCAAATGGCCAGAGCCTTCACCACAAGCCTCAGATGGGACAAGACACGTGTTCTTGCCCGACACTGCGTGTCCCCAGGCTGGCTTGGGACTCTGCCTGCTGCTCCCTGATTTCTCTGGAGAAGGCTCTGCCCCATCCTGGAAGCCAAGAGCCTCTGGGAAAGCGCCCCCCCCCCCGCCCATGCTGGATCATCCATCGTCCCAGACCTGGGGCAGGACCACACCAGAAGCTCCCAGACTTCCATCACTCAATTGATGACTTGTCTTCCTGGGTTATGATTTCCAAGATGGGCATCAGTGGTACATGCCTCTAATCCGAACTACTCGAGAGGCTGAGACCTGACAATCACAGTTCGAAGTCAGCTTGGGCAGGAAAGGCTGTGAGACTCTTATCTCTACTAATGAACCACCAAAAACCTGGAAGTAGAGCTGTGGCTCAAGTGGTAGAGCAGTAGCCTTGAACAACAAAGCTTAAGGACAGTGCTTAGGCCCTGAGTTCAAGCCCCAATAGAACACACACACACACACACACACACACACACACACCCCTACACCTTGGCCCAACACACACACACACACACACACCCCTACACCTTGGCCCAACATACACACACACACACACATATACACATACCCCTACACCTTGGCCCAACACACACACACACACCCCTACACCTTGGCCAGTGCAAGCTAGCTTCTTCCCAACTTCTATCACCAGGCTTGTCCCTGGCCATGTGGGGGAGACAGAGTTCATGAGAGGAGGAGGTGGCGGCATAAGGATACCAAAGCAGATGTGCTTGAACAGGGCAGAAAAGTTCTGGGAGGCCAAAGGGTGGTGGGCTTGGGGTGGCCAGCAAAGGAGGCACAGGGCATGTTCCAGGCTGTCCCTCTGTGCCAGGCATCCTGGGTGCCACCCCCACCCTGACCCACTTTCCCTCTTGTTACCTCTTATTTTCTGGCTGCTGGAGGGACTTACCCAAACCCTTCACCCCAGGCTGAGGAGGTGAGTGACCCAGGCCAGCATAGCCTGGGCAGGGCTGGGGGAAGCCAGGGGGCCAGTCAGTCACCTGATCAGGAACTCCAGGAAAGAGCCTGGTGTTGTTGGCCTGTCACTGGAACACAGAACCCTGGTGGACGGTGTGTAAGGTAAGGCAGCAAAACGGACAGCTGTTCCCACTGTGGCCCTCTCTTCCACACACACTCAGGCCTCTGTCCATACAGGCAGGTGCAGCCTGATGTCCCTGACTGCTCACAGGTACACACACACACACACACACACACACACACACACACACCCCTCTCTCACTAGCCTCTGGATGTCTTCACACACACACACACACA
>NW_012267251.1:8180028-8205356 GCF_000151885.1 Dipodomys ordii
TCACACACACACACACACACACACACACACACACACACACACACACACACACACACCCTCTCTCACTAGCCTCTGGATGTCTTCCCAGTGAAACTTCGCCTTTCCCCTTCCCAAGCCACCTCGGTCATGGTGTAGGAGGGAGAGGGGGCGATTATCTCCTGCCTGGTCATTATCTCCCTCCAGCGTGGGGGGCGCCCAAGGCCTGGCTTCAGGCTGTGGGAGAGCAGAGGAGGGGCCGGAAGAGCTGGCCTAGGCCAGCTGCCGGGAGAGGCCCGGCCAGTTCACACCGGGAGTTGGGATGCCTGGACCTGCTCCTGCCTGCCGCTGTCTTCACAGCTCTTCGGGAGAAACTGTGGTAAGGTACTTTTGAGACCTCAGGAAGACCCCAGGGGCTCTCTAGGGAGAGGATGTGGGTTTGTCGATGGGTGGCTGTGGGGGAGGAGCTACAGCCTGTGTGGTACTTTTTTTTATTGTTATTATTTTTGCTGAATGGAGCAGCCTGGCTGGGGGTTAGGGGTTGCTGGGTATGTGACAGAATTTTCTGGAGCCCCTTTCTCATCTGCAAAGCTGCCCCAACCAGGTCGGGTGGAGGGTACGGCTAGGCTTTCTATGGTCAATGCATAGGACTAGTTGGGTGGTGTACCCCAACAGGCCTGTCTAGTGTGGGGGCTGCCGGACCCTCTTTCTCCATGCCGCTGTCTGGTGGTGTCTCCTGAGTTTGAGGGCTCCAGCCCCCACTTCTGCTCTCTGTGACTGCTCATGGAGAGTGGGGAAAAACCACAGTGACGTCCCCAGGTGAGGGGAGGTGGGGAACCCCCAGGGTCCAGAGTGGGGTGTTCCCCTTCCCCACCCCCAAGTACATGGCTGGCCTCGAGCCTGGCACCCCTCCCCTGCCCTGTCGCTTCCCCTGCTTGTTCGCCTCCCCGCCCCTACGGCCTCTTGCCAGAGAGCGCATGTGTGCATGTGTCCGCACACTCTCATGCATGCACACACGCCTGGAAAATCTGATGAGTGTGCACTGCTGAGTTTCCAGGCCCCCATCCAGGCCAGGGTGGGCGGCTCTGAGGTTTGGGGCTGGGTGGAGTGGGGGAGGGGTAACAGTCCCTGTCGCACTGGTGGGTGTCTTGAAGAGGCAGGCCTGGGGGAGTCTGGCGGGGGCCCTTTGGGGCATGGACCTGTCTGTGGCGCACACTTCCTTCCTGAGTTTGCTGGGTCCTGGGCCTCCTTCCCAGGGCTCCTCTCCTCCCACTCGCTCACTTGGTGGGGGAGTTCCTGGGGGAGCAATGGCAGGTGAGCAGCCGGCTCCAGGCAGGAAGAGCCCAGCCTGAGCACTGCCTTCTCTTCTGGGCCACGCTCCCTCCCGTTTCTGGTGCCAGCAGCCCGGTGGGGGCTGGGAGGGGTCAGGAAGCCAGATGGGCACTGCTGACCTGGCTGGAGAAAGTGTGCCTGTGGGGGGGGGAGGGGCAAACAACTATTCTAGGATCTTGAATTGTTCCCCTGAAGGTTCCAAGCCGGGAGAAACCCGATTCTGAGCTGAGTGTATGCGTGCCAGGTCTGCCATTTCTATGGCATCAAAGCCACAGGTTCAAATTCAGCTTTTCCCTCAACACATGTGGGACCTCGGGGGAGGGGCTCTGCTCTCGCCTGGATTTCAGGTTCTGTGGCTGTGGGGGGAGTAGATGACACCCAAGGTCAGGCAGCCCACAAGTGCCTGGCCACCCCCTCGGGTCACAGGAACACTCGGACCTCTGGGACCCGCGGGTTTCCTCCTCTTCCCCTACAGAAGACGAACACGCTTCCGCCATGCACGTGCACACCGCCCGTGGGAGGGGAGAGGTTGCTTCTCACCCCGTCCCCTTTCCACAGTTGGGGGGAGGCTGGCTCTGTCCACTCTATGTGGCCATCTGCGAGGCCACTGCTCCCTTAGTCTTCCCTAGGGACAAAGGACATTTTGCTCCCTGGAGACCTGCCTGCTGGAAGTGGGGTGGGGTGGGACACGGGCAGCCGGGCGGGGGGGGGGTTAGGGGGGGTTAGGCTTGTTCTGGGCTTGCAGTACTGTGGTTCCTCTTGTACCTTCTGGGCCTACAGCCCAGACTTTGCTTCTCCTCTCCCCTCTCCAAGCCTTGCCAAGGGTGTGGGCGTGGGGCAGGGTTTGGGGCTGAGAGGCAGCCCCCTTGCTCTTTGCTGCCTGCTAGAAGCTCTGCCCTTCCCACTTTTACCCAAAGCCAGCCAGTGGGGCATCGGGAGGGTTAGGAGGGTGTGTGCGTGGGGGGGGGAGTATGGCTCCGCCTTCTGCTGCCTCCCGACTTTTCCTCTGCAGACATGATGTGGGTGAGGCCCCCAGTGCTGTTGGCTTGTCTCCTCTGGCTCCAGGGCTTTGTGGCTGAGGTATGATGGGCACGGGGGGGGGCAGGGGCGTCCCAGGCGGGTGGACCCCTGTTCTCCCAGACATGTTCAGGTCCCCCACCTCTCTCTAGCCGGCTCCACAGCTGGTCTGCATCAGGCAAGAAGGAAGGCCAGTGGCAGAGGACAGAGAGCGGATGGCTCCAGCTGCTAGGCTGCCACCGCACCGTGGCTGTGTCTCCAGGAGATAGCCCCCAGCTCTGCTCTCTGGTTCTAGCCTTGACCCTCCTGGCTCTCCCAGAGGCCTCAGTCCATCTCTCCTCCTCTCTCTTCCCTTCCTTCCTGCAGGAAGATGCATGTCACTCCCTGGAAGGGAGCCCAAACCTGGAGGGAGGTAGGTGTCTTCTGTGGGTGATAGGATGGAATGAGGGGGGGTCTGGGAGAGGGGCTAGATGGATGCAGGGCTAATTACTCCACACCAGACTCTTTTGGGGGCCCTTCCTTCTTTATCAGGGGCCAAAGGGTATTAGGAGACTCTGCATACACCCCTTTTCTCCAGGGCCACCCCCAAGCATGAACGTGAGCCACCAGGGGGCACCCACCAGCCTGTTTGTGAACTGGACAGCGGCAGAGCCGGGTGGCTTTGGCCATGCCCTCCGCCTCCTGCGCCTCAGCCCCCTCAGCTCTCCCGAAGGGCAGCAGCTCCAGGCCTACACCAATGGATCCAGCTTCGAGTTCCACAACCTGGTGCCAGGAAGTCGATACCAGCTGGAAGTGACTGACTTGCATCCCTGTGGACAGAATGCCACTGTCGCTCTCACTGTCCGCACAGGTATGAGGACTGAAGGAGGGGGAGATTTGGCTTGGGGTTGGGGCAGTGTAGACAAAGGGGTCAGCCTCTGTGGGGCTGGGTGAGGTGGTTCACGCCTGTAATCCTAGCCACCCAGGAGGCTGAGATCTGACCATCAAGGTGTGAAGCTAGCCCAGGCAGGAAAGTCCATGAGATATTGCCAGTTAACCACCAAAAAGCTGGAAGTGGGGCTGTGGCTCACGTGGTAGAGTACCAGCCTTGAGTGAAAAACTTAACACCACCAAGGCCCCCAGTTCAAGCTCCAGTGGGGGGGGAAAGGCCTTTGGAACTGACCTTGGTGCGTTTCTCTACTTCCTTTAGCCCCAGCAATTGTCCGAGAACTGCAGCTCCACAGCTCTGGGAGCCCCACTCGCCTGGAGGCCTCCTGGGGCGATGCCCCGGGGGAGCAGGATGGCTACCAGCTTCTCCTGTACCACCTAGAGTCCCAAACCCTGGCATGGAATATCTCCCTGTCCCCAGGAAACCTATCTTACCGCTTTGACAACCTCTTGCCAGGCAGCCAGTATGTATTGGAGGTTATCACGTGGGCAGGTGATCTCCAAGCGAAGATCAGCGTCCACCAGTGGACAGGTAAGCTGGGTCCCTGAGCAAGGCCTAGAGTGATCTCCCCTCCCCCGATTTGGGGAAAGGTGTGGGGAGCCATGTTCCAGTGTGGTTATGCTTCCCGGCCCTTTTGCCTTAGAGCTGGTGTCAGTATCTTCTTCAAGCCCACGTGTGCCCTGCTCATCCCTCCCTCAGGCCCCGTGCCCCCGGATCACCTGAGGCTAAGTGCCCTGGACACCAGTGCCCTGCAGGCCTCCTGGAACCGCTCTGAGGGGGCTGCCCAGCTCCACCTCCTGCTCACCGACCGCCTAGGCAGCTCCAACCTGACCACAGTAGTCAGCCGCGGGGTCTCAAATCATACCTTCCTCCACCTGTCTCCGGGAACCCAGTATGAGCTGATGCTCAGGGCTGCTGCTGGGCCCCATCAGGCCACGGGGCCCAGTGCCACCGAATGGACCTGTAAGTATCCGAGAGTTGAGGGGATATGCACAAGCTGCTTAATGATCTTCGTTATCTGGAAATAGCTGAGGGGGAGTGGGTTCCTCTGGGGGCACAGATGCTGAGTATCTCCGGCTGGCTAGAGGCGCCACCTAGAGGATGACGGTAGAAGTGATGTTTATCATTATTGAACCATTTTCTGGGGTGGGCTCTGTGCTGGGCACTTCCTACGAGTACTTTAATTCCATCTTCAAAACAGCCTGATGTGGGTCCTGTTGCTCTCTGTTATGGCAGAGGTTGCTAAGATGCAGAGAGAGAAAGAACCCAAGGTCACACTAGGTGTGGATGTAGCCCATCTGGACCTGGCCGGAACTCTGTAGAACCCATTTCAGCTTCCCTCATTCACCATGCTCTTACTCTGAGAAGTGCTGCCGGGCAGTGGTTAAGAGGAGAGGAGCCAGGCCAGGCACCAAGAGCTCACACCTGTAATCTAAGCTAGTCAGGAGGCTAAGATCTAGAGAAACATGGTCCAAAGCCAGCAAGGAAAGTCCATGAGATTCCATCTAACTAGCAAAAAACCAGGCTGGAAGCACACAGCTCAGCAAGCAAGCAAGCCGAGTTGAGTGCAAGGCTCTGAATTCAGACCCTGGTACCAGATATCTTCCTGAGTTCTTAGATTTGTTTCTGCTACTTGCTAGCTGTGGATTTTTGGATGAGTATTTGCTTACCTGCCTTTGAACTCAGGCCCTCATGCTCTCCCTTGGCTTTTTTCCTCAAGGCTACAGTTCTACCACTTGATCCACAGCCCCATTTCCACTTTTTTTCCCCTTAGTTAACTGGACAGACATAGGAATCTCACAGACTTTTCTGTCTAGGCTGGCTTCGATTCACAATCCTCAGATCTCATCCTCCTGAGTAGCTAGGGTTACAGGCATAGATTCTGTTGGATTATCCAACTCCTGGCAGTCGCTCTATGTTGAACAAGTTGCATCCATCGTCTAGTTGAGGATTATACGTGGGAGCTGCATGGAGCGTCCTCAGAGCTGGCAGACACACATTCAGTCACGTGATGTGTTATGTCTGTTGCTGTGGGCTGCTCAGATGGCAGCTCCGGTTCCTGGAATTCACTCAGAGTGTGGCGAATGGGGCTGCTATCCTGGGCGATGCACAGCTGGGCGTGTATGGAGAGCATCTGGCAGGGGCAGTGGGGGTTTTTCTCCTCCACTGCTTGGGTATTTGGGGAGTATTTGCCTCTTTCTCCTCAGACCCCTCTCCCCCACTGGATCTGTTGCTGACTCCGATGCCCCCTGAGCTGCAGGCCAGCTGGAAGGCAGGGCCGGGAGTGCAGGACGGCTACTTGCTGAAGTTGAGTGGACCGATGGAGACGAACATCTCTCTGGGCCCTGAGGTCCACAGCGCCACTATCCCAGGACCTCTGCCAACTGGACACTACGCCCTGGAGCTGAGGGTGCTGGCTGGGCCGCATCATGCCTGGGCTCAGGCCAGTGCCTGGCTGGCTGGTGAGTCTGGGCTGGAGAGGTCAGTGTGGAGTCCTGCTAGGGGCAGTGGCCCGGGGGCGGCTGGGTCCTCACTATCCGATCTTTCTTCCTTCCCAGATCCTACAGCCCAGCCCAGGCAGGGCAGTGGTGCCAAGCTGCAGCTGCAAGGATTGAAGGCCACCAGGGAGCCTGGGCGGCGGGCATTGCTCTATGCAGATGGTGGCCCAGGCCTCCTAGGAAATATCTCTGTGCCCTCTGGTGCCACCCACGTCACCTTCTGTGAGCTGGTGCCGGGGGCCCACTACCGGGTAGACATTACCTCGTCCTCTGGATTCATCACCCAAAGCCTCACAGGCCACACAAGTGAGTGCCAGCCACTGTGCGCCCTGGTCCCGGGGCTGGAAGACTTTGCCGAGACAAGCTGAAGAAAGGCTTGGGAGAGCTGAGCAGGGGGTGTCAGGAGCCAGGACCCGTGACCCCTCACCAGACGCTCCCTCTCTTCAGGTCCCCTGGCACCCCGGTCACTGGAGGTCACCAGCAGGGGAAGCCCCTCTGAACTGACCATTGGCTGGGCCGCAGCCCCAGGAGAGCGAGAAGGCTACAAGGTTGGCTGGTACCAGGATGGCAGCCAGGGGTCGCCCGACAGCCTCGCTGATGTGGGCCCGGACCGTTCCAGGCTGACTCTGAGGGATCTGGTCCCTGGCTCCTGCTACAACGTGTCAGTGTGGGCCTGGGCTGGGGACCTCCACTCCAGCACCCAGAGGATACAGGCCTGTACCCGTGAGTTCCTGGCTTCACTCTGGGAGCCTGGCACAGGGCAGCAGGTGGTGGCGTAGCCTCCTCCTCTCTGCCCTTTCCCGTGTCATGTTCTTGATTCAGAGGGTCATGAGTGAGGTCTTTCCTGAATGTATTCGTACGCATTTTCTACCTTCCACTACCTGATTGGCTGGCCATCCACTCACACATATACCCATTCATCTATTCATTCTTTTCTTTTTCTTTTTTTGCCAGTCAGGGCCTGGGCACTGACCCTGAGCTTCTTTTTGCTCAAGGCTAGCACTCTACCACTTGAGCCACTTCTGGCTTTTTCTGTGTATGTGGTACTGAGGAATGGAACCCAAGGCTTCATGCATGGTAGGCAAGCACTCTACCACTAAGACACATTTCCAGCCCTATTCATTCATCTATCCACCCACCCACCAATCCATCCATCTACCCACTCACCCACCTGTCTGTTTATCTACCCACCACTTGCTCTCTCTCCTCTGACTCTCTAAGCAGATGTCCTTGTTAGGAGTACAAAAAAGATCAGCCCAGTCTACTTAAAATTCCCATTTTCCCCCATTTGAATGCAGTTTCATGTGATAGAAGAATTTATAGATGAGTATGTACATCTATCCATGTACATACTCATCTATAAATTCTTATATCTATCCACTCACCCATCCATTCACCCACTCACTCACTTATCCACCTATTTATCTATCCACCCAGCCAGCCACGCACCTACCACCCACCCATCTAGCCAACCACACACCTATCTGTCCATCCATCCTTCCAACTACCCATTTATCGTCTCAACAAATAATTAATTCCTACTATTTTCTAGGTATGGGATTAGGTGCCACAGCTAAATATTCTGAAGAAAGGACAACTGGTAGATAGCTTATATACCTATAAGACATGAGATTTTACATCGTATATGACAAATGTAAAGGCCTTGGCAGGAATGTGCAAGACATACTTGCTTGAAATCACATGAAACTGCATTAAAATGGGGGAAAATGGGAATTTTAAGTAGACTGGGCTGATCTTTTTTGTACTCCTAACAAGGACATCTGCTTAGAGAGTCAGAGGAGAGAGAGCAAGTGGGGGCCTGGGTAGGAAGGATGTGGGGATTCATCAGGAGGCTAAGCATGAACACAGACCAGAATTAGACTCACAGACAGACTGTGACCTAGGCAGAAATCACTGTCAGCAGGTAGACTGGCAGGCAGGGCCCTTGTGGGGTATGAGAAAGTAGGTAGGTACCTTTCTAGGTAGCACAGTGAACAGACAACATGGCCTCAGGAGCTGACACATATCATGCAGGGGGCAGGTGTTGGTAGGGCCAGGTGTGGGGGTGGGTTAGGCCCAAGTGGGGTTGGAGCAGGTGCTGGGCAGGGGCCTGGCATCAGGCAGGAAGTAGATATTGGGTTAGCAATCTAGGAAGGCTTCTAGGATGGTGAGGTGAGTGGGCCCTGAGCCCTGTGGAAGTGGGGGCTTTCCTATGGAAGGCGGTACAGCTGTTTGGGGCCACAGAGGCAGAGTTTGGTGTTAGTCCACATCTGTCTCTTCCTGCCCTCCAAGGCCCTGCTCCGGTTGCCAACTTGAGCCTGAGCTTTGCTACGGAGCCGCCGGCGGCACTGAGGGCGTCCTGGAGCCCCCCTCCAGGTGGCAGGGATGGTTTCCAGCTACGGATTTACAATCTGCGACCCCTGGCTCTAGAAAAAGAGGAGACCCTGGTCCCTGAGGCCCAGAATTTCTCCTGGGCCCAGTTGGCCCCAGGCTCTGAGTTCCTGGTGCAGCTGGGTACCCTGCGGGGCTTGGACGAGAGCAGCAGTGCCAATGCCACAGTCTGGACACGTGAGTGCTCCCATGGGTCCTCCCTCACCCTGGCTCTTTGGACTCCCAGGGCTTTGTGTGTCCCCCCTTGACCTCGCTGGCCTGTAGGTAGGCAGCTGAGAAAACTTCACTGCGAACCAGCCTGTGGCTATCCCCCCAACCCCAGGAAACTGCTCATCATTCATGGAAACTCTTGGCTTTCTTGAAGGACCATTCACTTGTACAGCAGCCACTTCCCATGCTCCCTTGTGCCCGGTGGTATGGAGGTGGGCAGCAGTGGGATCCAGCCCAGACCCTGCTGCTAGTCGGGTCTGAGCTATGAGTTGTCACTAAAACAAGCACCCTAGCAAATGCTCACTGGGTACTTTGCTCAGTATTCCACCTGCTGCTTAAAACATGCTTAGGAGATCAACACCCTGGCTATCTCCATCGACAAATGAGGAAACTGAGGCACACAGAGAGAAGGTAACTTGCCTTCTGAGGGGAGAGTTGAGATCAAGTTCAGCTGTGTGAGGAGCAACAGGAAAGAGGGGCAGAATTCTCTGAAGGTCAGGGCACACATGACCTCCTCCTTCCCCCACATTCCTCAGGAAGCCCCTCTTCCACCAGCTCAGGTCTTCCTACATGCTCAGCTTGCTGGCCTCTTACATGCCTTCAATCTGGGGTGAGTCCCCCAACCCTGCCTGGGCCTTCCCTCTCAGCCTCCTTCTTCCCACAAGCCACCATCACTCTCTTCGAGATTTCTCTCAAGAGCCAGGCACTGGTGACTCATGCCTGTAATCCTAGCTACTCGGGTGGCTGAGATCTGAGGATCCAGATTCAAAGCCTGCCTGGGTAGGAAAGCTCATGAGCCTCTGATCTCTGATTAGCCACCTCAAAACTGGAATTGGAGCTGTGGTTCAAGTGGTAGAGCATTAACCTTGAATGCAAAAGCTCAGGGACAGTTCCCAGGCCCAGAGTTCAAGTCCCATGCATAGCGCACACACACAAAGACAAAAGAAAAAGAGAAAAGACTCCTCTCAAGAACTTAGACTGGATAAAAGTCTGGCCTGGGAGCCTGGAGATCTGGGTTCTAGCCTGGGCTAGCACTGAGAGCATGCCTCAGCCTCCCTGGCCCCCATTATCCTTGGAGATGGAGGTAGTGGGCCAGGCCTGCATGACCCCAGATCCTAGGACTGGGTCTGAGGACAGAGGACATTGCCTGGGCCCCACATGCCCATCTGTCCACCCACATCAAGGTATTTCAAGTCCTGCAGGACTGAGGAGAGCCTGTGAACAACATCCATGGTGCCCTGTCTAGTCCCATAGGCCACAATGGGATGGCACTGGGAAGAGGGAGAGATTAATTTATCCATTTAAGCTGGGGTGGTAGTGGTGGTGGTGGTGGTGGAGAGGGGATGGGCAGAGTCAGATCTCAGGATCCCTGCTGTCCCTGGTCACTGTCCCTGGCTCAGACTGGGCCAGGACAGGCAGAATGAATGGTGGAATGGACCTTTCTGGGCAGGAGGACCCGAATAAAATATCTAATGTAGATTCTTTTTTCTCTTCTTGTCCACCCTGCCATGCTTGGCTTTCCTACAGCTCCCTTGGCCCCTCCTGAGATACACGTGACCAGCGAGGGCCCCACACAGCTCCGGGTATCCTGGGTCCATGCTTCTGGGGGCCGAGATCAGTACCAGCTGACCCTGTACCAGGAAGGCACCCAGGTGGCCACTGGCACCGTGGGGGCTGAGGTGAACAGCACAAGCTTTTCAGCTCTGACCCCGGGCACCCAGTATGAGGTGGAGTTGGCCACACAGGCTGGGCCCCTCCGCACCGCAGCTGCCAACGTCTCCGGCTGGACCTGTGAGCAGACTGTGGGAAAGGCAGGGAGGGGAGGGGCGTGGCCAGGACCACTCCAAGACCCCGGGGCCCCTCCCTCCATGGCATAGTAGCTCACCTCCACGCTGAGGGCCCCGCATGAGATCATGGTCCTCTGAGCCACACAGGCCTCTCATGATCAGGGCCAGCGGGCCTGGCTGACCCGTGCCCTTCCCTCCACAGCCCCGTCCATGCCCAGTGAGTTGCTGGTGTCCATGCAGGCGGGCAGCGCCACGGTCAGCCTGGCCTGGGCCAGTGGCTCCTTGGGGCAGGGCATATGCCATGCCCAGCTCTCTGAGGATGGGCACCCCGCCTGGGAGGAGCCCCTGGCCGTAGGCCAAGCCCACCTCGTGCTGAGGGGCCTCACGCCTGGACGCAGCCTCGGGCTGTCAGTGCTGTGCCGAGCCGGGCCTCTCCAGGCCTCCACTCGCCCCGTGGTGCTGCCTGTCGGTAGGTTGCCATCCACGAGGGGTGGGAGAAGTGACAGGAGGCTGTGGCCCTGCTCCTGGCAGGCAGGTGTGTGCCCACCTCTGTCCCCATGGCTTGCTACCAAGGACAAGTCATTTCTCCACATGACTGTGGTCCTTCCCATGAACACAGACAGCCCTCTGCACCTGCTGGTTTGGGGGGGGGAGAGAGAGAGAGAGAGAGAGAGAGAGTGTTGGGGCTTGAATTCAGGGCCTTGAACTCTTCCTCAGCTTTTTTTGCTCAAGGCTGGTGCTCTACAACTTGAGCCACACACTCCAACACTGGCTCCCCTCCCCCCCCCCCATTTCAAGTGTTTTAAAACTTTAGCAGTACAAATTATCCAGGTTGAGGATTATCCACAGATCAACGCAATGAAGTCCATATTAAAAAACAAACAAACCCAAACAATGAAAACAACATAAAACATACTCATCAGGTCTCAGACGTAAAGTTTGAGACATTGAATTTCTATAACTCGCTCATTCCCTTTCGCCTTCATCTCTTCCAGGACTTGATTGATGGTCATGTTGTTATCATATCCGTGATCATTTTCCTGACCCTTTGATTTTTGGTTTTTGTTTTCCTTTGAGGCTCTTGGCCTTTCATCCTCCTTATTTCTCAGCATGGAGGACTTTAGTTCATTGTCCTGGCTGCTTTGTTTTTATTTTTGATATTGGGCTTTGACCTCTGTCATTATTATTATTTAATAATAATATCCACCCCTCTTTTTAATGATGGAAACAGAAAGTATCTAAAACTGAAGCTTCTGAAAGAAGCACTTGTTCTTGCTGGTCTTGTATCTCTCCTCAAACTTGACCTTGGCCTCCCGTCAGGCCTTGTGTTTAAGAGCTGGGTCTCCGAAGACATCCTTGTTGACCACAGATTTGTCCCAGGGGATATCTACATAGTTTCTTGTGGGCACAAGGTGATTGTAGTTATAAACCTTCACAAAGGACTTGATCTTTGACCTCTTGGCCATCTTCTTCTTGCCCATGTTAGCTGTCACTTTTCGGGAATAGCGATCAATTCCTGCCACCAAAGCATGGCTGTAGGGGCGATCTGAGGGCCATCATCAATGTTCTTCACGATGATGGCTTTAAGCACCACTTTCCCAGGTTTCCTGAACTTGCCCATTTCGACAGCACCCACCAGCCTTACAGCAAAAAGGACTTTAATAATAATATTAATAACCTCTGTCTCTCCCCCATTATTATTTAAATTACTGTGATAATGGTTTTTTTGAGTATATTCTTTTCCTACTCAGAATTTTTTTTTCCTCAGTGCATTTTTTTGTTTGTTTGTTTCTGCTCTGACTACTTTCTTTTCTCTCTGAGTTCCGTGAATCTCTCCTCATATCTTTTTTTTTTTTTTTTTTTTCTCTATTCTGGGGCTTGAACTCAGAGCCTGGGCACTGTCCCTGAGCTTCTTTTGCTCAAGACCAGCACTCTACCACTTGAGCCATAGCACCACTTCTGGCTTTTTCTGTTTATGTAGTACTGAGGAATTGAACCCAGGGCTTCATGAATGCTAGGCAAGCACTCTGCCACTAAGCCACACTCCCAGTCCCGTCTTTACTTCTTGATCTTCCTGGTGACATTCTTTTTCCAGTTTCATGATGTTCCTCTTTCCTTCTGCCACTGCTGGCTTTTGGCTGGCTAATTGGATATAAGAGTCTCACAGACTTTCCTGCCCAAGCTGGCTTGGAACCTCAGTCCTCAGATTTCAACCTCCTGAATAGCTAGGATTACAGCTGTGAGCTGCTGGTGCCCGGCTGCACCTGCTGCTTCTGGGGGCCCCTGAGCGAATGTCATCTTCCTGGGGGTACACGGACTCCTACACAGAGCAGACCCCATGGTTCCCCCAGAGCCTGGCCCTGTGAAGGACGTGCAATGCCAGCCGGAGACCACCCACCTGGCCCTGACCTGGTCCATGCCTCTCGGGGATGTGGACTCCTGTCTGGTGGTAGCAGAACAGCTGGTGGCCGGAGCGGGCACGCGCCTCGTGTTTCAGGCCAACACCTCTGAGGATGCCTTTCTCCTGCCTAACCTGGCACCTGCCACGCCCTATCGCCTCAGCCTCAGTGTGCTGGGCAGGAATGGCCTGTGGAGCCGGGCAGTGACCCTGGTATGCACCACTTCTGCTCAAGGTAGGCCTTTGTACCGCTCTCCCTCCATCGCTGCTGGCCCCCAGTGCCTTTCCCCTGGTTCCACACAGGAGCCTTGTACCATGGCCCTGTAGCCTGTGAATCTTCCAGTTCTTGTTTAATTGTGTCCAGGCACCATTTTTGCTGACAGACCCTGGGAGAGGTGCTGGGGACAGAAAGACCCGGTCCCTGCTCCCTGACTATAGCCACCAAGTTGGGCTTCTGTGTCCTCCCCTCTCCCCCAGCCTGGCATCCCCCAGAGCTGGCCGCAGCCCCCCAGCTGGAGCTGGAGTCAGGGCTGGGGGTGACGATCACACGAGGCATGTTTGGCAAGGATGATGGGCAAATCCAGTGGTATGGCATCATTGCCACCACCAACGTGTCACGTGAGTCCCGGGCCCAGAGGGGTGCAGGGAGGCTGGCTGTGGCCTGGTATGGGCAGGTGAGGACCGCCATTTAACCTGAGACTCGATGATGAAGATCTGAGGCTGGACTTGACTTGCAGCTGGAAGGGACCCCCAGACTCTTCTAGGTGGAGAACATACTAGAGAAATGGAGGCACTCCTCGCGACGGAGAGCGAGGCCTCTACCCACTGCCCATCTCCTGTCCTTTCCCCATTTCTCCGCCAGTGCCTCAGCCCCCGCAGGAAGCCATCAACCACACGTGGTTCGATCACTACTACAGGGGACACGACTGCTATCTGGCCACGCTGCTCCCCAACCCCTTCTACCCAGGGCCCTGGGCTGTGCCAACATCCTGGACGGTGCCCATGGGCACAGAAGACTGTGGCTATACCCAGGAGATATGCAACGGGCAGCTGAAGCTGGGTTTCCAGTACAGGTGTGTGTGTATCGGGGACGGACATCCACCGCCAGTGTGCAGGTCTGGGAGGGGTGTGGCTTCATCACCCGCCCTCCTCAACGGCCTTCTTCCCTGCCCCAGGTTCAGTGTGGTGGCGTTCACCAGGCTCAACTCTCCGGAGACCATCACCTCTTTCTCGGCCTTCTCAGGCGAGGAGGGCACCTGGCTGGCGTTCAGACGGTGCCAGCCGGTCCCTGGAGCTGGGGATGCATGCTGGGACCTCTCTTGCAGCCTTCCGCGGGAGGGGCTCAGCTTAGGCTCCTGGGGGTCAGGTGCCAGCTTGCAAAGCTGAGGTTCTGAGACCCTGGGCACCAGGCCTGGGCGGGGGCTGGGCTAGAGAGGCACTGGGTGGGGATAGGAGGGTCACTTCACTGTTGTCTATAGCAACAGCATTTTCCTATCTCCAGCCAACCACCAGGCTCTAGAGTAGCACTGTCTAGTAGGAACCCAGTGCAAGCCACCAGTGTGAGCTGAACCCCATGTGCAACTTAGAATTCCCTAGCATAGGTTCAGGTGTAGTGGAACATGTCTGTAATCCCAGTACTTGGGAGGTAGTGGCTGTAAGATTGTGAGTTTAAGGACAGCCCGGGCTCACGCCTGTAATTCCAGCTACTCAGAGGCTGAGATCTGAGGATCACAGTTCAAAGCCAGCCCAGGCAGGAAAGTCCATGAGACTCTTATCTCCAATTAAAGACCAGAAGACCAGAAGTGGTGCTGTGGCTCAAGTGGTAGAGCGCTTTCCTTGAGCTGAAGAGCTGAGGGACAGTGCCTAGGCCCAGAGTTAAAGCCCCATGACCGACCTCAAAAAGAAGGAAGCTGAGATCTGAGATTGAGGTTGAAAGCCAGCATGGGCAAGAAAGTCCAATTAACCATTGAAAAGCTAGAAGTAGGGCTGGGGCTCAGGTGGTAGAGCGCAGGCCTTGAACAAAATAGCTCAGAGATATTGCCTAGGATCTGAGTTCAAGCCCCAGAACACACACACACACACACACACACACACACACACACACACACGACATTAATTTTTGACCTCACATTGAGCCAGTCACATTGCTTGTGCTCACTAAGCAGGAGGCCGCTGCTTTCCCTACAGGAGAGCGCAGTTCTACAAGGTCCAGGAAGCCAGGCCTTTGCCCTCTTCCTTTAGAGGGCGTGAGGGAGGGGAGGCCTGAGTCCAGGGTGGCTTGCTGGCTGTTTTCAGTTCAGTTCCTGGGGCCCAGTTTGCACCTGTGACTTCTAGCGTTCTCTATGACAACCTGAGTCCTGCAGAAGCTGGCCTGTCCACAGGCCAGCGGGACGAGGCCATATCCACCTCTTCTTCTGTCCCCAGAGCCCCGGGCCAGCGTGTCCTCGGCTGCAGTGCCCCTGGCAGCCGTGGTGGGCATCACGGCAGGCTGCGTCCTCACCGTCTGTGCCGGGCTGAGCTTGCTGTGCTGGTGGAGGCTGAAGGGGCCGGGGTGAGTGGGGGAGGGGGTCTCGGGGGTGGGGGAACCACCGTGCGTGTGGGGGATGAAGGGGGCTCCGGGGGGCTGTCCCCACCTGGGGGACTGCCTCCCACTTTGCCTCTGTGCTCTGGCAGGGCAGAGAAGGACAGCTTTTCCCACGAGTTGACGTCCCACAGCCTGAGGTGAGGGTACAGCCCGGTGCTTCCTGGAGTGGGACTGGGCGGCGGCGTGGGCCTGGGGGGGGCCCGGCCTGGAGGGGGGCGCTGCCGCAGCCCCCTTGCACGCTGTACCTCTGTGACTGCACACAGACAGCTCCCGGGCCTCTCCCATCTTCTTGAAGACTTCTAGCACCTTCTACCTCTTCTCCTCACGCCTGCAGCTTCTCCTTCCTCTTCCTCCTTCAAACCTACTGCATAAGTTGGAGCTGTCAGAGATAGAGGACCAAGGAGGAATGGGGGAAAGAAGTTACTTCTGGGGCGGGGGAAGGCTTGTGCTGAGTGTAGTGGCATTGGGAAGCTGGAGCAAGGGAGATGGGTTATATTATGGTGGAGGCTTGGAGAGTCCAAAATCTGATGGATGGGCGGCCCTAGACCCACACGAGGGTCTGAAGGGTCTGCAGGAAGAGTTCTTCCTCCCAGGAGGTCGGTTTTTGTTCTTTTAAGGCCTTCAACTGACTGGGTAAGGCCCATCCACATTAGGGAGAGTCAGCTTCTGTCATTACAGACAACTGAGTTAAAAAGCTAATTAATCGCATCCAAAACACAGCTTCCTGGAAACATCCAGGGTGATGCTTGGTTATATTTCTGGGCACTGTGGCCAGCCAAGCTGACATAAACCTAGCCACCACCCTCACTGCAGTGGGTTCTAATCACATGGATGAGTGGCTGTGGGGTTACTCCCGGCCAGAGCTCTCCCTCCTAGTGGCATTGATTGAGCACTGGCTGTATACTTGGGCCCTGCATGCTTAGTTCCTGTCCTCCGCCCCCACCCTCTCGCTCTCTCTCTGCCCCTTTTCCTTCACATTCTGTGATGGCAGCTTGCACTGGAGAGCTGACCGGGAGTGTGTGCTGTTCATTCTGGGGTTCAGAGGCCAGGATCTGTGAGCCCAACAGCCCCCTTGTGCGGACACTGTTTATCCAGCAGTGCATCTGCCATCCGGGGTGGGCAGGGCAGGGTTCACCCTCACAGGTGGGGACCCCCTCCCCCCTAGGCGGACCCACCGGCCCATCCCTACCCACGGCTTCCGGCAGAGCTTCGAGGCCAAGAGTGCTCATGCCAACCAGGCTTTCTTCCAAGAGTTTGAGGTGAGGCCTGCATTGCCCGTAGACTCCTGGTTTCCCAGCCTGGTGCCCACCTGACTCCGTGAGTTAGGTCAGCGCCAGCATCAGCGTCTCCCATGTGGGCAGGAGCTGAAGGAAGTGGGCCGGGAGCAGAGCCGGCTGGAGGCAGAGCAGCCGGCCAACGCCGCCAAGAACCGCTACCCACACGTGCTCCCTTGTGAGTAGCGCAGCCGGAGGGCAGGGCACAGGGCCCGGCGGGGCCCGGGAAGGGGCTGCGCGTGCCCACCCTGAGCTTCTCCCCTCTGCAGACGACCACTCCAGGGTCAGGCTGATGCAGCTGGCTGGAGACCCCCATTCTGACTACATCAACGCCAACTTCGTTCCCGTAAGCACCACCAGCTGGCGGGCTCTGGAGGTGTCAGCTTAGGATGTGAGCTGCAGGGGCGGGGGGGTAGGGTAGGGAGGAGATTCAGGGTCCTGGCGAAGCTATAGCTGTCATCTGTGATGATCACCCGGTCCTTATGTTTTAGGTCAACACAGTAGGTGGTGTTTGAGGGTCCATTCTGTTGAGTTAGTCATGTTAATACCTTTATGGGTCATGTATGTGTGTGCATGTTTGTGTGCATGTGCACGCACATGTGTGTAGTAAAGAGAGTGATTTGGAGAGATCAGGGCATCCTGGAGGAAAGAAAAAAATGGTCTATTGGAGGAATCACCAAAGACTTCCAAAAGCTATGTGTAGTGTAGTGATACATGCCTGTAATCCCAGCTACATGAGAGGCAGAGGCTGGAGGATTACAGGTCCTGGACTGGCCTAGGCAAAGTTAGGAAAACACTATCCCAAAAGCAAAATACAACAGGGCCAGAGACATAGCTCAAGTGGTAGAGCACTTGCCTCACGTGTGCAAGGCCCTGCGTTCAAACCCCCAAGAAGTTTCCTAGCAGAGGGGGCGTTCAGTCTCTTGAAAAACAAATGGCGTTGTTGGATTAGCCTACATGAGTTGTGCAGGGGGTCGGTGTAACACTTCCACACATGTATTCTGATCAACCTGACCCCCATCTCTCTCACCCCTCCCCACTCCCCGCCTTCTTACAACAATCTCAGTTCTATTTTGACACCTGCAGATGAGCTTCCACCGTATTTGACCACATGTGTCCTCTGTCACCCTCTCTGGTTGCCCTCACCCGATATTTTTTCCTGATATTCTGTGTGTGTGTGTATGTGTGTGTGTGTGTGTTGCACGGGAATGCAGGGTAAGGTGGGGCTCAGGGGGGAAAGGTAGACAGGGCTGGAGGTAGGAAAGAGGATTGGTTTTTAGCGAAGGGCTTTAGAGTCTGTGATGAGCCCTAATGCCTCAAGAAGGGTCGTGATGGGGGGAGGGTGCGGGGGGGGGGAGGCAGCTTCATGTTAGGGGAGACACTTGGGTTGGTGAGGCGGGCAAGCTGCGTAGACCGGCACGCTGGCCTGTGTGGATCTTGCTATTTCCAGGAGGATTTTCTTGCCCCTTTGAGGTGGGCATGGCGGAGGCCATGGCTCCTGCTTGGGCGCTTAGAGCCCGGGCTGTTCCTGTGTTTGCACACGTGGCTGTATGGGCCTGCGTGCTGCAGCCATGCTTGTGGAGGCCAAGGGCTGATCACCCCTGTTCTATGGTGGGGACCTGGGGGCCATGACACCCCCCCCACACACACCTGTGACTGTGTTCCTGCCCTCTGCCCCCACGCCCTAGGGCTACACTCACCCACAGGAATTCATCGCCACCCAGGGGCCTCTCAAGAAAACACTGGTGGACTTCTGGCGGCTGGTGTGGGAGCAGCAGGTCCCCATCATCGTCATGCTCACTGTGGGCATGGAGAACGGGAGGGTGAGCATGCCATGCAGCCATGCAGGTCCTCAAAAGAGCCACTAGGTGGCGCTTGTTCTTGTAGGAACCCTCCCTTCACCCTCACCGCCACCCCATTAGGTGTGCTAGGACAGAGGGAAGTAAGGGAGGATGGAAAGGGAGAAGGATACAAAAGTTAGGGTATCCTGCCTGGGGGATGCCTCCCCTGTGCCCTGAGCAGGCTGCTGAGCTGGCCTGTGACTAGGGCAGCAAGGCAAAGGCAGAAGACCCCTAAACCCGAGCAATCCAGTTTCCCAAAGGAGCCAAAGACCCTCCGAGCCCTGGGGGTCCAGGGTGAAGGTGCTGGCTCCCAGCGATAGGAGGGAGGCTGCTGGAGAAGGAGGCCTTGGAGCTGTGGGTACAAGGAGCAGAACTTCATCAGGGTGGCAGGGACCCAAAAGATGGGCTAGGAAGGTGGCTCAGTGGTAGAGTGCTCGCCTCCAGTGCATGAGGCCCTGGGTTTGATTCCTCAGCACCACATAAGCAGAAAAAGTCAGAAGTGGTGCTGTGGCTCAAGTGGTAGAGTGCTCGCCTTGAGCTGAAGAGCTGAGGCCTAGGCCCAGAGTTCAAGCCCCACCACCAAACAAACAAAAAAGAAATGGGCAGAGAGGGGTGGGGCTGATAAACTGGGGTGGGGGTGGGGTGTAGCAGGGAGTCCCCTCTCCCCAGCCCTCTCCAACCCTCCACCCTAGGTGCTGTGTGAGCATTACTGGCCAGCGGACCCCACCCCTGTCACGCACGGACACATCACCATCGACCTCCTGGCCGAGGAGTCCGAGGATGAGTGGACCACCAGGCAGTTCCGGCTGTGGCATGTGCGTGGCCAGGGAACAGGGCACCGGGGCTGAGACCTCCTGAGGAGGTGGCCCTCATATTGCTGAGGATCACTGGTTAGGGAACAGTAGTTCGTTAGGGAAGAGGTGCAAGGCACAAAGAAGGTCAAGGCTAACCTGGGGTATGGAGTGAACAGAGGCGGAGCGTGTGGCTCACATCTGTCATTCTAGGTACTCAGGAGGCTGAGATCTGAGGATCTGGGTTCAAAGCCAGCCTCGGCAGGAAAGTCCGTGAGACTATCTCAGTTAACCACCAGAAGTGGCGCTGTGGCTCAAGTGGTAGAGCTCTCGCCTTAAGCTGAAATGCTGAGGGACAGCGCCCAGGCCCAGAGTTCAAGCCCCACGACCAAGGGGTGGGGGTGGGGGCGGAGACAGAGCAAAGAGAGAAGCAATGGACGGTGCCCTCCCCACCCTGAACTCAGATCTGTGCTCCCTGCCCTCCCCACCCCTGGGTGCTTCTCCAGTGGGTGATCTTCTGGGACAGGAAGACGGGGCCTGGGATCAGCCCTCTGCAGGCACAGATCACCCAGGAGCATTGAGAAGGAGCCAGGGACTCAGGCAGCGTCTACAGCGGGGTGGGTGGGGACATAGAGCTGCCACCCTCCCTCCAGGAGACTCGGTCTGAGGGGAGAGGCTGACCACTGCCCTCAGGAGTTGGTGAGGAAGGCTCAGTAGCATAGCCCCTGCCCCCTCCTGCCCACCCGCCCTCAGGGTGCCCAGCAAAAGCAGCGGAGGGTGAAGCAGCTTCAGTTCACCACCTGGCCTGACCACAGCATCCCCGAGGCCCCCAGCTCCCTGCTCGCCTTTGTGCAGTTGGTACAGGAGCAGGTGAGGGCCACGCAGGCCATGGGGCCCATGCTGGTGCACTGCAGGTGAGAACGGGAGGTGGGGAGGCCTTGCATGGCCACGGTGGAGGGGAAGGGGCCTCCCCCACTGAGTTCCCCAGGGCTGTCCCCACAGTGCCGGTGTGGGCCGGACGGGCACCTTCATCGCCCTCTTGAGGCTGCTTCAGCAGCTGGAGGAAGAGCAGATGGTGGATGTGTTCCACACCGTGTATACACTCCGGTTGCATCGGCCCTTCATGATCCAGACACCAGTGAGCGCCTTACCATGCTGGGCCCCGCCGCTCAGACCTCAAGGAGAGGGAGGGCAGGAGATGGTCACAGGAAGTAGATGACTCTTTCTACAGTGGCCTGTTGTGCTCAGGGCTCATACTATGCCACTGTCCTCCCTGGGCTGCTTTTTTCCCCCTTCCCCTTCTCCCTTCCCTTCCCTTCCCTTCCCTCCCCTCCCCTCCCCTTCCCTCCCTTCCCTCCCCTCCTCTTCCCTCTCCCACACCCCAGGGCTTTTGCACCACACCTCCACTTCTGGCTTTTTGCTGGTCAATTAAAGGTAAGAGTTTCACAGATTTGTCTGCCCAGGCTGGCTTTGATCAGGGATCCTTGGACCTCAGTCTCCTGAGTAGCTAGGATTAGAGGTGTGAGCCATGGCAGTGCCCGGCTTGTTTTCTTTTCTATGAACGGACAGGAGGGATGGCCCTGGCCAAATCCACACTGAAGGACAGCACAGGGAAGTTCTTAGATGGATCCCTTGTCCCTCCTGTGTGTTTTAGATCTTGCTGGGCTAGCCCTCCCCCTCCCCCTCCCCCTCCCGCCCCCCCAGCTGACATCCTCTGTTCCACCAGAGCCAGTACATCTTCCTGCACAGCTGTCTGCTGAACAAGATTCTGAATGAGCCCTCTGACACTTTAGAGTAAGTTCTTGGGTCCCGGCAGCTGGGCATGGTGCCCTGTACCTTCTCACCAACAGGATTTGGCCTCCTGCCGTTGGGGAGAGCCTGGAAGACTGGCATGGGAGCTGGGTCACCTGAGCCTCTTTCTTCTCAGTCCTTCCCCCAGATCTGGGCCCATCTCTGTGATGAACTTTGCACAGGCGTGTGCCAAAAGGGCAGCCAATGCCAACTCTGGCTTCCTGAAGGAGTACGAGGTAGACTGCAGGCCCAGGAGTGGGTGGCACCAGAGGTGGGCCTTCCCTTCCCTGCCTCAGGGTGCCCATCTCCTTCCCAGCTCCTGCTGCAGGCCATCAAGGATGACACGGGCTCTTTGTTGCCCCCTCCTGGCCATGAGCAGAACAGCTCTATCTTCTGTGAGTCTCACTGAGTACACTGTGAGAGTTGGGGTTGGGGCAAAAGGCTTGGACCCTGTGGGCAACCTCTCACTCACCACTTCCCCACAGATGATGGTTCTCAGGTTGAGCTTTCTCTGGATCAGGAGAGCCCCACTGATGCCATGACCGAAGCCTGGCTCTTCCCTGTGAGATGATGCTGGTCTAGCTGCCTTACTGCTTACCCTCTATTTGTGCTTCTAAGCCTGGGACCTGGGGACTCTGGGAGCTTTTGGAGCTATGGGTTGGGCTGAGGACAACTTAATCCTTGGAGTTGATTGGCTGTGCTCTGCAGGGTGGGCCTTCTGGCCGTGACCACGTCGTATTGACTGGCCCTGCGGGGCCAGAGGAACTCTGGGAGCTGGTGTGGGAGCACGGAGCCCATGTGCTGGTCTCCCTGTACCCGCTGGATACCCAGGAGAAGGTGAGGGGCATGGGGGACAGAGGATAGGGAAGGGAGGAAAGCATGGTGCCGTCTGACCTTAGGAAGGTCCCTGAGCAACGTGGGCTATGTTCCAGCCTCAGGAGTTCTGGCCAACAGAGATGCAGCCGGTGGTCACAGACATGGTGACAGTGCACCGGGTGGCTGAGAGCAACACAGTCGGCTGGCCCTGTACCGTGTTCAGGGTCACACATGTAGGTGTCTTGGCCACCGGCCATGGGGTGGCGGGCTGTGGGGGTCAGGGGTCAGGGTGAGGGAGGGTTCCGGGCTGGCTACCCTCTGCCCTGCTGGGCACCAATTGGGATCGGGTCTCTTCCCAGGGGCAGAGCGGGCTGGAGAGGCAGGTCCAGCATCTGCAGTTTCAGTTCTGGGAATCGGGGCACGAGCTGCCTGCTGCCACCTTGCTGCCTTTCCTAGCTGCGGTGGGCCGTTGCTGCTCCCAGGGCAAGAGCAGAAAGCCAGGCACACTGCTCAGCCACTCCAGGTGCTGTTGGACAAATCTCCCGGCCCCTGCTTGAATGTGTGGGTCCAAACAACACAGCGCCCCAAAGTCCCTGTCCACTCTGCACCTTGCCCTTTACCCTCCTCTCCCCCACTTCCGGTCAGTATCCAGGGCCCTTTCCCAGTCCCTGGACCCAGGTGTGCTTTCAACCACATCCCTGGATGTGAGTACCCCCCAGGTACTCCATCCAACTCTAAGTCAATTGCAGCAAAGGCACTACCCATCTGGGCATCTTCCTGGCCATGGAGCAGCTGCTGCAGCAGGCGGGATCTGAGTGCACCGTGGATGTCTTTAACGTGGCCCTGCAGCAGTCACAGGCCTGTGGTCTCATGACTCCAACACTGGTGAGAGGCAACCAAGGGCTCAGCTGTGGGACGGGCCTGGGACGGGCAGGTTCTACTCTGGCTGCAGCGGCCTCGGGGCAGCAGCATGCAGTTTTGCCACCAGGTGGCGCTATGGATCACTATGCTCTGACCCACATGGCGTGCTAGGGTTAGAAGACACAGGTTTGAGCAGTTAAGAGTGAAGCTTCTTTCCATGTCTACCCTCAGGAGCAGTATATCTACCTCTACAACTGTCTGAACAGCGCACTGGTGGACGGGCTGCTCTGAGTCTGCGAAGGGCCCGTGCCCTGATGGGCTGTGATGGCAAGGCAACCCAGGCCTGGCTTCCCTGGGAGAATAGTTCCATAGGATCCCAACCAAGGGGAAACAGCCAAGGAATAAAAACATGCGGTCAAGTCTGAGGCTGTGTTCTGTCTGTCCGTCCTCTAGCATGGGTCCTCGTGGGCAAACAGGACAAGGATGGGAGCTGGGGCCTGGGACCAGCTGAGCTGGCTGTGCCCTGGAGCTGGTAAGTGGCTGTCTCTCACCCTGGAGTCCCCCCGTCCCCCAACACACACTTCTTAGTCTTCTGGTTTCCTCAGATTTCCATGTCTACCTCCAGCATCCTGTGGTGCTAGGCCCAGGGATGGAATCTCACTGACGTACCCATTCTTACCTACCATCCCAAATGCACTAGGATTTATGTGGTCCCTCACTTCCCTTCTCTGGACACCCCAGCCTTCTCTACCTGTGAGAGCCTTAGGAGCCATCCTCACTCACAGCAGACTTCTTGCCAGGGTAGAGATGCTCATGAGGGTCAGGAGCCAGAGAAACTCCCCTGCTCCTTTGTTCTTTCCTGTTTCCTTCCCTCCAATAGAAGGAGGTGGAGGAAAAAGCAAGGAGTGGGAATATGGAAAAGGGAAAACCTAGGAGACCAGAAAAGAGTGGGGATGTGACTGCCTGCCCCGGACACCTGAAGGCTGGACTGCACGTGGTAGAATACAATGTGGGATGGCCGCATAAGCTCCTGCCTGTCTCCTGGACTGGATCTCATGACCCTGATGCTAGAACCTGATGGCCCTTGGTAAAGGGCCCTGGAAGACAGAGAAGCCTAGAAATATTGAAAGAGAATTCTCTTGAGTAGAGTTACACGCGTGCACACACGCACACGCACGCACACACACACACACCCTGAATGGGGGAGACCAACTTCAGTTCCTAGTAATGCTCAAAGAGCCAGAGGTCAGGACCTCGGAAGGGTTGAAGAAGGGAAACAATAGCAAGGCCAACGGGCTTGGTTCCATAAAGACTCTCACAGGAGCTGGCTGGAGACAATTCTGAGCCCACCTCGAGAGACTGCAGCAGGGCTCAACCATGGCTTTCCAGCCTGAGCCCCTCACCAGAGCAGCAGGTGTGGAGATGGGGTGCAGGATGGAGCCACGGCTACAAATGTGTGACGTGGGAAATGCAGGCCTCCTGAGCTCAGGCTCGCCCACAGGGCAGAGGCGCTTCCGTGTGTAGGGCTTCCTGCTTGTGCAGGGCCATCCTGTAGCTCATCTTCTGCTTTTAGGGCTATAGTCCTGACTGATTCTCGGGGTCAGGGTTTGCTGGCTTTTTGACCCAGCTAGGCAGCCCCTCTGGCCCTGGAGTGACAGCAGAGGTTGGAGATGGAAGAGAAGGTCCTGAGACGTGAGAGTACACTGTGGGAGAAACACTGGATGCATCAAGGTCCTCAAGTTTCTGGTGTGCATTCTGTTTGGAGCATGAGGGGTCAGGGCAAGTGGGAACAGGGAGGCCTTGAGCCTCATCTAGCTCTGCACTGGGGTTTTGGCTCAGAGGGAGACCAAGTGACCAGAGAAAGCAAGAGGCCTGGTGAAGGAGTCTCTGCCAGCCAAGGATGGCTAAGAGAGAACGGAACTTGGCTCCAACTTGAACCAGCTCCCCACATCCTGAAGAAGGACAAAGGGCTCACTCTGGGATTGGAGCATCAAGGTGGCTGAACGGCATCTGCAGCACTGAGCCTCCAGGTGGCGCCAGTGCGCTGACTTTCTGACGGGCTCTGACAACCAGCTGGGCACACCGTGGGCTCTGGGGGGCCGGGGGAGGAATCAAGGCGATCCTCAGGCCTTAAACCCAACTGAGAGGACAGATGTGCATTTCCATCCATTGCACCCCAGGGGGTGGAAACCCACAGCCTAGTCTGCGTGTTAGGGCACTGTGCCTCCCTCCTCCACCTCTCCCCCCAACCTCACGACCCCATCCCGGACCCAGAGAGGAGGGCTGCCCTGCGCCGCACCACAGGCCGGCCCCAGCACCTGTGACCTTGAGCAGATAGCTTCTCCTGGGTCTGGGCAGACAGACGGCTTCTCTTGGGTTCCTCCAGTTCCAGACCTGCTGGGGGAGGCACTGGGGGAACCCTGAGCTCTCTCTCCCAGGCTCTCCTTCCTGTCCCCAGTGTCCCCTTGACTGTCCTCAAAGGCAAGAGGGCCTGGGGACGCCCCTAGCTCAGGATCTGGGGCGCCCCTTTTCAAACAAGTGCATGTCCGTGACATGCTGGGCTTTCCTTGCTTTGGATTTCTTCGCTTTCTCTCCCCCCCCCACCTTTTTCCCCCTCCTTTCCTGGATGAAATTCCTGCCAGCTGGGAGGGAAGGAAGGAGGGAAGGAAGGAGGGAAGCGAGCAGGAGGGAAGCGAGCAGGGGACGAGGCGCAGCGTCGAAAGTTTCCTTGACTCCTCCTCCGCCCGTGTCTCCCTCCCTCGCCAAGCCCAGCCAGTGAAACTGAATAAGGCCGATCGCTCACACAATGCCTGGCCGGCTCTGACGGCACGGT
>NW_012267251.1:8205590-8211967 GCF_000151885.1 Dipodomys ordii
CCCCCAGCCCGGCCCCGGCCGCGCCACCTGCCCCGGCCCCTGCCACTGCCAGGAGGACGGCATCATGCTGGCGGCGGACTGCTCTGAGCGCGGGCTCTCCGTCGTGCCTCGGGACCTGGACGCGTTGACGGCGTACCTGTGAGTACTCGCCCGCCCAGGACACCTGCCCGCGGCGCGCGCGTGCGCGGGGTGTCCCCGGCCCCGGGGCACCTGTCCGCGGGGTGTCTCTGACCCGGACATCTCAGCAGGGTTCAGGCTCCAGGGCTGGAGAGGGGAAATGAGGCAGAAATTAAAGAGCAGACCAGCAGTGAGGCCGGGCTTCGCTTGCTTCCCTAGGCGGCAAGGTGGGTTGCACCCCAACTCAGACAGGGGGTCGGCGGCTCTTGCCTCGTCCAGCAATTGCAGGGCCCAGGAGGGTCACCCTGGCTGCACTGGCGGCCGAGGTGGAGAGAGTGCGCCCCGGGGGTTGGAAGCAGGTCTGTGTCTGGAGTGGAGAGGAGGTACACGGAGCTAGGGGTGTGTGTGTGTGTGTGCGCGTGCGTGCGCGCGTGTGTGGGGTCACCCACTCTTCTCAGAAGGGGACCCCGCAGCACCGTGCCCTTCTGCTTAGTGCTATTGCCACCTCCCCAGAGGCCTCCCTGAAGTTGTGTCCCAGGAGGCTGTGCTGGAGACACTAATTTGTGGCCAGACGCCGAGGCTGAAAACCAGAGAACCATTTTTAGAGTCTGAGTTGGGGTGAGATGGGGCAGAGAGGGGGACCTAATGGGGACTAGGGGAGGGCTCAACCCCAAGGCTGAGGCTCGTTAACCCCCGGGCAGGACGAGGGCCCAGAACACATTCTGGATCAACTGCCCCCACCTGCCCTTGCTCTGGGAAAAGAAAACTCCCCCTGCCCAGGTGTCACTGGCGACAGGAGAGACAGAGGGCCCCTACCCCTAGGAGACCCCCCTCCCCAAGCTTCCCCAAGCTTGGGAGAGGCTCCGGGCAGGGGATCCCTGAGGAAGAGGGAGCTGGCCTAGAGTTTCAAGAGCCTGGCAAAAGTGTGTGGAAGTAAATGGGGGCACTAGTGGTATCCCAGCTTACCCCGGGACCCCCCACCGTTAGCTGTCTCATTTATTTCGTGCCCATACTGGGGCTTGAACTTAAGGCCTCACACTCAGGGGCTGGGAAGTTGGCTTAGTGGAAGAGCGCTTGCCTTGCATGCCTGAGGGCCTGGGTTCGATTCCTCAGCACCACATAAGCAAAAAGAAAAAAGAACAAAAAAAAAAGGCCTCACACTCTTGCTTGGCATTTTTGCGCAAGGCTGTTGCTCTACCACTTGAGCCACACCACCATTTCTGGCTTTTGTTAATTGGCAATAAGTCTTTTCTGCCTGGGCTAGCTTTGAACCTCAGTGCTCAGATCTCAGCCTCCTGAGCAGGATTACATGCATGAGCCACTAGTGCCCGGCTTAGCAGTCTAATTTACTGGGGCACATAACACTGCTTCAGCTGAAGACAGCGTTCTAATGGCTGGAAAGAGTTTGGAAATGACTTCTGTCAAGCCTGTCTTGGGGAAGCAGGAGGAAGACCATTTGCCTGGGTTCAAAGGCCTGGCAGGCTTCTAGGGTTTTCCAGAGGCCATGAGATCCTGCACCCTTTCCCAGCTTCCCAGTCTTCATCCACTGGTCTCAGGTCTTTTTGTCTGCTAGGATTTGAGGAAGGAGGTAAAGGGCTATTTTGGGGATCCACACACCCTGCTATCTATGCCAATGGAAGATTTTCCTTGTTGTTTGGACACTATTCCACAGGATACAGAAATGACTTTGGAGTTCAAGTGGAGGGTCTCCCCCCCACCCCCACCCCGAGTCTCTGGAGGTTGAGAAAGCTCTGTGCTTCCAAGACTCAGAGCACTCCTGCAAGCTGGAGGGGGCCAGGTGGGCCTGGGGCCAGGAGGTAAAATCAGCAAAGTCTGGAGTGTTGGGGGGGGGTCGGAGGTGCCCCGCCTCCAGCTGTGGAGGGGTCCCCCGTGAACAGTGCCTAGAGGGGCTTCTGCTGACCTAACAATGGCTCCCGGGAGGGCGGCTCCTCGGGCTTTGCCCTCTCTGGAGAGTGGCAAAGGCATCTGAAGGTGGCAGGGGTATGGAGAAGAGCCAGTTCAGGAAGGCGCTGCTGGGCCCAGAGGAGGGACTTGAATCCTCCACTCCACCCCAATACAAACCACCTGGCACCTGCTCCCCAACGGGCCATGGTGAGATTCCTCACTTCCAGCCAGTACCTCCCATGGTGTAGCTATATCTCCGTCCTGGGGAAAGCTAGCAAGTTTTCCTTAGAGACAAGTTCAAAACCTATGACTGGGCCAGGCACCGGTGGCTCACGCTGTAATCCTAGCTACTCGGGAGGCTGAGATCTGAGGATCTAGATTCAAAGCCAGCCCAGAGGAAGAAAAGCCCTAGAGACTCTTATCTCTAATAAACCACTCAGAAAACCAGAAGTGGGGCTGTGGCTCAAGTGGTAGAGCGCTAGCCTTGAGCTGAAGAGCTGAGGGACAGTGCTCAGGCACAGAGTTCAAACCCCAGGACTGACAAAGCATCCCCCCCCCCACTGAAAGAAACAAAAACCAAACCCCAAAACCATGACTTCTCTAGGGCCAAATGCTGGCCTGTTTGATCAGACTTCACTTATTCCAAGTCCTTCAAGTCTCTTTCTCTCCCTCTTCCCCCCCCCCCCGCCACCCCCTTTCATACACATTCTCTCAAGGTCTCCTCCTATGCTGTCGACTCAGGCTTAGGAAGACTGGCAGGGCTTTGGGCGTTCTTCTGGAGTGTGTGTGTGAATGTGAATGGACTGCTGGTGCTGCTGGCTTTGGGGTGAATGATGATGGGGGGGAGGGTCTGAGGGTAGGCACGGAGCCTCTCCATCACCCCACGCACAGCATGATGGGAATATGCACACGGCAGATGATGCCAGGGCTGTGTGAGAGGAGTCTGGGTGCCTGGTTGAGGCAGAGGGTCTGGGGTAGCTGGCTGTGAACCATCGGAAGCTCAGACACCTGCGCTCACTCCCTTCACCCACTGTGCCAGGAGAACCTATGGCGGGAAGCCTTCTGCTGTCTTTGGAGTCTACCCCTTACAAGTAGATTCCAGAGAGCCTCCACCTCCTTGTGCTGCTACCTGGGACCTCTATAACTAACAAGAGAGAGGTGGGAAGCTGCAGGGAGCGGGCAGAAGGGTTGATTTAGGCGCTGAGCACAACCATAAAGGGCTGTGCCTTGCTTCTTAGCTGAAGGAACCCAGGCCAGTATGTTGGCCCCTTGGTGACTCAGTTTCCTACTTTGCCTTCAAGGGGTTGCTGTGTAGGCTCATGGTGGCAATGCTTGCAGATAGTTTGACTTAGGTTTGGCCCATGGGAGGAGTTCAGTGGGTGTTAGCAAGGCTGAGATTAGGGAACCAGGGCTGGGAGGCAATTCTGGCGGTCTTCCTGGAGGAGGAAGTCCAGGAGCTAGCATTGGAAGCAGAGGTACAGCATCATTCTATGAAAGATTGATACAGGTGTGGAGCTGGCAAAAAGACCACATAAGCTATACTGGGGACCCAGAATGGCTGGCTGGCTCTTCTCTTCTCTTCCTCCCTCCCTCCCCTCTTTTTCTATCTCCCTCTCTTTCTTTTTTCCTCCTGGCGAGTACAGTCTTAGGGCTCCATGGAAGAGGAGGGGAGTGACGGTTCCCCAACACACCGCACCCAAATGGGTCCCTTCAGGGTGAGCGGATGAGGGGAGCAGAGAGACTCGTGGGCTTCTGTGGGGGAGAGCTGGTCCCAGGGAGGAGAGGCACAGATGCCACCCCAGCCCCATTTCCCGTCACGGGGTGGGGGGGCTTTGTGCCCAGCCCAGCCTCTGTGGCTTGCACATAGATGCTAGGAGCTGGCTCATTCCAGTTAGGCATGCAAGATGTGGGGGTTCGAATCCCCGGGCCTCCCTTGCACTGGAGGCCCTGTGGCAGTCCTATAACTCTTCTAGAGTTTAATGTCCCCACAGTTGGCTGAAAACTAGAAGGGGAGGAAGGAAGGGAGGGAGGGAGAGAGAGGGAGGGAGGGAGGGAGGGAGAGCCCCCTGGCGAGAGTCATGCTGCTGGCGCAGGACAGGGAGGGAAAGACCCCCAGGAGAGAGCCTGGCAACTGTGCCAGCGGCAGGGAGGGACCCCGGGGAATCCAGACAGCACCCAGTCCAGAGCAGAGAGAAGAGGGTGAAGGAGGGGTGGTGTGATTCCAGGAAATGGGGTCCCCAGGGACCGCCTGTGCCCGCCTGACTCTGAAAGCAGAGCCTGGGAGGGATGGGCCCATCCCAGGACAAGCCCGGGGGGTCGCTGGAGGAGAGTGAGCGTGTTGGGGAGCCAACACCCCAGTTCAAAGGAAAGACAGGAAACAGCCTTAGGCAAGAGAAAAAGGAAACCTCTGGGCTCTGGCAGCAGTGGGCATGGGGTGCGGCCGGGTGGGGCTGGCGGAAGAGAAGAAAGCCTGGCTCAGAGCAGAATTGGCCCCCGGCCTGTCCCCCCCTGCCTGTCCCCCCCCCGCCTTCCCTCTTCCATAGGCTCTCAGTCCTGATGGGCCCACATGCTGCAGCCTGCTCCCCACTCTGCCCCAGGCCCCCTGGGGACAGAGATAGACAGGGCACTGGCCATGGTAAAATGGACTCTGGAGCCTGGCGTGCGGCCTGGGACTTAACCCCACTGCTGGGAGCTGTGTGTCTGGGAAAACAGCACTACCTCTCTAGCCACTCTTTTTTATTTTTATTTTATTTTTGTTGGTCATGGGGCTTGAACTCTGGGCCTGGGCGCTGTCCTTCAGCTCTTCAGCTCAAAGCTAGCATTCTACCACTTGAGCCACAGCACCACTTCTGGTTTTCTGGTGGTTCATTGGAGAGAAGAGTCTCACAGACTGTCCTGCCCGGGCTGGCTTTGAACCGCGATCCTCAGATCTCAGTCTTCCTGAGTAGCTAGGATGACAGGTGTAAGCCACCAGAGCCTGTCTAGCCACTCTTAATTGTGTATGTGTGTGTATGTGTATGCTAGTACTGGGGCTTGAACTCAGGACCTCACACTTTTGCTTGTTTTATTTAATTTATTTTGCTCAAGTCTTTTACTCTTCCACTTGAGCCAAACCTCCACTTGTGGCTTTTTGTTGACTTGTTGAAAATATGAGTCTCTCAGATTTGTCTGCCGGAGCTGGGTTCAAACTTCTCTCTTCCGCTCTCAGCCTCCTGAGTAGCTAGGGTTACAGACATGAGCCACCAGTGTCCTGTCTCTGCTTCTTCATCTTTCAAATGGAAATCCTAAGAGTCTACCTGGAAGCGTTATACAGAGAAGCAAGGGACACAAAGGAAAACAGTAGTCCTTTTCATACCATAAGTACTTAGAAGCACGGACTGTTGCGATCACTTTCCTCCAGGCCTTCAACTACAAGTGCCCGACCAGGGCTCCGAAAGGGGGTGGCGGGGTGACTCTGGATGCCAGAGCTGCGTGCTCTGAAGCCCCGTCAAACAGCTCTTCTTTCCTGCCTGACTCTTCCATCCTCACTGGCAAAGAATCTTCCAACAGTGACCTTCAGGGAAATGGCCTTCCAGGGAACCTGTGCTCCTGGGCTGGGCAGTCAGAGGAACCGAACCTCCCACAGGGGATGCCGCAGGGAGATGGGGCCAGGCCCACTGCCTGATGGGAGATTCCAGAGAGGAAGGGTCGGGGCTCCAGGCTCCTCTCAAGGAAAGGCGACTGGGCTGGGGTGGGAGGGACATGCTTGTTTCTGTTCCTGGTATCATCCCAGGGCCCCTGAGGGTCCTCTTCTGAGGTCACCGTGAGGAGCCACTAATTCATTCTCTGGGCATCAGGGCCAAGGACAGCCCTGCTGGGGTCGTTGGTGCAGGAGTTAGGCATGAGCAAGAACTTTCTACCTCCTCTTCCCTATTGGATAAGATGTCTTAGCCAGACTAAAACCGACATAATGACTTAGGGGCGCTCAGATTTGTCGGAGCACTTTTGTGTGAACTGATCCAGTGGCAAACCGGGAAGGGGTGGTCCTTGGTTTTGAACAAGCACTCAGGTCTCTCCTGCCACCCTGCCGAGGTGGGAGAACAGGTCCCCAGAGGGGAAAAACACCCAGAGGCCAAACTTGGTCAGTGAGCAGAGAGTTATTTTGGAAGCAGTGAAAGGACATGGGATGGGGGGAGAGCTCAGGGGTTGGCACTGTGCCCCCCAGAGCTATGCCAGAGCGGCCACGGAGGGCTGGCATTGGGTAGGTGGGGGCTGGGCTGGCCTGCTCAACAACAAGGTAGCTCCAGCACTGGTTTCCTTTGTGTCCCTGCCTGGCTCTGTCTTGTCTGCCACCATCTCCCTCCTTCCCTCCCTCC
>NW_012267251.1:8212017-8278531 GCF_000151885.1 Dipodomys ordii
CCTTCCTTCCTTCCTTCCTTCCTTCCTTCCTTCCTTCCTTCCTTCCTTCCTTCCTTCCTTGTCTTCCAAATGGAAGACTTTTCATGCACCAGGTGTGCATGAAAAGCAGCCCCCTCCTTGTGCTGGTCCCCCTGGGACACCTGGGAAGGAACAGCTGTGAGGTCAGCAGTTGCTCAGGAAGATTTTAGCTAGAGATGTTGGGGGACAGGGGGGGTTCCTTCTAGGAGCCACATAGGGCTTTGGTTATTCATATGTAATTTTTTTATTTCAGTACTGAGGTTTGAACTTGAATTGGTTATTTATTTATTTATTTTGTGCCACTCCTGGGGCTTGGGTCGGCCTGGGCGCTGTTCCTGAGCCTTTTTGTGCTCAAGGCTAATGCTCTCACTTAAGCCACAGCACCACTTCCAGCTTTTTCTGAGTAGTTTATTGGAGATCAGAGTCTCATGGACCTCATGCTTGGGCTGGCTTCAGACAAGGATCCTCAGTCTCTTGAGTAGCTAGGATTGCAGGTGTGAGCTATAAAAACTTCCGGTTTTCTGGTGGTTTATTAGAGATAAGAGTCTTACGAACTTTCCTGCCTGGGCTGGCTTTGAATTGCAATCCTCATCTCAGCCTCCTGAGTAGCTAGGATATTAGGCGTGAGCCACCAGTGCCTGGCTTTCCTTGAGCTTTTTGTGCTTGTGTCTAACACTTTACCACTGGAGCCACAGCTCCACTTCTGGCTTTTTAGTAATTAATTAGAGATAAGAGTCTCATGGGTTTTTCTGCCTGGGCTGCCTTTGATTCATGATCCTCAGATCTTAGCCTCCTGAGTAGCTAGGATTATAGGCATGAACCATCGGCACCTGGCCCGAGTTGGTTCCTTCTGAGATAGATTCTGCTTTCATCCTGGGCTATTGGTTGAGAAGGAGTTTTGTGAATTTTGTTTTTGGCCTGGGCTGGCCTGAAATTGCGATCCACCAATCTTCACTTCCCCAGTACCTAGGATTACAGGCATGTCGCCCCATCTTGACAGGGTATTCTAGAGCAGAACTTTCTCCCGTTTCCTCTTCATTTGTAAAGCAAAACAATCCAAAGGTGTCCATCAACTGGGACAAATCAACTGGACTACTCAGAGCAAAGGCATCCAGCCAACCCTAGGTGGCGCCTTGTCGGCTAGCATTGTTCCCTGAGGACACCCCATCTCTGTCCACCTGGAAGCAGTACTGGGGAGGAAAGACCCCATCCTTGCTGCCTGGCAAGCCTGGGGCGAATTTCAGTCCAGCAAAGCTAGAATGTGTCTTTACCTTTTTTAGCTTCTTTATTTTGAAAGGAGCCCGTGGCTTTATGCCTATAGTCCTAGCTACGAAAGAGGCTGAGATTTGAGGATCATGATTCAAAGCCACCTGTGCAGAAAAATCTGTGAGACACTCCTCTCCAACCTCAGATGCCAGAACTGGAGGCATTGCTCAAGTGGTAGAACATCAGTCTTGAGCAAAACAGCTGAGCAAGAACACAAAGCCCTGAGTTCAAATCCCAACACGGGCACACACATTATATACCTATATTTATCATCTATATCTATCACCAAGCTTTCAGTTAGATGGTGATTTTGGCACAGCGATGGCTACATCACCTATGAGCTCTGGTCCCTCTTTGGAGGGACATTTGGAAGGAGAAACTGAGGCAGGGGGAAGTGACCCTTTGTCTCACCTACTCAACTCTGTCTGCCTAGGATTTTGCTGAGCATGAGGCCCAGAGGGCTGATTCCAGAGTGTGGTTCCCTGCACACCCAACCCCTGCTATGGTCCTTTCCCTTTTACCATCAGGGGTACTGGAGGAGATGGTAGGTTCAGACAGTGTGCATGCTGGCAGGAAGGAGTGTGTTCCATGGTGCCAGTCAGGGTCTGGAGGTGGTCCCCAGGCTCAAAGCCAAAGCCAGTGGGTTAGTGGAGAGGGAAGAGGGGGTGGACAGAGCCACCAGCATCACTGGATGTACCCCAGCCAGATACATTGCTGGGCTCTCTGTGGGGCAGAAGAGGGCTAACTTTCATGGAGCAATACAAAGGGGAGCCAGGGAAATGGGACCCAGTAAAGCAAGGTCCATTCTAACTCCCAGTGTGACTTGCAATTTGAATTGTCTACCTGAGTTATTATTGGTCCCTGGGAAACAGGCCACAAAGCGGCTGCCACTCAAATGGCTTTTTGCCACATTCTGTAGGAACGAGGCCACCCAGGTTGCCCTCCCCGGGGTGTCCTCTCTCCACCCATCTCCAGCCTCATTCCTTCCCGTTCATAGTCAATGTCAGCGCAGGGAGTAGCGTCGATCAGTCGCTTATTCATTTGACAGACATGGATTGAAACGTTTACTGTCTGCAGGGCACTGTGCCAAGGACTTTGTCATGCACTTCCTGTGTGAGACGAAGACCCTTGCCACCCCCTCTTCCAGATGCGGGGGGACCCCTGGAGAGAGCATGGGGGACTCCCAGGATTCAATCATAGCCCAGACTCAGCCCGGGCACAGGCTTGTTCCTCTGTCCAGGGGCCTGGAGGGGGAGATAAGGCAAGCACACAAATAACTGTGACACCTTGTGGGAAGTGAGAAGGGCACACGGCAGGGCCAGATAATGGGGCACAGGGAGGGAACACTCTGCCTGTTACAGAGTCCCATGGTGCAAGGGAAAATCCACAGGCCCAGGAGTGGAAGACTCAGATTGACACTCATTTGCAAAGTAGCATGATGGTGTCTTCCTGATGAGTTGTTGTAGAAAGCCAGATGCTGCTTGTGCACAGAGGGTGTGATTTTATTGGCTGTGAAAATGTCAAGTAGTTTTATGTGTTTTATGTCTGTGCAGGGTGTTTGCATCTGTTTGTTTGACACGTCATCAGATTCAAGGCTTCTCTGTATCAGAAGAAGGGGAATCTCTTAGGCCGTGCCTTCCCCTACAGACTAAGAGCTTCCTTCAGCCAGGTTCTGTTCTCCTATGCTCCTTTTCCTCAGCATCAGAGTCAGTCTCCTCTTGGTACCTGCCTGCAAGCATCACACTCACACACAGTCCATTCGAGGTCTCTGCCTGCAGGGGGCGCTCTGTACAGAGCCGCAAACAAAACATGCATATGCATATGAGCTTTGCTCCCTCCCCGTCAGCTCCAGATCTGGGCCATCTCAAGGGTGGAGTATTTGAGGATGGGGAGGCCGGATCAGATGTCCAGGGATTGTGAGCGTTGAGGCAGGAAGGGACCGTAAACTAATCCCCTGCCTTTGTGGTGGACAGAGCAGATTAAGAGCCTGGGAGGAGACAAGAAAGGAAGGTGACTATTGTCTAAGACAAAAGCAAGAGAGAACAAGAATTGGGACAGGACCTGGGTTCTTGCCTTTACTTATCAGAGGACAGATGGGAGCCCAGGACCCAAGAGAGTTGGAAGTGGGAACCAGCTCACCTCTCAGACCACCCAGGCCCCAGCACAGACATCTGGCCTCAATGTCTGTGAACTGGCCTCCTCCATAGACAGGCCACCTAGGTGGCTGCCCGGGGCCCATGCTTTGCAGGGCTCTGAACTAGGGTTGCTGCTTAGCTGTTACTTTGTTAAAGTTAATCATTTTGCAGTGAAGAACTCGTGTGTGTGTGTGTGTGTGTGTGTGTGTGTGTGCGCGTGTGTGCGCGCTTGCGTGTGCCAGGCCTGGACCCTGAGTGTTGTCCCTGAGGTTTTGTTTTTTTTTCCCCTCAAGGTTAGCACTCTACCACTTGAGCCACAGCTCCACTTTGAGAGAAAGAGTCTCAGGGACTTTCCTGCCATGGCTGCCTTTGAACTGTGATCTTCAAATCTGTTTCCTGAGTAGTTAGTATTACAGGAATGAGCCACTAGCACCTGGCTCAGATTCTTTTATACAGGGGTCCTATAAATTCTGTAGCTCACCTTCCCTTAACCTGAGCCTCATCTTCTGGTGTGCAGAGTTGGTGGGTTGCTTTCTCTTGACCTCTCTCCCATCACAAGGGGTCATACACTCAATCACCGTTTTTTTTTTTTTCCTGTGGAGGCACACACACACACACACACACACACACACACACACACACACACACACACACACACACATGTCTGTGCTCATAATCCTGATGACAACCCCCTGGGCACAGGAGGGGATGGGGGCAGGATGTCCTTCTGAGGAAAGTCCCAGGGTGGATGAGTTGCCTCTGCCCAGGGCTGGGGACTAGAAGAGAGTATGAGTATCCTTTGGTAGGAGGTGGCCCTCAGTCCATGCATGGGGTCTTCAGAGAACCAAAGACTGTGGGTGGGGTTGTGCTGATGTCGGCACAAGGAAATCTCTGAGCCAAATGCTTCTGTCTGAACCAGCTGTCAAACTGCAGTGGGCAGGCCTATGCCTGAGTGGGGGAGGGGCACGTCAGCCTTCTCTGGGTGTTTGGAGTCTCCCTCCCCCCTCCCCCAACCCCACTCCTCCCACCCCCCCACTTTGGTCATGGGGCTTGAACTCTGTGGCCTGGGCAATGTCCCTGAACACTTTTGTTCAAGGCTAATGCTCTACCTCTTTGAGTCATAGTGCTACTTTCGGGTTTTGGGGAGTTAATCCTGCCTGGGCTGGCTTTGAATTGCAACCCTTAGATCTCAGCCTCCTGAGTAGCTAGGTGTGAGCCATTGGTACCCAGCAAGTGAAGGATATAACTTTTATTACAGCATGTTGTTATAATTATTCCATTTTGTTTTCTTGTTAGTTATTTTTTAATAGTATCTACTGGGCATAATTTATAAGGATTTATAGGTAGGTATGTGTAGGAGAAAGCATAGTATATAAGGTTTGGTATGGTCCAAGGTTTTAGCTATCTACTGGGGGTCTTAAGAACATATGGTTCTTGGGTAACAGGGTGCACTGTAGAACAGATTATCCCCACATGGTCCTTAAGCCAATTGGTGAAAAAAACACAGTGTATGCGCCTCCAAACCTGGGACACCCTCGTCCTTTCTCTTCTGCCAACTTCTTGTTGCAGGCTTTCTGTAGCATGAACAAAGGACAGCACACTCCTCTGGAGCGGCGGAAAGGATGGGTTAATACATCACTTCCTCATTTTCTTTTCTTTTAAGGTGTAGCCCAGGCTGGTCTCGAACTCATGATTCCTCTTGTCTCATTCTCCTTGTTCATTACCAGCATGTGCCACCATGGCTGCCTTTCCTCTAATTTTGTATACAGTCTCTCTCACCTACCCCATCTGTAGGTTTAGGTTTGTTCTTTGTCCAGTGGAACTGGAATCAGAAGGCTTGGGCTTTACCACCTACCCATGGTGTGCATTTGGCTTTGGGCACATCCTCTGATCTCTTTTAGCCTGTTTCCTGTTTGCTGATAGCTCCTGACTCCAAGATAGTATATAGACAAATGGCGATGTAGAAACAAAAATGTGGACAGGAGTGGGGGGGGAGAGAGAGAGAGAGAGAGAGGAAGGAGAGAAGGGAGAGAGGAGGAGAGATTTGGTGGGGGATCTGGGGATCCTTGAAAGCTGGTCACTTTCACTCCCTGAGACTTAAGATCCCAAGGACTGCACATGGCATGGCCATCACCAGCACCTAAAGGCCCTGTGCCCGGCCAGAACAAGCCAGTGGAAAATGGAATGCCCCCTCCCCACCACCAGCAGATGCCACCCAGCCCCCGCCTTGCCGCCCACTTCCTCACTCAGAATGCAGAAGCCCAGGCTGCTGTTCCCTCTCTGCCTGCCTTCCTCCATCTGCCAGAAAGTACTAGCCTTACTACCCTGATTGGTATGGCAGTGCAAAGGGCACCTGCTGGAGATGGGGCTTGGGGTCAGGAAATCCCTGAGCCCCGGGTACCTGGTACTGATGGGTGGATGGCCCTAAGCCTGTAGATGCACAGGGCGGGGAAGTGTGGAAAGAGAGGAAGGTGTGGGAACTCAGAATTGGTCCAAGGAGAGTCCCAGATACCTTGTTCTGGCTTCCTGCCCCTCCTCTGGCCTGGAGCCCTCAGACAGCAGAGGGGGTCATTCAACACTTCACCATGTGCTTTAGTTTTGACCCTTTAAGGCCATGATTACTAGGAAGTTCTTCCTAGAGTCCCTCTGCACATCCCTACCCCCACCCTCTGTCAAATGCTCCAAGCTGTGCCTAATTGAAAGTTAGGAGAATTTGCACCTGTCCTAGCGACTCTGCCACACATTGAGAGGCAGGATCATAAGTGGACCTGGACAGCAGTTGGGCTTCTGTTTGGTCCTTTGGCTATGCCAGGCTACAGCAGCTCATCTCTGGGTCAGCCTGGTCAATAGTTAGTATAAAAGGGATTAACTAAAATTATTTATGAGGATTTGGTTAGAGATTTATTCTATGGAGTCCCTTGGACATCTTAAAGTGTGTGTGTGTGTGTGTGTGTGTGTGTGTGTGTGTGTGTGTGTGTGTCAGTCCTAAGACTCGAACTTAGGGCATGGGCACTGTCTTACTGTCTTTTAACTTTTTTACTCAAGGCTGGTACTCTACCCCTTGTGTCACAGCTCCATTCCCAGCTTTTTGGTGGTTAATTGGAGAAAAGAATCTCATGGAGTTTCCTGCCCAAGCTGATTTTGAACTGTGATCTTCAGATCTCAGACTCCCGAGTAGCTAGGATGACAGGCCTGAGCCACCAGAGCCTGGTCCTAAAGCCTTTTTATTCAAACTCTAGTCCCCAGAGCAGCGGCAACATCTGGGGAATATTGTGAATGCAGGAGCTGACTCCACTCCAGACTACTGTGTCAGAGCTGCCTTTTTGTTCATTTGTTTTTGAGATAAGAACTCTATGGAGCCCAGGCTGACCTTGAACTCACAATCCACCTGTATCATCTCTTGAATGCTGGGATTACACACATGCCCAGAACCTGGCAAGGATTGCCAGGCTGCTCAGGAGGGCTCTTGTTTCTGAAAGCCTTCCTCCATCCTCAGCTCTGGGAGATGCGTCCCTCGGCCACCTAGGGTTCAACTACCTGGATTCTATCTGGATTTCCTTGATAGCTTCTCCAACTAGGTTGGGAGACCCAGGAGAGCAGGCCTGGCCGCAGTGTTCCCAGGGTCTCACCTGGATGCTGGGACAAGCCCCTTGTACACAGTGCTTAAAAATAACTGTGGGATGGGCTGGGAAGGTGGCTCAGTGGTAGAGTGCTTGCCTTGCATGCATGAGGCCCTGGGTTTGATTCCTCAGCACCCCATAAGCAGAAAAGGCTGGAAGTGGCACTGTGGTTCAAGTGGTAGAGTGAGCTGAAGAGCTCACTCTGAAGAGCTCAGGACCAGAGTTCGGGCCCCATGACCAACCAAAACAAACAAACAGTAGGCGCCGGATGCTGGTGGCTCACACCTGTAATCCTAGATACTCAGAAGGCTGAGAATGGAGAATCTCACTTCAATGCCAGCCCAGGCTGGCATTAATCACCAAAAAACTTGAAAGTGGGGCTGTGGCTCAAGTGGAAGAGCAGTAGCCTTGAGCAAAAAAGCTCAGGGGTAATGCTCAGGTCCTAAGTTCAGGCCACAGGGTTGGCACAAAAAAAGGAGGAATGAATGCAGCAATGAATGAATGTGATAATGAACAGACGAAAGAATAAGAGGCCAAGAAGGACAGGGCAGACAGCGATCCATCCTGGTCCACACGGTCTTTCCTGAGAGGCAGGGCTGGGGGTGGTGCCTTCTCCAGACCCAGTGGCTGCATGAACCTGCTCCGTCTCACGTAGGAACCTGGGGTGTGGCATCGAACCCAGACCACTGTGGTTCGGAGGAAGCCGAAGTGGGAAGGCTCTTAGGCTGCCAGCCAGCTCGCTCGTGGCCAGGTTGTGTTTCATCAGACGTCTGTTCTATAAATCCTTTCACTTAGAACCTTTTTGTCTTCCCTGTTCATTCTCTGTTTATTTTTTATTATATATATTTATAAAACTTCTTTTGGAATTTTCCATCAGGTCCCAGGCAAACCAGCATGAATAAAGGTGTGTGTGTTGTGTGCCCCTAGGCTGGCATGGAGAGAGGGTTC
Source organism: Dipodomys ordii (assembly GCF_000151885.1). Taxonomy (NCBI): domain Eukaryota; kingdom Metazoa; phylum Chordata; class Mammalia; order Rodentia; family Heteromyidae; genus Dipodomys; species Dipodomys ordii. Next base: position 8,220,005 of record NW_012267251.1, read on the forward strand.
TGGCGACTCTGGGCTGTGGGTTCTCAGATTCTGGTGTTGCTGGATGCTTGTTCACATTCAAGACCAGGATGAATAAAACCTGCGAGCTGTGTTTGAAAGGGCATGGACTGGTAGGTGAGGAAGTCGCCACCTAGAGCATTGCATGCTGGGAAGGGATGCACACTGACTGAACCACAGTGTGGTTGGTGGGGGTGGGGGGTTGAGCCTCACTGAGGAATCCTGGGAAGACCCAAGAAACTGGATCTAAAGGCCAGAGAACCCCAGATAGGAGGTCCCGGAATACCAGTCTTTGGTTATGCCAGCAAACCTTAAGTGCTTATTAAATATCTATTAGGTGCCTGTATCCTGTATCTATTTGAGGTACAAAAGATGCACAGAAGAGTAAGATAAAAATGATACATGGAAACAAGCATCTAAATTTCAGTTCTATGATGTAACAGCTAGATTCCAAGATGCCATGTTTTCTAGGGGTCCCCTTCGTCAGCCTAAAGTTCCCAAAACTTTCAGAGAGACAGAGTGTTTCAAGACTTGGGTTTTAAGTGTAATATATTGAACAGAACAGAATATGGATTGTACGTGAAGGGTTTCATACATTTCCACAAGAGAATACGCTGCATAACCAACACCCAGACTGAGAAACACAACACCACTGGCTTTGCAGAAGTCCTCCACCCTTCTCTGGTCCCCACCCACCCCCACGAGGGTAACCATCCTTGTGATTTCTAACAACATAGGAACTTTTGTCTGTGCTTTGAACTTTATATATAAAGAGAACATTCTTTGGTGTCTGGGTTTCTTTTTCTCACCATGTTTCAGGACCCATCCATATTGTTCTTCCCTCCGGTTTGTTTATTCTCTTTACCGTATAATATTCCCTGTGGCTGAATACAGCACACTCAGTCGATTCTACTCAGCATGGGCGATGGGTACTTCCTTACTCCAGAGGATTCTGAAGGGTGCTGTTATGAGTCATTTTGCATTGTGTTTGGTGAGCATAAGGATCTATTTATGTTAGTTAAATGCCCAGGAATGGAGCTTGGCCCGAGGCACCAGGAAGGAAGCACTAGTGGAGAGTAAGCTGAGGGAGGTTAGCAGGAACCCACAGCAGGAAAAAGGCCCAAGGATCAGTGGCACACACTGAGACGATTTGGGGTTTACCTGTGTTCACTCCTAACAGCTGTTATGCCAAAGAACCACAAAGTAGGTATCTTAAAACGACAACGTTTATCCTGTTGTAGTTCTAGGGTCAAAAGCTAGAAATCAATGGGTTGACAGAGCCACTCTCCTTTATGAGGCAATCAAGGAGAAGGGTTGCAAGCTTTGAGCTTCTGGTAGTTGCTGGTTTCCTTGGCTTGTGGCCACATTGCTCCAATCTCTCTGCCTTTGTCTTTACTTCATCCTGTGTGTGTGACATCTGTGTAACAAGTGCAATTGTGACTGAGAGACCAACCCCCAGTACCAGCACTTGGTTCTGACCATTGGTGTCTTGATCTCTCCTCAGTCTAAAGTTTCCCAAGGGCTGGGGATGTGGGACTTGAACTCAGGCCCTGAGCCACAGCTCTACTTACTTCTAGCTTAAAAAAAATTTCTTTTGAGTAGTTATTGGAGATAAGGGTTTCATGGGCCTTCCTGTCCAGGATGGCTTTGTACCTTGATCCTTAGATCTCAGCCTCCTGAGTGGTTAGGATTACAAGGCGTGTACCATTGGTGCCCGGCCTTCCTCCTTTGTATACCCAAGTGCATGTCTCCTTCTGAGTTCAGCTAGGACTCTGCATGCAAGGGCATGGAGAACAGGGACGCCGGGCCCAAGGCACCTTTCCAGCGGTGTGTGCTCCAGCCCAGGGCACCATGCCCAGCAGTGGTGTGGGGGTCCAGCCCTTCTTTCTCCCTCCTCTTTCTCCTCCTCCCCAGACAACGCCACCTCAGAAAGGACCAGGTCATGAGCGTATGGCAGGGCCTGAGTGGTGGCAGTCCTGGCTCCACAGATGAGGCAGGGAAGGCAGGGGAGCTGGGGGCGGGGCAGCCCTTGGTCTTTCCTTGGAGGAGGCAGGGAGACAGGAATGCCTTTGGCTGGGAGACCCTGGCCAGGGATCAGAGGATCAAAGGATGAGAAGATCAGGGGCGAGGCAGGTGGCACCACTTGGAGGCACCAGAGAGAAGCAGCAGCTGGTGCCTCCTAAGGGCAGGGCTGACCCAGAACGCCCTCCCCTGCCTCCCTTCCCCTCCCTCCCCTCCTTCCCCTCCCTCCCCTGCCTCTGAGACCCTACCCTGTTTCTCTTCCTTCCCACTGGGGAAGAGGGCTGAGGGGGAAGTAGAGAAGGGAAAAGTAGCTGGCTACTGACATTCCTGCCACCCAGTGGGCAGAGCCAAGCCTGCCTGGGCCGTGGATTCTCCCACTGAAGCCTCAAGTCCCCTGGGGAGGGAACTGAGGCACGGAGAGGAAGAGTAACTTGTGCGCCAAACCACTGCTAAGTGTTAGGGAGGGCCAAGATACAAACTCTGGCAGGCGATCACCAAGGCCACAACGCAAGGTGGAGAACTGTGTTCACTCCAGCTGCAGCATGAGGGAGTGGAGCCAAGAAGGACTCCTTGCTGGGCAGAGATTTTTGGACCTAGATCTCGGGTGTAAGTCTTCCTACAAAGCTGATGAACCAAAACAGGCAAGGAGTTAGGGCCGGAGGCAGCAGCAGAGGTGACAGACAGGCCCAGAGGGGTGAGGGACAGGCTGGATGGTGCTCAGAGGAAAGGGCCAGCTGGCATGGGAGCAGGTGTGGGAAGCCCAGGTGGGCTCAGAGGAAGGGCTCCAAGCTCTAGAAAGTTCTATTGGTTGGGGGGGGGAGCTGGACCCAGAACTTGGGGCGGGGTCAAATCCTCTAGCTTTGTTCCAGGGAGCTATCGCTGCTCCTGCTCCTTCTGTCACCTCCTCGGTGACACTCGGCAGAGGCTCTGTGGGGAGGGTGGGCACGGGGTGACACAGCATCCTTGGCCTGGCATTGCTGCAGAGACCATGAGCGTCTGGTCCCCCAGCCACTGCCTCACCGAGGGTTCCTGGGGAGTCACTGGATCCAACCACCCCACCCCCCATCTTGGCACTGCCCCTGGGTGGGAGTGGGGGCGCTGGCTGTGTGGAGACAGTAGGGGCTGAGGGTGTAAGAGGGAAGGTCTGTCTGTCTGGGGTGCGGTGGAGACTGAATGGAGGGGCCTTTCTCCACCCTAGACACACCCTGCCTTGTTTAACTGGGGGATAAAGCAGGGAAGACAGAAGCCTCAGCTAAACAAACAGGCACAGAGCTGTGGGCTGGCTCCAGCCCTGCTGGCTGCTGTGGGGGTTTCTTCCCACCTGTGTATCCTCTAGCTCCCACCCAGCCCTCCCGGGCCCCCGCTGGCCCTCCTCTCTACACTGATGAGGGAGGCAGGTTCCTATCCCTCCCCACCCCCAGGAGGTCTGCCTGCAGACATTCTGTCTAGAGGCCCCCAGTCTGCACCCAGAACTTTGCACACAGAAATGGTTCTTTCTAGAGAGCAGAGTGAGGACTCGAAGAGATGCTGGTGAGTTGGAGGGCTCACCAGTGTGGCACCGTTCAGTAAGCGAGTCCTCCAATGTACCTACACCCAGAATGCTTGCTGCCCTTTTTTTCCTTTTCCCCTTCCTTCCTTCCTTCCTTCCTTCCTTCCTTCCTTCCTTCCTTCCTTCCTTCCTTCCTCCCTCCCTCCCTCCCTCCCTCCCTCTCTCCTTTCCTTCCTTCCTTCCTTCCTTCTCTTTCTCTTTCTTTCATCAATCCCAGGGCTAGAACTCAGGGCCTGAGTGCTGTCCCTGAGATTTTGTGCTTCAGGCTAGCATTCTACCACTTGAGCAACAGAGCTACTTCTGCTTTTCTGGTGGTTAATTGGAGAGAAGAGTCTTACAGACTTTCCTTCCCGGGCTGGCTTTGAACCACAATCTTCAGATCTCAGCCTCCTGAGTAGCTAGAATTACAGGCATAAGCCACTAGCACCTGGCTTTGCTGCCCTTTTCATTTGCTTGATTTCTTGTGTCTCCCGCCTGCACTGGAGCTGTCTTACCCCTTCAGTGCCTCTTTCCAGGGGCCCTGTGTCCACCCTGCCTTGCTGTGTATGGTTGTGGTAAGGAGAGAGAAATGGAAGGGAGGTAAGAATTTCAGACTGTGGGGGAGACAGGCCATACAAGCCAGCAACTTGAGACCAGGAAATGATGTCAAGATGGTGTGGCCTGACTTTGGGGTTGAACTGTCAAGGGCCAGAGTCAAAAGGCCACAAGGGTCAGACTGAAAAGGGCCTATGACACTCAAGTGTTAGGTCTAGACATCCAGGCTTGGCATTGTCCACTCTCTAGACATTACCTGGGCTGGACTTGGCTCTTTGAGGATAGTAAACACACAATTGGGCTCTGGCTCCATCATCTAGCATTTAACACCTGCTATATCATAGGTACTTAACAAATGCTTGTTGAGTGAAGGGATTGACTGCATATTTAAATGCAAGTTCAAAGGTTAAAGGCCTCCTATGAGAGAAGGCATTTGAACTGGGCCCCAGTGAGTAGTTTTAATGGGTAGTGGGGCTCATAGGTGACTTTCACTAGTTGCGTAAGCACTTCACCAGTGAGGAGATGAAGACACAAAGAGGTGACATAATGACCTCAGGCCCAGAGCCAGTGGCAGTGCTGAGACAAGAGGCAGGACATTGCTGTCCTGTGGGGACAGACTTGTTCTAGCACAGTCCCTATGCCTTCTGTGGCTACTGAGCCTTGACTTGGGGAAGTGCAGTTCCAGAATGGACATTTGAATGCCATTGAATCAATGTAAATGTCATCACCTGTGGCTAGAGGCTCCCTGGTTGGAAGGCCCAGGTCTGTGCTTTCTCCTAGAGGAAGGGAAAGACCCATCAGTCTCTTGCACTTTGTGCTTGTGAGCTATTCTCAGTGGCACTGTGGCCCTGGCTGTATATGAGGCCTGGGCCCCTTTAACTTTTCAGCCTGTGGGTGGCATGGCTTGGCAAGAGGCAGGAGTCATGGGGGAGAAGCACACACATCATTATGCAATCCCCGTGCCACACTTGCTCTTGAGAACTGTCCCCGGCTCTGGACCCAGCTGGGAGCTCCCACAGGCTCCCTGAGGGCGGTGACTAGCGGCCCAGGAGTCAGGAGCAGCCCCTATGCCCTGTAACAGCTCTGGTTAGGATTCAGGACCTGTGAACCATTCCACGGTGGCAGCTTTGCCTCGCAGAGCCTTCTACTAGATGTTCCCTCAGCCAGGAGTGGGCTTGGCTCCCTCCCTAAGCCTTCCCCCGCTGCACTGAACACCAGGACAGCCCCAAACCCAAATTCTTTTGCCTCGCTCTGGCTAGGTGCACATACAACCTGGGTTTACTCCTCCTTCCTTCCCTCTCTTCTGTCTTGTCTTCTTTTCTTCCTTGGGTCTTAAAACTGCAAAGTAGAGCCAGGTGCTGGTGGCTCATGCCTGTAATCCTCACTACTTAGGAGGTTGAGATCTCGGGATTAAAGTTCAAAGCCAGCCTAGGCAGGAAGGTCCATGAGACTCTGATCTCCAATTAACTACTAGAAATCCTGAAGTGGAGCTGTGGCTCAAAGTGGAAGAGTGCTAGCCTTGAGCAAAAACAAAACAAAAACTCAGGGACAATGCCCAGGCCCTGAGTTCAAGCCCTACCACTGACCAAAAAAAAGGGGGGGGATTTAAAGCTGCAGTTGGTTTCTTGGGTGCCTTTTTGAGTGGAAGGCGTTCTGTTCTCTTCTCTCCTTGGTCTCCTATCTCTGCCCTCAGACGCATCTGTGACATTCTATAAGTTCTAAGACCTTTTAGTCTAGAGCTAAAAAAAGCCCAACAGCCCTCTCTTATTTTCTCTCATCTGACTTTTAGGAATGTCTCCATCTCCTCCCTATATTCCCAGGCTGACCTGCTTGGGTGACACTCTGGCCTTCCAGCTTCTTCCTCGTTCAGTCCGACCCATACAGACCTCTGCTTTGCTTGGCAACTGCCCATGACACCCCTCCCTCTGAAGCACCCCAACTTCAGGCTCCTTTGCTCTGCCAGCCCTTTGAGCCTCCCCGCTGCCCCTCGGTTGTCCTATGACAGCTTCTCCTGCCACTCCAGACAGGCAGGGAGATGTTCTCATTACCAGAAAAGGATCCAATAAGTGACTGCGGAAAGAAAATAGCTCTCTTATTTAAAAATACAGAGTGAAGTTCTTACATAGAGTTTTGTGCAAAGCCCAAATGGTTCGTGCTGTTATGTGGATAGAGAGAAATACACGTTTACCAGATGGAGGCATACTCCCATATTTGGAAAAGTATAAAAACCGGCAAAAATCAAAGAGAACTTTGTGTTAACTTGTGTGTTTGGAATCTCCAAGAAGATAGCTATCTCCAAGTTATCACCCCAGGGACTGGACAGAGGAGACTAGGTTAGAAAACTCTTCATCCTTCTGGATTTTAGGAGATTCAGACTCTGCCATTAACCGGCTGTGAACTTAATGCTAGGACCTTTTGTAAGTTAGGTAAGCACTCTACCACTGAGACATAGCCCCTCAATGCATTTATTTGAGTGTTTATTGAACACCAGTATTTGCCAGGCACCTCCATAGGCTTGGAGGATATCCAGATTACCAAGATTAAGTCCTTTCATTGAAGCAGCAAGTAATAGGCTGGGCATGGAGGTGTACATGAAACCCCAGCACTCAGGAGGCTGAGGCTGTTGAACGGAAAGTTCTAGGCCAGCCTGGGCTATGTAGTGGGACTGTGTGTCAAACACAGATTAAAACAGAACAAAACAATCCTGGGTATTGGTGGTTTATACATATCACCCTAGCTAATCAGGAGGCTGAGATCTGAGAATTACAGTTCAAAGCCAGCCTGAGCAGATAAATCTATGAGATTACTATCTCTAATTAACCAGCAAAAGTCTGGAAGATGAGGTACAGCCAAGCAAGAGCATAAGATCTTGAGTTCAAGCCCCAGGACTGGCACGCATGTTCATGTGAATGTGCTCTCTCTCTCTCTCTCACACACACACACACACACACTCTCTCTCTCTCTCTCTCTCTCTCTCTTTCACACACACACACACAAGAAGCACCTAATCAGCTGTGCCATTATACAGTAATAATTATAACCTGGATGACTGTGATATTAATAATGAGGTATACTTACAGAGCATGGTGTTTTACGTTTATTAGCTCATATACTTCACACTATTAACTCTCATCAGGTAAGTACTGTTATTGTTCCTTTTTATAGGTGAAGAAATAGCAAAAGTAAAGACAGAACTAGGGCCACCCAGACAATTAGTGTCATGCTGGGGTAGTGCTTGAAGCCGGGCATGGAGCCTGGCACAGGGCGAGGGCTCTGTGACCATTCATTGTTGAGTGTGTACAAAACCCCCGAGGGATTTGCAGGGCTCTGCCCAGCTTGGCCTCTTCCCTGGGGTAAAGTCTAGGGTTCTCACCAAAACAAAAGTGACCAAGAGGTGACGCTGTGTTAATTAGCTTGAGGGCGGTGATTGCTTCACCATGTGTAAGCACAGCAAGCCATCAAGTTGTGTGCCTTAAATATACAACAGGAGTCAAATCGCTGCAGAGGTGGGCACTCTGCTCTACAGCAGAGGCCGTGGAAAGGGGGTCCTGGTCCTGGGTCTTCTTTGAAGTCCATGAGGGACATCTTTCCAGCACAGCCCAGGGCTCCACTCTCCCAGGGTCTTCTTCATATTGGAAAAATTCAGACAGACTTGATCCCCCATGAGCTTTGGGTCACAGCCAGGTTGCCCAGGGGGAGTGTCTCCTATCCCTCACCCCCTGCAGGCCCCTCAGCTCCCCAACATCCTCCCTCTTATCAAACCTGTTCCTGGTCTCCATGGTGACACTGCCCTGCCCTGCTTCCTTGGGTGGTCTGGTTGCCTCACAGGGTGAAGCTCAAAACATTTTCCTCATGTGCAGCCAGAACCTTCCACTTCCCCTGCCCAGGGCTGGCCCTCGCATCCCTCCCCGCCCTTCCCCTCCTGCCAGCCTCGCCCATCAGTACCCTCACCCCCACCCCATCAGCCGGGGAGGATTCACATGGCTCCCTCTGGGTGCCTTAGGGCTGCGAGGGAAGAAGACTTCCTCCCCATCTTTTTGTTTTTCCATCAAGAGCAACCATTCCTGGGCCCAGTGCATCATAAAAATGTGAAGTCTCTTGTTTTGAAATCATTAAGTATTTTTAAATGGCAACAGTAGAGAATGAAGCCTAGGCTTTTCAGTGTGGGGCCCTGTGCATTGCATGGGTCTGAAGCCCGCCCTAAAGAGGAGGGGGGAGGTGGAGGGGAGGGCAGAGGGACGAGGAGAGATTGTACCTGGGCATTGGGTAACCAATTCCGCCATAGGTTAAAGCCTAAGCTAGCATCACTAGGCAATCTGTTGTAGCTGGGCCTGAGCATCCTAGGGGAGAGACTCGGGAGAAGAGACTAGACTAGGCTTGTTCAAGTCCACTCAGCCAAAACTACAAACCAAGGTTTTCCAACCTAAAAGACAAGACTTGGGGAAGCTATTCATTTTTCCAAAGAGCTTCTGCCTATTATAGGTGGATTCTTCAAGAAAGTCTGTGCCTTCCTGATGGTCTAGCATTCAACAGGCACATGTGCAGACATGCTATACAACCATTTCCCCTGTATGCTCAGCATTGTACATGACAAAGAACATCTAGCATCTCACGTATATGAACACACGACCCTGTTCATGTTCATACAAGGTCATATGATCAAGCCAATGTCGCCACTAGCAAACCCCAGACCCCACAAGTCAGGGTGCCCTCCAATTTCCCCTGGGTTCAGGCACGGCCTGAATGCCTGAGCCATGTCTTCTGGGTTGCACAAATGGCTTGCCAGGACAGCTGTTGGTCAGAGCTACCAGCTTGATCAGACAACCTCTGTTCTGGAAGAGTATGTGACAGTCCCCTTCCTGTCCCCGTGCAAGGCCCAGGGCCTGCTGTCAGGGCCCTCAACCATCCCTAAGGCCGGTGGCATTAAGTATGGAAGAGATGGGCTTTGAAATCTCTGCATTGCTGCTTTCTCCTACTTCTCAAATTCCTCTTCCTTTCCCCTCCCCTGGCACCAGCCTCACCCCTTTTCTTTTTGTGACAGAGCCAGGTCTGAAAGGGGCTCCCCCACCCTGCCATCTGAAATCCTCACCCCACCCTTCTACAAAGCACCAGAGCTAGTCTGTGAGCTGTCTCTGTTGTCCCAGGCAGGATGTTGGGGGTGGCTGTGGGTGGGGGGGCAGCCCCCTTGTCCCCAGGGAGAACAATGAGGCTGCTCGTCAGGGAGGTGGGGGGGAGGGAGTGGGTGGGGGACATGGAGCCGCATCAGAGGCTCGGTGTGCGGCCCCTGGAGGGACAGCTGAGTGATGAGGCCTGAGTCACATGCCCCGTGTGCTCCTTGAACTCCCGCTCCGTGCCTGTCTGGGCACATCCAGAAATGCACAGAGTAAATATTTAGAGGTAATTGTTTTCATAGCACCTCGCACCTCCCTTCTTGTTAAAGATGAGCCGGGCCCGAGACTTCAGGGGTAGAATCCCTACAGACACAGGACCTGCAGCCTGGGCTTCTGCGAGCATCGTCCACTGCTGCTGTCCAGTCTAAGTAGCCTTGGTGTTTGCACAGGTCAGCCAGAGCCCAAGGCTAGAGGATTGAGCCTAAGGCTAACGAATCAAGCCCAAGGCTAGTTCATGGAACACAAGGCTAATGAATTGAGCCCAAGGCTAGTAGATTGGGCCAGGGAACATCCTGAGCACCAAAATCCTGTCTAAAAGCCACCCTGGAGCCCTCGTGTCCACCTCTGTCGTGGTTTTACCTGTGACAGCTACCTCATGACAGCTGTGGCCTCCACTGAGCCTGCCCTGGCTTGAGCAGGCCACAGATGGTCCTTCTATTGCACGGGACAAGAACCAGCCCCAAGTTCGGCATGCCAGTTTCCTTGGCTTTACCCTGGACAAACTGTCTTTTTCCTTAGAGAATGTGGAGTCTGGAGCCCAAGCTTTATCAAAGATAAAACATTTGAGACTAAACAGTCTTTTTATAGATGGGAACTGGCCTCTCAGCACACTTTCCCCATCATTTCCAGCCTGGCTTTCTCAGCATATGCACAACACGTATGTGTTTCTGGGGGCAAAATGGAGGCACTGAGGTTTAAGGGTGATGGTTCACTCCTGGGAAAGAGGAAGTGGCAGAAGGCTGTGGGCACTGCCCAGCTATGTGGTGGTGTGCTCTGCCCCCACCTCTGCACTTCTTAGGAGGGGCAAGCAGAGGCAAGAAGCAGCTCACAGGAAGGGGTGGGGGGAGAGAGAGAAAGAAAACTAGGATTTGAACTCCAAGCCTGGATGGATACTGACTCTGAGCTTTTTTTTTCTACTCAAGGCTGGTGCGCTACCACTTGAGCCACTTCTAGATAAGTGTCTCATGGACTTTCCAGCCTGAACTGGTTTGGAACACAGTCCTCAGATCTCACCTTCCTGAGTAGGAAGAATTACAGGCATGAGATACTAGTACCTAGCAGGGAAGAGTTTAAAGTGGGATGGAATCCGAATGTTTCAGGCACACACATGCAGGTCTCAGACACATTGCTACTCACTCAAGACCAAACTAAGAAAATACTAACACGGGCAGGACCCACAAATGAAAACATTAATCCTCTCTACCCCCCCACCCCCAGGTCTGTGGGGCTCACAGGACACTGAGGGAAAGGTGGGAGGAAGGAGGCAAATATTTAGTGTGTAGATACTATTTATTAGGCAATCTGTAAACATTAGCTCACTTAATCCTTACAAGGGCCTTATTAGCTGGTGTAATCTGTCCCTTGTGCGTTTATTGTTGTTTCTGAGATGTGGTCAGGCTGGCCTAGATCTTGAGCTCCCCCTGCCTTGTCTCCATCTTGTGGGTGTTGATATTTCATTTTTGTGGATGAGGAAAAGGAAATCATAACAGTCAAGAGCCCAAGGTAACTGGAGGAGAGATCTGACCCCAGGGCCTTTCCCTTTTGTTTTCTTGGAAGTAAAATGGCACTGGGGCGGTTGTCAGGATGACATTCGATTATTTGGATAAAGATTAGCTGGTGCCTGGCACAGAGTGGACCTTGTAAATGCCAGTATAATGATTGTGTACGAGGGCATTTCAGAGGACTGTGACACTAAACTCCTCTACAGGGTCCCTCAGATAGCAGGACAAGAAATCTAAAACAACCTAGAAATGAGATCTAGAACAACCTAGATTGTAATTCCACAGAGAGACCATCATATCCATCCATTTAGAAACGGATGGGTCTTCTGGAATTCGTCAAGAGGTTATGTTAGCCCCCGGAGAAAGGCAGAAGGCTGGGGAATGGAAAAAAGAGGAAGGAGAAAGGCAGAGACCTCAGAGGGCAGCAAAACTGCCCTGTGGGCAATTAAGGGATCGAAGGGAAAGGGTAACCACCAGGCAGCCTCAGGGAAGGAGTGGGAACACCCCGTGCAGTTGCATTTTGAGCGGCTCTGTAAGTCTGGAAGGGCCATGATCCTAGAACTCAGTCTCCACACAGTAAAAAAGAGTAGTTAAAAAGCCAAAGGCTCACACCTGTAATCCTAACTACTCAGGAGGCTGAGAGCTAAGGATCGTGGTTTGAAGCCAACTCAGTCAGACTTTTCTCTCCAGTGAACCCCCAAAAAGCTGGAAGTAGAGCTGTGGCTCAAGTGGTAGAACACCAGCCTTGAGAAAATAAATAAAAATAAAAAGCTCAGGGACAGAGCCCAGACCCTGAGTTCAAGCCCTAGTATTGGCAACAACAACAAAAAAAGTAAAAAAAAAAAAAAAAAAGCGATTGCTGAGGACCCCTGACCCCTTTCCTGCTCTAAAATTCTACACATTCTTCTCTGTCTCCTTTTCCCGGAGGTTCTCCAATCCCTGGGGAACCCTGCAAAGGGAAGGGAGAGGCAGAGGGGACGAGGGGAGGGTGTTCAGAGCGTGGTACGTGTGGCCTGGCTCCCGGGGGCTGTTCCCGGGGGCTGGAGCTGGACAAAGCAGGAAGGCACAGATGGGGAGCTCATACCACCCCTTCTCATGTTCTCTCCACACAGAGACCTCAGCATGAACAATCTCACTGAGCTCCAGCCAGGCCTCTTCCGACACCTGCGCTTTCTGGAGGAGCTGTGAGTCTGTGCGCCGGGCTGGGGGGGGGAGGGGGATGGGAGGTGGAGCCGTGGCTGCTGGCATGGCTGGTGGTGCAGAGGTGGGAGGCTGCCTCCGTTTGATACCCTTTGTACACCCTCTGGATCTTCACATGCTCAAGAGCCCACCTTGGCTCCCTATAGCCTGAAACGTACATTCTCTAACACCCTTGCTTACGAGGACTACTTATTCCAGAGTCTTCTCTGGTTAGCTTCCCTCCCTCCCACCCCACCCCTTCCCCACCATGGTGTTCTCAGGCTGGGCTCCTCCCAGTCCAGTCTAAAGTCCAGGATGCTCATGAATAAATCATCCCCACAGGACCACGCCAGCCTGTCTGCTCAGTCCCGATTCTCAGCTCAAGCCAGCTGCCTTTGCTATACCTCCCAGCTCCAGTCACTCACCCTGCACAGTGGACCTTGTGGTCCACTGAAGTGCGTGCGAGCTGTGCAGGCCTGGTCCTCAGCCTGCCTCACCCCATAGCCACACAGCTACCCGAGCAGGTTGCCTACCGTGCCCCCCAGCGGCGATCCTTAGGATACACTGAGTTCCCTTAAACCCCCAGGGCCACAGCTAGGCTTGCAGACCGAGTACTGGATGGGCTGTTCTGTGTGGAAGGCAGGCCTACAACTCTGGGGCTGAAAGCACCCTGGCGGATGCAGAAGGGAGGGGCAGGGTGGACCATGGACAGGGAAGACAAGGGAGAGGAAACTGGTTTCCAAAGGAAGTAAGAGCATAGAAAAAGGGGCAGGGAGCTGCCTTCGGAGAGGAGGAGGCACAGCCTGGGTGGGAATGCAAGATGAGGTACTCAGGTAGATAACAAGGGCTCCAGTACAAGGGCTGAGAACTTAAGGCTGACTCTTCACCTCCACTCCCCAAGAGGGAGCTGGCCCATCTTAAGGGCCCACCCAAAGGATTCATCCCTCCACACTTGACTGAAGATTGTTCCAGAGCTCCAGCTTGGAGACTCAAACGTCCTTATGCCATTGCATAGAGTTTGTTTTTAGCAACAAAAGTCAAATAAGATGACTTTTGTTAGAGATTATTTTTCCCCCATGCTGAGAATGGAACCCAGATCTTCACCCATGCTACCTCTTTTTACCGAGTTACATCCTTAATGCAGGGGATGTAGCTAGTTTTAGTTGCTTCTAAAAACTAGCGTGGTGGCACAGGTTTGTAACCCAAGCACTGAGGAGGCCAAGACAAGACAGTCAAGATTTCAAGGCTAATGTGGGCTACATAGTAAGACTATGTCTCTCCACATCACACACACACAAAATCCCCCCAACTCCCCCCACTCCCCCACCAACAATCAACCAATTAAAAACCAGCTTCAGTACAAGGCCAGGCGATCCTCCTCCTCACAGGGTTTTGGCAGCTGCTGATGCACCCTGATAATGTTTGGGGACTCTGGAGGTGCTGGAGAGACTTCTGAGCCATCTGCAGTTACACAGCCAGTGTTGACAAGATGTGTGTATGAGCAGGACACTGGTGGCCCACACCTGTAACCCTAGCTACTCAGAGGGCTGAGATCTGAGGACTGCAGTTCAAAGCCAGGTTAGGGCAGGAAAGTCTCTAAGTCTCTTATCTCCAATAAAACACCAGAAAACTGGAAGTGGTGTTGTGGTTCAAGTGGTAGAGCATTCGCCTTGAGCTGAAGAACTCAGGGACAGCACACACACACACACACACACACGTACATACATGGCAAGGATATATGATTACATTTGTTCCTTTATTTTTTTATTTTTTGCTGGTCCTGGGGCTTGAACTCTGGCCTGGGCACTGTCCCTGAGCTCCATTTGCTCAAGGCTAGCACTCTACCATTTGAGCCACAGTACCACTTCCAGCTTTTTCTGTGTGTGTGGTACTGAGGAATGGAACCCAGGGCTTCATGCATGCTAGGCAAGCGCTCTACCACTAAACCACATTCCCAGCCTCTTTGCTCCTTTTTAGAACTGACCCCCATGACAGATGTGGGGGGATGTGTGACTGGACTAGAATGTTAGGCCAGTTACAGCACCTCACTTTCAAGTGTTCCTGGGTCCGTGGGCAGTTAACTGTGGAGTGTGAGTGTTAGGCCTGGGGAAATGCAGACCCTCTGGACCCTGGCCTTCAGCAGGGGCCAGGCCGTGTCACAGGTCAGAGGCTGAGAGTAGGCTGTGGTGATGTGGGAGAGAACGTGGCACTGGAGGGCAGTAGTAAGTTTGGAGGCAGTGAGACAGAGTAAAAGCTCCCTGTGCCAACACTAACCAGAAAGGCCAGCTCTAGAAGAAGGGGCTTGGCTTCTTCCAATCTTAGCTTCTTCATCCGAAATTTGAGGGTAAAAAAATTTGAGTCAAAAAAATCTGAAATCTAAAACTTAAAAGGAATTTGTGCATGCGCGTGTGTGTGCCAGTACTGAGACTTGAACTCAGGGCTTTATATTCTTGCTTAGCTTTTTTTGCACAAGGCTGGCACTCTACTGCTTGAGCCAACTCTACTTCTAGCTGTTTGATGGTAATCAGAGAAAAGAGACCCATAGACTTTTTTTTTTTTTGCCCCCGCTGGCTTTGAACCATGATCCTCAGATCTCAGCCTCCTGGGTGGCTAGGATTACAGGTGTGAGCCACGAGTGCTCACTTAAACTTATTTTTTTGAGGGCTGTTTTTCTTCAGTCTAGGAGTCAAAAGTAGCTATTCCCTGAAGTAAAACCACCAAGGAAGTTCACAGATAAGGGATGCTGTCCATGTAACAGGGTCCTTGTGTGATTCTAGATGATGTAAGAGAATAAGTCAATTATAGAGTTCAGTTTGTGGCGGATGTTAGCAGTACCCTCCCCTCTGGTATTCCATGACACAAACCAGTGGAGGCCTCTCCATCAATGCCAGATGCACTGACCTTAGTCTCTGTTTTCCAGGCGCCTCTCAGGAAACCATCTTTCCCACATCCCAGGACAAGCATTCTCTGGTCTCTACAGCTTGAAAATTCTGTAAGTAGGGGTCTGCCCCATTTTCCTTAAAGGTATAACAATGAGAACTGTCTTGGTTTGCCCTGACTTCTCTCTCTCTTAAAAAAAAAAACTCTACTCTGTGTGTGTGTGTGTGTGTGTGTGTGTGTGTGTGTGTGTAAGTATAAGTGTGTATACTGGGACTTGAACTCAGGGAATTTGCTGTCCCTTAGCTTTTTCTGCTCAAGACTGGTGCTCTATCACTTGAGCCATAGCTCTAGTTCTGGCTTTCTGGTGATTAATTGGAGAGAAGAGTTGCTTGGATTTGTCTTCCCCTGCTAGCTTTGAGTGGCCAGGATTACAGGTGTGAGCATTGGTGCCCAACCTTATCACCACTTTTAATTTCACTTGCTTTCCTCTTTTGTAGCAAGCTTTATAATGTATAAACAAACATTTCTTTGTGCTTGACCTGTGTGCCGACTCTGGAGGGAAGAATGATATCTCTGTCCTGTACTTTTCTTAGTCTCCCTTTCCATTCTCACCATGAACACATCCCATCTAGACTCAACTGCCCTAGCCCCTTCCACTACTCGTGTGTGTGTGTGTGTGTGTGTGTGCGCGCGCGTGCGCACGTGCATGCTGGAACTAGGACTCGAACTCAGTGCCTGTGTCCTCACTAGGTATTTTTGCTCACTGCTAATGCTTCTATCACTTGCATCATAGCTCCTGTCTAGCCCTTTTTCTTTGCTGGTTAGAGATAAGCATCTCACAGACTTTTCTGCTCAGGCTGGCGTCTGAACAGTGATCCTCAGATCTCTTCCTCCTGAGTAGCTAGGATTATAGGTGTGAGCCACTGGCACTGGGCTGCCTTTCATTGTTCTTTAGAGCCAAAAGGCAAGTTAGGGCTGGAATCCTTTCCCCGTTGACCCGGAAGCACACTTTAGAGAAGGGAAGGCTGAGGCTCCATCTCCTTTCAGCCCAGCCCACGACTGAGATTGCCCTCCCAAAGTCCTTATGGTGGACGCAGGTGGAGGAGATGTCTGCTCAGGATCTGAAGATTGAAAGGAGAGGCTCCAGGGGAAGGCATCACCACACCGTTAGACTTGGGAAGAAAATGAAGATCTTGAATCAGTAGACTATTTAGGGGCTTCCCTGAAGGGGTGAGCCATCCCCAGCTCTGCTGCTCAGCCCTGACTATTCTTATAAGTCTTCTTTGTACAGGTTTTTGTTTTTTGCCAGTCCTTGGGCTTGAACTAGGGTGCTGTCTCTGAGCTTCTTTTGCTCAAGGCTAGCACTCTACCACTTGAGCCACAGGGCTACTTCCAGCTTTGTTTACATGCCAGGCAAACACTCTACTGCGAAGCCACATCCCCAGTCCGCCTTTGTACAGTTGAGCAGGCTGTCGACTGTGCAAGACCATCTGGCTGATGGGATAAGAAGGGGCTGAAATCAAATTCTGTGTCCTAGCTTGGGGCTGGATCAACCAGAAAGTGGCATCTTTTTCTGCTTTTCTTCACGTGGCTTATGGACTAGCAATAGCCCTTCCCCGCTTGGTCCATAAGCTTCAAACTTCAAGCAGGTCAATAGTCCACAACTAAGCCTGTTCTCCATTTCCCACATGATCAGTCCTGTTCCCTTTCTCCAGCTGCCTCCCCATGTGGCTCCCCATGTGGCATCTTTGTTACGCTCTTACTCCTTTCTGTGTCACACCTGGCTCTCTCTGTCTCTCTCTGCCCCTCCGCTCCCTATCTCTCAGTTGTAGTTCCTGCCCTCTCTGTTTCTCCCCACATTAACACTGCTGCCCCCCCCCGCCCCGGGGTGGGAGGGGGGCGTGGAGAAGAGACATCCCAAACCAGACTCACCGTGCAGGCAGTCTGATTGGTGGCATGTCTGTGCCCAGTGGCAGGCTCAGACCTGCAGCTGGATTAGAGAGCAGGGTTCTGTTTGCCGGGCTTCAGAAGATGTGAGACTCACGTCCGTTCCTAAGGCTTCGGCTTAGAGATGAGCCTCCTCTTTCTTCTCTGCCTGCATTAGGCAATAAATCAAAGCCCAGGAGAAACCGCAGGCCACCCGCCCCCATTCCACCAGCAGCGCCTGGGCACTGAGAGCCAGGAGGTGGAAGTGAGGACAGCCAGCCCACCCTGTCCTCACTCTGCCAGGGACCCCGGCCCTGCCTCGTCCTCACCGACCTTTGTGTCTGCATCTGCCTGTAGACCGCCTCTCTTTTGAGGGTGGTGGGCAGACCCCCCATGCCTCTACTTCCTCCTCCCTCTCCAGGGGTTCAGAGCATGTGCAACCCCTGGGCACAATGTCCTATGAAGGCGACGGGTGGGTCAGATCCCTTTCCCTCATTGCAGGCCCTTCCTCTGCTTGTTTTTCAGACTTGCAAGAGAAAAAAAAAGTAGTATAGCCCTTCATCAGCAAAGCCTCTCTTCCATATAGGAGACCATAGCTTTCCCCATCTCCTCTCAGTCTGGAACCCTTCTCTGAGATGACCTTTCCTCTCTCTGAGACCTAGCTATTCCTGGGGGACATCTTTCCTCTTTCTTGTCCTCCTAGAAGCAAAGAGTAAAATAAATGGGAGGGGGGCTTGTCCTTCTCTGACTCTTTCCTAAGGGACCATGACTAATGGGTACAGGGGTTGGGTGGCCTCTAGGACCTGCTTCCCTCATCCCCACAGATCTAAAAGAAAGGCCACTGGAAACCGCTGGTAGGCCGCCTCACCGTGACCTTCCAACTGTGGTACTCAGTGCAGGCTTCATGTGTATGAGCAGGGATGGGGGCCAAGGATAGATTTACAATTGATGCAGGGCTGCATGTTAGAAGCCCCTGGGAACTCGAGAACTAATGTCCCTCATCTTTCTGAGGTCTGAGGTTTCACTGGGCTGCCGTGCAGGCAGGAGGGCTGGATTCAGTGCTGGTTTTGAGCCACTCTACCCACCAGGCAGAATGAGGGCCAGAAGGAGAAAGAATGTGGGCTCCAACCAAGCCTGGAGCAGACTTGGATCCTGGTCCTGATTCTCCCATTGACATGCTTTGTAACTCAGGGGAAGTCACCTCCGTACTCAGCCTCCATTGTGGATCATAAATAAAGGCCGGCCCCTCAAATGGCCCTTCCACCCTTAGGACCCTCTGGGCATCACCAAAGGTGAGAGGGCTGGGGCATGAGGCTGGAAGAGCAAGAGAATCAGGCTAGGCCCAAAGCCTGCGGCCATGCTCAAGTCCAGGTTACTGGGTTTTGATTCATGGGAGGTCTTCCTGATGGCCAGATGGTCTGGTGTGGTATCAGTTTTCTGGGGAGATATGGACACTGGAAGGAAAACTAAGTGCCCTGCAGCATCTGTGTTGGGTGTGTATATATGTGTATATGTGTATAATTCACATTAAAGATCATTCTAGATCCTCCCTCTCAAGTAGGGGGTATGAGGAGGTGATAGAGGTGGAGGTGCATTGATGTACTCCTGGGAGGTGAAACTCCTCTCTACAGTGACCAGATGTAGACTCCAGGTCCTGGAGGGGTAGGGCCCTGTGAGGAGCCTGGGCAGCCTCTGGCCCCTATCCTCTCACCATCGTTTCTCCTGTATCCTTGCTCCAAGCATGCTGAGGCAGCTCACTGAGGTCAGAGTGCAGTGGTCCCATTAGAAGTCAGGGTGGCTGGCTGGAAGGTCAGTGTCAGCAAGCTCCCCTTCCATATGCGCTCGGACCTGCCCTGAGCATGGCTGTAACAGGTCCCCAAAGAGCTCCCAGGATCCCCATCCCCCATGGAGCTGTCCTGGGTCCTGTGGCTGGGTTCCAGCTCCAGGAGGGCAGCCTAGTGAGGAGATTGCTTCCACTGACTGGCCTGTTACTTCTTCATGTAAAGGATTATGTTAGGTTGGCTCGCTGAATGCTACAAGTGAGAGACTTTATTTTTTTGTTGTCTATTGTGGGGCTTAAACTGAGGGCCTATTTGTACTCTAGCTCTACCACCTGAGCCACAGCTCCACTTCCAGTTTTCTGGTGGTTAATTGGAGATAAAAATCTCATGGACATTCCTGTTCAGGCTGGCTTTGAACTGTGATCCTCAGATCTCAGCCTCCTGAGTAGCTAGGATTACAGGCACAAGCCATCAGTGCCCAGCGTGAGAGATGCTTTATGTATGTTTTGCAAGCTTCTTCCTTTGAAAGATGAGGGAACCAAGGGCCAGAGACAGGTAGGACTTATTCGAACCAAACAGTCAGTGGGAGAATTCAGAGCCGACAGTAATAATCATATTTAATGGTATCAGCCAGAATGCTTTTATGTGTAAGACTCTGCTCCAAGTGATTGACAGAGGCTATTTTGTTTGATTCCTGTGGTTGGTGCAGGACATGGGCCTTATCACTGATTCATGCATGGGGAAACTAAGGCCCTGGGAGTTTCAGTCCTTGCACATGGCACCATTTGCTGAGGGCAAAGCTTCAGGTGCAGAATCAACCTTCTGAATTCAGAGGCTGCATGCAGGAGAAGGTTTAAATTCTACTGGCCAAGCACAATGTGGACATTGGAAAGGTCCTTCTGATGCTATGCTATGTGGAGCCTGGATTGGATGGGTCAAGAGGCTGAGAGACCTTGAGGATCGTGGATTATGCAGAAAGAGGCTGGGTCTTCTGATGCTCAGAGCCCTGGGCCCAGCCCCCATGCAGTCTGGCCTTTCACCTGTGCTGCCCTTTACTACTCCCATAGCCAGGAGCCTTCCCATCCCAGCCCTCCCCCCTCAAGGCCACCCTCATTCTTCCTTTCAGCTTTGCCTCTGTCCAGACCTGCAACAGACCCAGCAGGCTACACTCATGGGCCACACTTTGGAATTTTCCTGTATGCACGTACAAGGAGGTCAGGGGTGATAACAGGTGGGAGTCTGACCAGAGCAGTCACACAGGAGGTATGAACAATGATCAAGTCTGTCATCTACCTCCTCAACATTGATTTTTCTGTCCCTTGTCATTGTGGGAAGTGCTGTATGGTGTCATAGTGACATTACCTAATTACTCTGGTCCAAACCCAGTCCTGTCACTCATCCTCTGTGTGACCTTAAAATAAGGAGAATAACCTCTCCCAGTAGACATGCAACAAGGATGCGTTTGGGTGAAAACCTGCCGTGTCCTAAGAGTGGGGCCTGGCACGTCAGCTGCTGCTGTTACTAAGCATGAAGGTCAGAAAACAAGCCACTTAAGCTGGGCGCTGGTGGCTCACACCTATAACCCTAGCTACTCAGGAGGCTGAGATCTGAGGATCGTGCTTCAAAGGCAGCAGAGGCAGGAAAGTCCATAGACTCTTATCTCTAATTAACCAGCAAAAAGCTAGAAGTGGAGGTGTAGCTCAAGTGGGAGAGCACCAACCTTGAGTGAAAAAGCCAAGTGAGAGCATGGGGTTATGAGTTCAAGCCCCAGTACTGGTGTGCATGTGTGCACACACACACACAAGAAAAGAAAAGAAAGGAAGCCTTTTGCCCTACAGCCTGTTAGGCAGGGATTGGGGAAGTGCTTTTCTCTGAGCCTCTGAGCAATGGGTTGACAACACTGTCATTGTAGACCCTACAGTGTAACTTGGCACAGACCAGGTATTCACGGAGTGCTCATCCCTTCACCTTCCCCGTTCCTAGTGGGGGAGGCAAAGGTATACATGTGTATGGCCTGGGAGAGAAGGAGGGCAGGCAAGAGGGAGGGCAGGCTCCATCACTCTGCCTGGGTCAGCCAGCAGGACCTTTCTTCCTGCCTCTTGGCTGTTCTTTGAGCTCCCCTACTTTTCCCTTTTCATTTCTGGAGCATAAAGATAAAGAGTGTTCAGATGCCAACTTCTGCCTCAGAATCTCCCTCACTTCCATGCCCAGCATAAGCCCTTGGAGTCAGGCACCTTGCTCAGGGCTCCATCTCAGGGGACGTCTCTGATGCTTGGAGCCTGATGGGGTCAGCAGAACCCCATGGAGAGGCACCCTGCTCCCCCATTGCTCCTCTCTGCATGCTCTCTGAGCTTGTCTAGGTTCCAAAGTACTTCAGTGGTCCTGTCTCGAACAATGGAGGAAGCCAGCCTAGTGAGTGATCCATTTCCACTTCTGTGTGTATGTGTGTGTGTGTGTGTGAGAGAGAGAGAGAGAGACAGACAGACAGACAGACAGACAGACAGACAGGGGGTTCTGGTGCTACAAGTACTTCTATAGATAAAGACCCCCCCAAAAGCCTATTTCTCTGGGGCCCCTTCCTCACAAAGAAACCTATTGCTTTTAGGCAGAATAGGCAGGGAAACTGAGGCAGCCTGGGAATAACCATCTACATCTCTGTGTCTGCCTCAGCAGAATCCCACGTGTTCAGAAGGAGCTTTCACCACAGCCCCTGTCTCTCCTCCTCCTCCTTGACTCCTGTCTGTCTCAAAGCCTTAAGGGTCTGCCTTAGCCCTCCCATCCCCCCACTGTATTCAGTAGCCTCTGGTTCCCCACTGACAATGCAGGCAGGGGCTGCACTTACCCTCTCTGGGCTCTGGGGGTGAAATGAAGGGTCTATCTCAGGGAAGAGGGGAAAAGGAGGAGCCCCCACCCAGCCCTCCCAGCCCCAGTCCTTACCCCCCCTTTCTCCTTCAGGATGCTGCAGAACAACCAGCTTGGAGGGATCCCCGCAGAGGCGCTGTGGGAGCTGCCCAGCCTGCAGTCACTGTGAGTCACGCGCCGCCCCTCAGCTCCCTCTGCCCCTGCCCTTCTCCCACTCCCTCCCCGTCCCAGCGCCACTCCCGGCTTTGCTTTCTTGGGGTTATCTGTTGCCATCAGCGGGTAGGTGTGTAGGGGGAGGCAGGCCTCTCCTGGAGCCCTGTGGGAGTGGGACCTCCCTAGGTAGGGCCACCAGGGCAGCAGCCCTGAGGCTGCTGGCAGTCTGCCATTGGAGCCTGGGGTGTAGGGTGGAGACTCCCACCTCAAAGAAGTGCCGGGAAGGGCTGTCTTCCCCGCCTGGCCTGCTCTTGCCCAGAGCCCCTGTGGGAGGAGGACAGCCAGGCTCAGACCCCCACTTCTGGACGTGGGTATGAGGCGGTGATCCTGCAGTCACAGGCCACCAGTGACACACCTGTCCCTTCAAGGAGCCTTGTAGTTCCCTGCTCGCCCAGCAGGGGCGTTGGGCAGAAGGGCTAAGGCTGTGGGCAGAAGCAAACAGGTGCTCAAGGGTGAGAGAACCCAGTCCAGGCTGTCCTGTGGGCGCCAGGCTGGGTTTCATTTATACCACTGCATAGCGCAAGGCCAGGGATGTGGCAGGTGGTTTGCCCTTGTCTGAAGAACCCAACTGAATTTTCAGGTCCATCTGTGTCTGATAGGGGTAAATACATACTTTGGAAGTGATCAAACCTGGAGGCCAAGACTGGAGCATAGCATTTGGCCATTGGGAAAAATGAGGCATGTGACAGACAGGAGTGTTGAGGGGCCTGCTGAGGCCACGCCCACTGTGGGAGTGTAGAAAGTCAGACAGTCCTAAATGGTTTGACTTCCTCAAGTGGAAGGAAGAAAGAAGAGATGGCTTCTCTCACAGCGGCTAGTGGACAGTCAGGGCCTGAGCCACCAGAAGGGCTGCTCTGGGTCTGGAGCCCAGGCTCCCCCTTCCACCTGCCTGAGTGCAGAAACTGCCTCCGCCCATCCCCTCATCTTGTGTGAGTGCGTGCGTGCGTGCATGCGTGCATGCGTGTGAGCATGTGCACGCTGGCTTGAACTCAGGGCCTGGATGCTGTCCTTTAGCTTTTTATTCAAGACATTCTACCACTTGAGCCACAGCTTCACTTCTGGCTTTTAATTTTTTGTGGTTAATTAGAGATAAGAGTCTCATGGACTTTCCTGCCTGGGCTGGCTTCACACTGCAATCCTCAGATCTCAGCCTCCTCCTAGGAGGCTAGGATTATAGGTGTGAGTTTTCAGCCTCAGGCATCCTCTCATCCTTCCTTCTTTCTTTCTGTCTTTCTTTCTGCCTGCCTGCCTTCCTTCCTTCCTTCCTTCCTTCCTTCCTTCCTTCCTTCCTTCCTTCCTTTCTTTTCTTTTCTTTTCTTTCTTTCTTTCTTTCTTTCTTTCTTTCTTTCTTTCTTTCTTTCTTTCTTTCTTTCTTTCTTTCTTTCTTTCTTTCTTTCTTTCGCCAGTCCTGAGGCTTGAACTCAGGGCCTGGGCACTGTCCCTGAGCTTCATTTTGCTCAAGGCTAGCACTCTACCACTTGAGCCACAGCGCCACTTCAGGTATTTTCTGTTTATGTGGTTCTGAGGAATGGAACCCAGGGCTTCATGCATGCTAGGCAAGCGCTCTACCACTGAGCCACATTCCCAGTCTCATCCGCTCATCTTTCTACCCTCCGTCCTAGCATGTCTAGGCCACAGGCTCCTGCTGCCTCTCTCTCTCTCCATCCAGCTCACCACTAGACAGGACCAGGCAACCAGGGGACCCCAGGAGGCCAAGGTCAGGGGATGAAAGGCCAGGAAAGCCTGTGCTTGCTCCCCACCGGCAGGCAGACTAAACATTTGCTCAGGGCCCTGGCAAAGAGCTGGGGCAGCCAAAAATAAGAGGTATGTGTGTGGGGAGGGAAATTTGACATTTCATTCAAAACATCAAAGAAGATTTCATAGGAAAAATTGGACTCTCGCTAAAATTCTTTACGCCTGTTTTGAGGTTAAGTCTTTTTAATTTCTTTCTTTCTTTTAAATTGTGAATCATACCTTTTAAGGTTTCTAAAGGTCTTGCTTTCAGTCTAGACCTGGAGGTTAGACAGAAGCTTCCTTATACTTTCTGGAAAGTGGGAAGTCCTTTAACTTGGAAAAGTATATAGTTAGCTCTGTCCCCAGCCCATTGCTCCCTGCCTGGCCCAGGATTCCAGCTCTAACTTGACTGCTGTGTTGCATAACCTCGCTGGCATCAGTGAGGTCATTATTTTCTCTACTGGCTTCCCAGCCTTATCAGAAAGATGGCATCTATGTATCACTTTGAGAGAGATTTGCTCCATGCAGCTACCATGTGCAGTGATACAGTGTAATATTGTCCCGCTAACCAATCACCAGTCCATTCATTTTACAAGTATTTTTGAGCCTTGCCTGGGGCAGCAAAACTTGGGTTAGGCTTTGAAGGACTGGGAAGTGTCAATCAGATAAAGAGGCGGACAGAGGGAACAGCAGGTGCAAAGGTACAGAGGTAAGCAGGGATCCAGGGAGCGCCAGAGAATTTGCCAGGAGGGAGTGGACTGAACTCTGTGTGTGGGTGTGCGTGTGCGCTCACGCGTGTGTGTGTACATGCATGTGCATGCATGAATTGGAAGTCTGGGAAGGAAATGATGGAGAAAGATCTGGAATAAGCAAGCAATAATGCCTGATAAGTAGGCTGGGACTTTGTTAGGGATGTGGACTTCATGCTTCACATCATGGGAGGTGTGGCTGACTCTAAGCAATATGATGGCACTAAAAACCCTTTGGCAGCAGTGTGGGGGAACAGCCTGGAGGTGAGGACAGGGAAGTGGCTCCTGAACCAAGGAAGCAGGGCCCTAAGGAAAGGCAGGGGCAGGAGTGAGAGGTGACATCAGCGTTATGAAAATGTCAAGAAGCCATGCCCCAGGGTGACATCACCCAAGATGCATCGTACCTTTATACAGGTTCATTGAATGGTAACCCCTTTGTATAACTACTTAAAGATAATACAAATGTATTTTTTCTGTTTCCTGGGGTTCATTTTGATAAATATTATTTTGTATGATCAGATGCACATAGGCATTGCACCTTGGTGTTCCTCTCCTAAGAATAGAAATATAATCTTTTAAAAAGGAAGCTATACCCTTCCTTCGTGGGTTCAAACTTCCTTCCCTTCCTTCCTTTCATTCCTTCCTCTCTCCTTTCATCCCTCCCTTTCTTCTTTCTTTTCTCTTTTTCCTTCCCTACCCTTCCTTTCTCTCCTTCCTCTTCCCCTTTCTCCCCTTTACCTCTTCCTCCTACTCCCTTCTTCCCTCCTTCCCTCCCTTCTTCCCTCCCTCCCTCCCTCCCTCCCTTCCTTCCTTGCAAGTGTCCTTACCAGCTAGGGTATTAGGGTCATACTGACTTTGAAGGAGCTTTGAAGTATCTCTTCCTTTTCTATTTTGTGGAATACTTGGAGTATTTATTGGTGCTTGTTCTTAAGTCTAGTATTATTCAGCAATGAATCCATTCAGTCCTGGGCTTCTGTTTGTTGGGAGACTCTTAGACGTTATTCTCATTGCTTGTTATGGCTGTTTAGCTTGTCTATGTCTTCTTGCTTCAATTTTCATGTGTATCTAGAAACATATCCATTTTTCCTAAGGTTTCCTATTTATTGGACTTATAGCATTTCAAAATATTCCCCAATGTCGCTCTGGATTTCACTGGTATCCATCACAATGCCACCTTTTTGATGGCCGGAATCCTGGGCTTTCTACTTGCCAGGGCATTGGCAGGTAGAAATGTCCTGCTTCCTGTTGGGACAAACAGGGGAGGCTAATGGGGGGTTCACCTCTGGCCCGGCTCCCCTGGTGGGAAGGGGTGTCCTGGGGGCAGGCCAGGTGCAGCTCACGTCCTGGGGGAAGCTGTTTCTTGCTCCAGAAAGGCAGCTCCCTGCATACACTGGAACAAGTCAGCCCTGAGGCCCTACCTCTCCCAGCTTGAGCCCCACCAGGGCAGTAGGAAGTAGGTGTGGGGGTCTGGGTTGGGCTAGGGTAGGGGATACAGCAGCTTGCCTGGCTTTCCAGCCCCCAGGTACTGAGTCAGACACCGTGGACAAGCTATTTGGCTTGGCACCTGGGCTGGCAGTGCCCAGCTCCACATACCGCCCACCCCGCATGCACTTGCTTCCTCCCCAACCTGACATGGGAAGGGGAGGGCGACCACACCAGACATGCCATGCCAGGCCTGAGCTCGGGCCAAGAGAAACCACGGGAAGCCAGTGGAACGTGGGGGAAAATAGAAACTGGCTGGGGGAGAGTGCATGGAAAGGTAGAACCACAGCTCCCAGGGAGCCGGGCGCCGGGCTGGGCTGGGGACGGGCAGCTCTGGCTGGCTGTCCCAGGAGCAGAGTCAGAAAAGCAGAGTGGCCGAAATAAAGGGGAGAAAACAGAAAAACAGCTCAGGCCCAGACACCCTAGGGAGGCAAGGCATAATTACAAAGGACAGCCGCACGGAACTGGCCAGCCCTGTGTGGAGCTGGGGAAATGAATTGAGAGCAGTGGCCAGACTCCAAATTAGCTCCAGTTAGAACTACCACAACCGCCATGGACCCAGCAGCCTATCTCAAACACACTGCGGGTGGCGGGCAGGGCGGGGGCGGGGGGGGGGAACCTAGTGGGTAGGCACAGGGCTCTGGGGCTGGCTTATTCAGTACTCTTACTTAGTACCCTTCAATATGCTAAGCATGTTCTTTATGTGTGTCTGTGAGTGCCTGTACCAATTACTAAGGCTTGAACTCAGGGCCTGTCACTCTCCCCTGGCTTTTCTGCTCAAGGCTAGCACTCTATCACTTGAGCCACAGCTCCAGTTCTGCCTTTTTGGTGGTTAATTGGAGATAAGAATCTCATGGACATTTATGTCCAGGCTGGCTTTGAGCCATGATTCTCAGTTCTCAACCTCCTGAGTAGCTGGGGTTATAGGCATGAGCCACTAGTGCTTGGCTTGCTAAGTACATTCTATATTTAACCTGAAAGCCCTACAAGATTGTTTCTAGTATGTCCATTTTATAGATAAGACAATTAATGCCCAGAGAACTTAAGTAACTTGCTCAAATAAGGCAGAGCTGCAATTGTGGTTTAGCTCTGTCTCTAAAGCGCCATGTTCTGAATCTCTCTGGCCTTTAGCATCTCCCCAGACTACAATGCTTTAAGATCCAGACTTGGGTACAGATCCTGACTGCGAACTAGCTGGGAGGCAAATTATTTTCCTTCTCTGAGCCTAAGATTCTCTAGCTCTAAAATGGAATGGTTAAGTGGGATGATTGACAGGCAGGCATCTCAGGAGACAGCCATGCTGTGGAGACATGAGAACTTACTGAGTTATTGGAGAACTGAGTGCTCACTCTCTTTAGGCCTCAGTTTCTCCCTCTGTTCAATAGAGAGAGTCCTCTGAGAACACTCTCAGACTCTTGATAATGCTTCAAAGTTGGATGAGGTGGGAAGACAGCTATGTCTTTAGGAGAAAGTGAGCCATTCAGTTCATGGTAAGGTCCGGTGAGGACAGGGAAGGTAGATGGTCTTAGGGAAAGCCCAAGCAAGGAGCTTCTGGGCAGGTGCTCCTTACATCTTGTGACCTACCTCTGAGGGAAAGCCACACCCCAGACTAATGTTCAGACAAATAAGAGCCTCCACCCAGGCGGCCTTGGCATGTGTGGCTCCCTTGAATTTGTAACCGCACTTCGTCCTCTGGTTACTGCAAGTGTGGTCACTATCTCCATTCTGTAGAGGAGTAAACAATCATTTGTAGCAGAGCCAGAAGCAAAAGTGAGGAGGATCAGCATGAAGTCCAGGAAGATCATGGCTAGCCCAGGCCAAAAAAAAAAAAAATCACAAGGCATCATCTCAATGGAAGAGGTTGGGTAGAGTGGCACACTCCTGTTGTCTCAGCACAATTATATCTGCAACACCCCCTTTCCAAATAAGGTGGCGTTTACAGGTTCTGTTACTTAGGACAAGATATATTATTTTGGGAGTCACCACTTAGCCCCCTGCCAGGGATTAGAAGGGAGAAAGTGAACCTTACTTCTGTAGAAGCATGCTTGTAGGGAAGGGACCTGAGGTTGGGTCAGGAAGAAAAAACCTGGGTGGTGAGGGAGCTTAGGAGCCCTGAACCCGCTGTGCCTGCTGCAGTCTTGCAGAGAGGGAGCCCAGAGCTGGCAGGAGAGAGGGCATCAAGGCCTGAGGTTTGGGACACTCTGGTCTAAGGCTCCATCCTTGGAGGAGACTGCTCATCCATAGAGACCCCCCACCAAGATGCACATCCCCCCCAAGGCCTGCAGGTGATCTGGTGAGTCCTGCCAGCCAATGAAGGCCTGGGAGCCCAGCTGAGGGGTCCCCAGGGATGCAGGAGGTGGCAGATGGCCTCCCTGGCCCAGCTATTTCAGGCTCCATGATTATATGCTACTGTATTTGGATCTTTCCAAGGTTCCGGGAGTTGATTATTATATGCTCTGGGGCAGAGTCTGCTCTGAGGCGGGCGGGCAGGCAGGCGGGCAGCCCCCCTGCAGCCCTTGAGGCTCTGAACATGGGTAATTTGGCTCCTAAGAAATACTAGGAGAGTGACCATGGTGGGCTGGGCTTGAGGACCCAGGAGCAATTCTTGCAGCTATAAATGGTGGTCGGGGACAGACTTGGCCCCAACCAGGCCACCCAGGAGCAGCGTGGTGCCTTGGTCCCACAGGAAGCACCCAGCACAGACCTGCATGTCCTTGGTGCTCTTGCTGGCACTCTCTCTGCGTGCGTGCGTGTGTGCGTGCGTGTGTGCGTGCGTGTGTGCGTGTGTGTGTGTGCGCGTGTGCGTGTGTGTGCGTGCGTGCGTGCATGCGTGTGTGTGTGCGTGTGTGCGTGTGTGTGTGTGTGTGTGTGTGTCTACTTTCACAGGCTGACATTCTCTGGCTGGGCCAATCCTGACCATGCAGAGCTCTAGCAGGAGCTGAGAATGCTCAGAGAAGGCCAGAGCTCTCGAGGTGCTGGAAATTAGTAGCTCAGATTTGGTTTAGGCACCACTGAGCCCCAAGACAGAGCCGAGTGGTGAGGAAAGGCCTGCCATGCTGGTAAAAGGCAGGTTTCTATTCCTCTCTCCTCTGCCTGGGTTGGTGGCCCTTGCTGAGCAGCTCACACAAATGCAGAGTCCTACCCTGGGTTCTAGAAAGTTCTAGAGCGAAGAGGAAATCCCATTATGGATATCCATGCATGCATCCATCTGCCCATCATTGTGTCCATTCTTCCATGCATGCATCCATGCATGCATCCATCTATCTGTTTATCCATCCAGGTGTCTGTCCATCCATCCATCCATCCATCCATCCATCCCTGCATCCATTTTTTCTTTCTAGATTTGCAGAGTGATTGTAATGCTGAGCTAATCAAAAAGGGTCCTGCCTTTTAGTAGCTCATGGTTTGAGATGAGAATACACCCAGCCCCTCCATGTACTGTGGACCTCAGATCCTAAGACAGCAGCCATGATGTGCCAAGAGAACATGGTGTGACATTAGTATATGTAAGGGGTTTTTATTGGCTAAAATAGACATCAGGTGAAATCTAGTGTATACAAAGAGAGATGATAGATGACCTTTTAGGGGTGAGAGAACGCAGTTGGACAACTAAAGGTTAGACTAAGGTTATTCTAAGGTTAGAATAACTCCCCAGTGTCCAGTGAATGCGGAGGTATGTGTCTGGAGAAGTATGTTCTTGTGAAGATACTTTAGGATCCTAGTCTCCTCACCTGTCCTGGGGGCAAAGGTGCAGGAGGAAGCGTTTCATTATCTCCTGACATTTTATGGTAGTTCATGACATCCTTCAAGGATCCTGGCCCTCTGAGACTTAGAGTAGCTTGGGGAGGAGGTGAGAGAGGCACAGCTGGTGTGGTGTAGAGTAAACTCAGGACCTGTAGCATTCAGGGCATGGGAAAAAGTGGTCTTTTTTTTTTTAAGCATCTTGAGAGTCATTTTCCACTCATTTGTAAACCTTCAGTGCCCAGGCAGCTCCCAGCCACTTAGCAGAATATAGAAATCCACATTCTAACCAGAGAAGGCAGCAGGGCCCAGGCACCTGCCCTGGCCCTGGAAGAAGCGATGCCTGTAGAGGCTGCCTGCAGGAGACCACAGGACTTTAGAATACCAGAGCAGGAAGGTCACCCAGTGCACAGGTGAGGAGATGAGCAGGCAGGATGCTTCCGGGTCACCGAGAGAATCTGTGGGGAGTGGCAGCCATCCAGGGTCCAGGCCAGACCTGCAGATGCTTTGGGAAGGGGCTGATCTATTTATGAACCTCTGTGACCACTCTGACCAGATGGCTC
Source organism: Dipodomys ordii (assembly GCF_000151885.1). Classification (NCBI taxonomy): domain Eukaryota; kingdom Metazoa; phylum Chordata; class Mammalia; order Rodentia; family Heteromyidae; genus Dipodomys; species Dipodomys ordii. Next base: position 8,250,109 of record NW_012267251.1, read on the forward strand.
TAAGATCAGTTGTTCTGGAATGTGACCCCATCCGGGGGACTCTCGCCAAGGTGGCTTCCTTCTGGCCAGCCCCAACACCTGTCTTGGGACTTGGAGCCGGCTCCTTCCCTAAATAAAATAGTTCCAAGGAGCCCTGCTCTTGAGGGCCTCGGGGACCCTTAAAAGAACAGTGTTTGTGGGGTGGGCTGCTCTGGGGGCTACATCAGAAGCATGCAGGTGTGGGGGGGCCTTGGCAGCCCCCTGTACGCCCCCCAGAGCAGTAACCTCCCCGAGGAGGAGGGCGCTGTGGGCCCATGCTTCCTCCCCATGTCTGCTAGAAGAAAGGAATTCTTCCTCTGGAGGTGTTTTCAGGGTCTCCTGCCTGTAGCAAATGGGGACCAGAGACCACAGAGGATCCTCAGCAGAAGTGACCTCGGCTGCCTCTTTCCCCTCAGAGCCAAGCCACTGCCCGTGGGAGCACGATGCGTAGCAGACAAAAGGGAAGGAAGAGGGTGGAACTTTCTCTTGACAGTTCCCATGGGACAAGTCACATCAGGTCTTCATTTAGTAGCAGGGTCCCTTGCCCACTTACCTGGCTCTGCTCCACGGTCATCCAGCTGCCCCCTTCCCTCTCTACCCCTTCATGGTCCAGGCCAGCTGCCTCCAGTTCTCCCCTCCACCCCCCAGTATGACCTCAGTGGCTCTTCCATCCCTTCAAGAAGGTGGGAGCCCCTCTGTTCACATCCCTTCCCCCCCACTGCCTGTGGCTCCCTGGGCCCTCTGTCCCCATGCTGTGTCTCTCACTCTCTGCTTGTCCCTGCCCTGGCTCCCAACAGCATTGCAAGCTCTTCTCTTTTGGCCCATCCTGTAAAAGGAGAGGCACTTCTGTCCTTGTCTCTGTGTTCTAGCTACCCTGCAAACTCCTCCAGGGCCTTGCTTGTCAAGCAGTTGCTTAACTCTAGAATCACCTGCATGCTGATGGTCCCCAGGTCTGCCCCCAGCGTAGGTTGGCCCAGTGACCCACTGCCTCTCAGAAGCCCAGCATCAGACTAGGCTCCCCTGTTCCCACTCCATGTTGTCTGTTTCAGAAATCACACTGCCCATTTACTTCTCTAATGCAGAAGCCAGTGTGTGTGTGTGTGTGTGTTTGTGTGTGTGTGTTTGTGTGTGTGTGTATGCATGCGTGTGTGTGTGTATGCATGCGTGTGTGTGTGCACTCATGCACATGCATGCATGCACACATGCATATGCTTGCATGCTGGTAATAGGGCTTGAACTCAGGGCCTGAGTTCTCTTTTAGTTTTCTATTTTATTTTGCTGTTTTAAAGTACACAAAGGAGTCTCAACTGGACAAGTCAGGTTATGAGTACAAGGCATCTTGATCAATGTCATCACCCCTTTCTTCCTTTTCTCCTTTCTCCATCCCATCCCTACCCGCAAGTTACATAGTTCAATTCTTACATAATGTACATTGAATACAATGACTGTATTTGCTCACCCTTCCTCCCCGCCTTCGTGTGCCTCCCTCCTTTCGCTGTTTCTGCTCAAGGCTGGTACGCTACCACTTGAGACCACCTCCACTTCCGGCTTATTTTGCTAGTTAATTAGAGATCAGAGTCTCTCCAGTTCTATTTGCCTGCTTTGGTTGGCTTCAGATAGTAATCCTCAGATCTCAGCCTTACTGACTAGTTAGGGTTACAGGCATGAGCCTCTGGTGCCCAGCTGAGGGTGTCATTTTGACCACTCCCCACTTCCACATCAAGTAAGTTCCCAGGATCTCTCCACCCTGACTGCTCCAGAACAGCTCCCCCCAACACCAGCCCCCCCAGCCTTTACTCCCTGTGACCTGCTACCATCCCCAATGCCTGCCACAGCCTTTCTGAACTGTCCTTAATCTGTCCTCCCCTCCCCCATGACAGCCAGATGAATCTTAAAACACGCGTGACCACATCACTTCCTGCTTAAAATTCTTCAATGGCCCCCAATTGTCCTGAAGGCAAACCCTTAAGTTACAAGACATTATATGCCCTGCCCCTCTCTCACAACTTCCTGCCTACCCTACCTCTCCACACTCTATCCTATCCCACCCCAACCCCCTCTACCCCTACCCTAACTGATCACCCACACACACACAATGTACCCTACTCTAGCCTAGCACTGCTGCAACATGCAACATGCACTTCCCCAGTGTACAGTTCCATAACTGTCCTCCTGCTTCACTCTGTTGGTCCTCTGAGCCCTGTGTATGTGGACACCCTGTGCCTCTCTTTAAGTTCAACATGTCCACCCAGTAGCACAGTAGGCCCTGGGTGATCTCTGTTATGGACTGTGCTCCTCACCTAGCAGCCATGAAGCAGGATACCGTAAGACTCCAAAGAAAGCCTTCCTGTCTTCCAGGAGACGTAGCTGGTGGGGAGAGCTGGGGAGGCAGCATTCCCTTCCCCTGTGTAAGTCAGATAGTGTCTGACATGTAGGGATCTGGTTCCTGAGGCCTCTCTCTTTTCTCCTTCAGCTTACTGCCTCCTCCTCCATTCCTCCAGACTCTGAAGGCCTGTCCTACCTTCCTCTCAGGCCCTCCGTGAGCTGGGGTACCAGACAGAGCTGAGAGGGGATAAGGGGCAGGAAAGCTGCCCTGTGGATCACAAACTCCTTCAGGCAGTATCTCAGTATCTTTGGCTTTGTGGTATGAGTTTTGACAATTTATCACCAGGCTCTGTTTGAATATATACCATTCCAGATAAACAAGAACACACTTGCTTTGTGTGTGTGTGTGTGTGTGTGTGTGTGTGTGTGTGTGTGTGTGTGTGTATGTGTGTGTACTGTGGATTGAACTCAGGGCACCCTTGCTTAGCTTTTTTGATCAGAGTGGCACTATACCACTTGAACCATGTACCAGTCTGGCCTTTTGCCAGTTAAATTAGAAAGGAGATAGAGTCTTGTGGACTTTTCTGTTTGGGCTGTCTTGAATTGTGATTCCTAGCTTTCGGCTTCCTGAGTGGCTGAGATCTAAGGATAATGAGTCCTTAGCTTCTGCAGGCGTGAACCACAGGTGCCCACCATCAGGGCTATCTTTCAAAAAGCATGCCACATCTTCCCTGTCATTCTCTTGCCATTGTCAAGAGAATGACCTGCTACCATAGAATGATCTGTGTCCTCTCCCCCCAGCCCCTCCATCTTTGTGGGGAAGAGTCAGGGGTGGGAGGGGGCGATGATGAGGGCTGACTAGGAGGGGCATTTGTAATTTCCTGAGTTCTGGGTTGGGGCCAGAGGCAAGAGAGGGAGGAAGCCCCCGGATCCATCGCAGCCAGGGGGCCAGGAGGCTCCGTTCCCCAGGCGGGAGGCTCCCCCAGCCCACTCCCCCTTCCTTCCTGCTCTGTCAGTTGCAGCTGACAGGAACGGGGCTGCCTGGCCTCCTTGGGGAGCCAGGAGCCTTCTGGGCCAGTGCAGCTGCACAGGCCCCCAGCCTAGCTCCAGCAGGGTCCCCTGGCTCCCATGAACCTGCCACTCAGCACACATCTGCTAACTTGGGCCCTGAAGGGCCTTACAGTAAAACCCCCTCAGAACATCTGGAGGGCAAGGGGGGGTAGCGGGGGGAGGACTCCACCTGGAAGGGAGAAGAGGTGAGATGGGGGAGAGGGAAGAGGAAGGAGAAAGAGGACTGAAGCAGGAGGGCAATATGGCTGGTGTGTGGTGGGCTGGAGAGCTGGTGGGGAGACAAGCAAATGAAGTGAGCCCCAGGTTCTGTAGTCTGTCATTTGTCAGGCATGGAGGACCAGGGTGGGTGTGGTGAAGAGGGGCCCAGGGCTCCTCTAGGTTATCAGGTGGCTCTGTGCTGCAAATCTGATTGGAAACTGCCTGTAGAGCCCTGCACAGCTGCTGGGGCAAACCTGCCTGGAGTTGTTGGTTTTTTTTTTGTTCCACTCCAGCAAAGCCCCCATCCCCTCCTTCTCCCTAGTGCTCGGAAATTGTCCTCTTCTATCTCCAAGCCTTACCTTAAGCTGTTCCTCAGACTAGGATGCTCTCTCCTCTTCCTTTCTATCAGGCCTGGCCTCTCTGCTGCCTCTGCCACACTCACCTCCCCCAGGAAGTCCCCCTAGATGCTCTCTGACATCCAGGGAATGCTGAATACCAAAGATGGGGGTCCTTAACTTTTTCTTAGTCTTTCCACCTGCAAGGTGGGCTCAGGCTCAGACTTTGTGTGATGCAACTGTAACTAGAGGAAAGCACCCGCGGGCATGGGGCGGCAGAACTGCTCTGAAATGCAGCCAGCACCTGCTGAGCCAAAGGCCCTGCTGGACCCGGAGCCTGCCAGCATCTCCCTGCTGCCAGGGGCGTGGAGAAGAAACTGATCCAAATTCATCTGGAGGGGAGGACAGTGTGTGGGTACAGGCAGCTATACCTTTAGATCGTGTCTAGAGATCTGGACTCAGATGTAGGGAGTTGAGACACGAAGTGGTCACATTTTGGTAAGTCTGGAAAGTTTTGAGAGCTTCATGCTCAGCCTGGGGCACAGGGGCACCCTTCCCCGTGGGTCCCTGTCCTTGGTAAGACAGACTCTGTTTGTGTCTGAGAGGCTCTGTGTCTTGGGGAGAAAGCAAGGAAACCTCAGGAATGTTTGGTGAGTGGGAATACCATGACAGGCTGGTGCCCACGTGACATCTCTCCCATCCCTTCAGCCTTCAACCTATCCAGCTGGGAGACTCTGACCAGGAGACCCATATCCTGAGGCCTGGCTCTTCTAGGGTCTTTGGATAATGGCAGCCGGAGGAATCTCTGTCCACTTGGCCGAAAGGGTGCTGTGGAATTTTAGACATTCCTTTCCTCCTTGTCTCCTTTCTTGCCCTCCCTTTCCCTTCTTTCCCCTCCCCTCCCTTCCCTTTCCTTCCATCCCTTCACCTCCCTTCCCCTCTTCTCCCTTCACTTTCCCCTCCTTTTGATCCTTATCCCATCCCTTGTGCTGGGACTTGAACTCAGGGCCTTGTGCTCTTACTTGAATTCAGGACCTGGGCTCTGTCCCTGAGCTTTTGTGCTCAAGGCTAGCACTCTATCACTTTGAGCCATAGCACCACTTTCAGTTTTCTGGTGGATAATTGGAGATAAGAATCTCATAGACTTTCCTGCTGGCTTTGCGCTGTGATCCTCAGATCTCAACCTCCTGAATAGGATTACAGGAATAAGCTACCAGTAAGCTACCTGGCCACTTGTGGCTTTTGGATGTTTAATTGGAGGTAAGAATCTCATGGGCTTTTTTTCTTTGTCTGGACTGGCTTCAAACTGAGATCCTTGATCTTACCCTCCTGAGGAGCTAGGATTACTGGTGTGAGCTACTGGTACCTGGCTTTAATGCTTTTCTTTTTTCTTTTCCTTTTAAAAAAAGGTAAATAAAGGGCTGGGAAGGTGGCTCAGTGGTAGAGTGCTTGCCTTGCATCCATGAGACCCTGGGTTAAATTCCTCAGCACCACATAAACAGAAAAAGCTGGAAGTGGCGCTGTGGCTCAAGTGGTAGGAAGCTAGCCTTGAGCTGAAGAGCTGAGGGACAGCGCCCAGGCCCAGAGTTCAGGCCCCACAACCAGACCCCCCCCAAAAAAAGGTAAATAGAGTAAGTTTATTTGAAAGGGAAAGGAAAACCATGAATGAAAGCAGCTAGACTCTCCACCTGGAAAGGGGTCTGAAGAAAAATCGCTTTACTGCTTTCCTTTGGAAGCCCTTTCTTCCATTTTCTAGATAAAGGCTCACACAGACAAATTGCATCAATATGTTGAGTCTTAGCTTTGTACAAATAGCAAAGAGGTCATTCGGAAGATTTGGGAGAGGATGTGTTATAGCTAGAGCACTGTCAAGACACACCCAAGCGCACAGGAAGCAGTGGGGCTGTTATTAATGTAACTGCCACACCAACCTCAGCACTGTCTGCCTTTCCCACAGCCTGTGCAGCTCAGAGGAACCTTAAGTGGGAAAACCTAGAGCTGGCTAGAACTGGGTTTCTCCATCCCTGCCAGGCATTGCTGAACATCTCCATTATCCAGAGAGGGACATGTGCTTCCTCAACCCCAGAGTTCAGGACTGGTCCTCCTGGGTGGTCAGCCATCCCTACAGTGAGTGTATGTGGATCCGCTTGCCATTCCTTTTCCATTCTGCTGGGCAGATGTGCAGCTGTATGTAGCTGTCTCCAGAGAGTTTATCATCAAACCAGAGGTTCAAGATGAGGTCATCAACAGTCCATGAGGTGCCCAGAGTGCAGCACAGGTCAGAGGCAGGGCTGGGTTTTGAAGGTAGACTAAGAGGTGAGCTGGCGGAGATGAGCACACAGCTTTTGTGCTAGGAGCCAGGGCAAATTGTGGCAGCAGCAAATTGGGGGCCTGGGGGTGCTGTGATCCTTTTAGAGGATCAGCAGCTGGGGATGGATTGGGGCAGGCCTGGCTTTCTATACTTACCCTGCATGGCCAGGCACTAGCAGCTCATGCCTGTAATCCTAGCTACTCAGAAGACTCTTATCTCCAATTCACTATCGAAAAGCCAGAGACAAAGCCATGACTCAAGTGGTAGAGTGCCAACTCTGAGCAACAAAGCTCAGGGACAACTTATGTAACTGTAACCCCTGTCTGTATATTACCTCTATAATAACAATGAAAAAAAAAGCTCAGGGACAGCACCCATGCTCTGGGTTCAAGTCCCAGTTTCTGGCATGCGCGTGCGTGCACGCACGCGTGCACGCACAAACACACACACACACACATCCAGTATGTAGGAAATAGGTGGGCAGGCTCAGGTCTCAGTGGCCATCTGGGGACTGAGGCTTGTCTTACAGTCAGCAGAGGTACTGCTGCATCTTCTTGGGGGACAGATGTGTTTGAGAGAGCATGGTACTCCAGCTGGTCTCAGTGGACCTCAGAGGCCATGCTGGGGGCCAGTACTGAGGTTTGTTAGGGGATACAGCAGGATAGGAGACACTGCAGTGGCCATGTGGTCAGGTCCAGGGAAAGGCTAGCATTGAGCCTTCTTGTGCCCTTCCCTGCCAGGCTGCAGGCTGAGCTCCCTCCACGTCCCCCTCCTTCCTCCAACAGCCCAGGACTTAATTACACACTGACGCACTTGGTTTTTAAAAAAAACATGTTTATTTTTGTTCTGACTCATTGTAGAAAATTTAGAAAACACAAAAAAATTTAAAAAATAAATAAGAAGAAAATAAAAATCACCCACCATTCTACCACCCAGACACAATGCTTGTTCACATTTCCTCTATGGACATATGAACTCTGTTACAAACTCTGTTACATTATGCTACGTTAGGTTGAGGCTGTCTCTTCAAAATTACACTGATGTATCACTAGTTTAAAATGTTTAACTTTATTTTTGGCTTAGTTTGGTTTGGTTTGAGACAGGATATCACTATGTAGTCAAGGCTGGGCTTAAATTCTTTATCCTTCTAACTCAGCTTCCCAGGTTCTAGGATCATCGCTGTATACTACCATGTTCAGCTGCATTCATTTATTTTGTATTGCATGCAGAGAAATTTAATCTATACATTTTGAAGACAGTCACTGGCTAACTAAAAGAGGGGAAAATCCATCTCCGTGCATAGATCACTACCATTTCTTTCATTTGTACAGGATAAATTCGACAGGATGGCTTGCAGGCTTAGTAAAAAGTGAAGGTCGATTATCATTGGCAAACTAAATATTAGAGTCACGCTACTGATATAATTCATCTGTTTGAAAGCGTGTGGTTCAGTGATGGTTAGTTTATTTACAAAGTTGTACATCCATCAACACCATGTGATTCTAGAACATTTTCATCACCTTCAAAGGAAAATACTTTATTTCTTTTCTTTTTTTTTCTTGCTGTTCCTGGGCCTGGACACTGACCCTAAGCTCTTTTTGCTCAAGGCTAGCACTCTACCATTTGAGCTACAGCAACACTTCTGGCTTTTTCTGTGACTAATTGACGATAAAAGTCTCATGGACTGTCCTTCCCAGGCTGGCTTTGAACCTCGATCCTCAGATCTTAGCCTCTTGAGTTACTAGGATTATAGGTATGAGCTACCTGCACCCAGCTGAAAATCTTTACCTAGTTGCAGCCATGGCTTATCTCTCTTTTTTCTACCTCCTGACAACCATTAATTAGCTTTGGGCATGTGACTTCTTTGACCTATCATGTTTTCAAGGTTCTTCCATGTTTTGTCAGCATGTATCCAAACTTCATTCTTTTTTGTTGTTTTGTTTCATTTTAAGATGGAGTCTTACTGTGTAGCTTAGACTAGCCTCAATCTCACAACCTTCCGACCTCTGCCTCTTAACAGCCTATTCATTCCTTTTTTTTTTTTTTGGTCGGTCGTGGGGCCTGAACTCTGGGCCTGGCCGCTGTCACTCAGCTCTTCCGCTCAAGGCTAGCGCTCTACCACTTGAGCCACAATGCCACTTCCAGCGTTTTTCTGCTTTTGGGGTGCCAAGGAATAGAACCCAGGGCCTCATGCATGCGCAATAAGCACTCTACCATTGAGCCACCTTCCCAGCCCTATTCATTCCTTTTTATAACTGTATAATATTCCATTATATGGATAACCATATTTTGTTTTATCTGTTTATTGGCTGATGGCATGGGGTCTGTTTCTACTTTTTGGTTATTCTTCAATTCTTTCAACAATGTTTATACTTTCCAGGGTACATGTTTTTCACTGTTTGGGTAAATTTACTGTTATTGATACTCTTATAAATTGAATTCTTATTTTCCTTTTTTGGATTGCCTGGTGCAAGTTTATACAAGTAGAACTGATTTTTGGGTGTTGATCTTGCCTCTTGCAGCTTTTCCCTTCTTGTTTCTGTGCTTTAATAGCTCATTGTGGTATTTCAATGTGTGATAAGGGAAGTTCCAAGCTATATTTTGTCCATTTTTCTCACCCATTATTGTATAATGTAAGTTTTAATCTTTTTCCCCTTTTTTGTGATATTGGGAATTGAACTCAGGGCACAGCATTGCTAGGCAGGTATCACATCTCTGGCTTTTAGATGGCTTTTAGATAGAATTTTCCTATCTTCCCAGGCCAGCCTCAGACTACAATCCTTCTACCTCTACCTCCCAAGTAGATAGGATTACAGGCATGCACTAGCATGCCCGGTTTTAATTTTATTTCTAGAGAATGCCCCTACTTCTTGCCAAAAATTACTGAGGAGATTTAATTGGAATTACATTGTCTATACAGTGAATTGTAAACACTTAACATACTTAACAAAATTTAGTCTTCTCCCACAGGATATATTATTTCTCTTAATTCAAAACAACTTGTATATATCTCAGTAATCTTTCTGTAGCTCTGGGTTTTTTTTTTCATTATTTATGAGCTTTCTTTGGTAGCTACCAGATTTGTAGGGAATGTTTGCATCATGTGTCTTGTGCCTGTTGTGGGACATAGAGTATCCAAGTATTGTTTTCCATCGCTATAATGAAATACCTGAAGCTCTGTAATTTGTAAGAATTAGGAGGTTTACCTACCTTGTGGTTTTAGAGGTCCAAGCAACTTTGCAGCTGTGGAAGGGGTCTTCTGGCCACATTACAACATGGCGGTCAGTGTCTCAGGAGTGCATGCAAGAGGGAGAGAGCTCATGGGAACTAACTGGAGGTCCTTAATCCCTTCTATGGGTGACATCACCAATGACCTAATCAGCTTCTTTCAGGCCCTTCCTCTTAAAGGTTCTGAACATCACCTCTGAACATCACCACCCTGAGAACCAAGCCTCTAGTATATGAAGCTTTCAGGAGATGCACTCAAACCATAAAGTGAGTTTATACAGGCAGGATATACAGTGTGTGTTCTTTTTATATCTAGTTACTTTACCGAATTTGCTAATTCACCTCAAGGTTTTGATATTGATTCTCTTAGGCTTTTAAGTATTTGTAAATAATACTTGCATTCTTTTTTTTTTTTTTTGGTCAGTTGTGGCCTTTGAACTCTGGGCCTGGGTGCTGTCCCTCAGCTTTTCAGCTCAAGGCGAGCACTCTGCCACTTGAGCCACAGTGCCACTTCCGGTTTTCTGGTGGTTTATTAGAGAGGAGAGTCTCATGGACTTTCCTACACAGGCTGGCTTTAAACTGCAATCCTCAGATCTCAGCCTCCTGAGTAGCTAGGATTATAGGTATGAGCTACCAGTGCCTGGCTTCTGTTTTTTCTTATACATTAGAACTTTTGGAAGAAGGATTAGTTATTGGGAATTATTATTACTATTTTTTGTTATGTATTGGAGTTTGAACTCTGGGCCTCACTCTTGCTTAGCTTGCTGTTCAAAGCTGGTGCATTAGAACTTGAGCCACACCTGTCTTCTGGCTTTTTAGTGATTAATTGGAGACAAGAGTCTCTTAGATTTGTCTGCCCAAGTTGGCTTCAAACGTTCATCTTCAGATCTCAGCCTCCTGAGTAGCTAGGGTTCCAGGAATGAGTCACTGGTGGCTGGCTTTGTAGTGCTTTTAAATGGGCCCTGTACCAGATGTGATGCTCACAGACACTGTCTCCTTTGGCTACCTGGCTCCATCTTAAGTATATTTTAGTAATATTAAGTATAGTCACACTGTTGTGCAACCGTCACCAACATCCATGTGCACACCTTTGTTCATCTTGCAAAATGGAAGTTTTGTGCCCATGACAATACCCCTCATGGTTCCGGCAATGTCCACTCAACTTCTGATAGATCTGACCGTTCTGGGTGCCTTGTAGAACTCGAACCATACACTACTTGCCCTTTTGAGACGGGCTTATCTCTCTTAGCACAATGTCCTAAGTGTTCACATTGTAACATGTGTTGGAATTCAATTCCCTCCTGTGTTGAGGCTAAATAATCGCCCATTGTACATATAGATCACGCTGTGTCTGTTCACTCATCCCTTTGATGGCTACTGGGTTGTTTCACCTGCTAGCTATGGTGACTAGTTCTGCTGTGAATACCAGCGTACAAGTATCTCTTTCAGTCTGAAAGTTTGAAAAGGATGTTGAATAGAAAGACCTTATCTAGATGTAGCATTTGTCACTGGGGAGGTAGTCAATTTCTCAGGGTTTTCATCTCTCTCCATCCAGGCCTTGTTCAATCACCTTCTCAGATAGACATCTAGAGAACAGATGTGTGCAATTCCCAGCCGGTCCTTAGTATCTAAGCAGATATGCATCTGCTGTGGCTTTGTGGGATTGTATCTCTCCCTCAATGGTAGGTTATCGGATTCTTTGCACCAATGTCTGTGTGAAAGTGTATACCGGGGTTGGCTACCTGGGTTGAACACACAATCAGCACAGGAAATTTTAAGTGATACTCAGCTTAGGCTTATGTTCTGAGCCACCCAATTCAAAATTTCTAGAGGTGTTCCAGGTGCCACCATTTGAAAAGCTTTTTGGGTGATGCTATTATGGAACCAAGGTAGAGAACCATTGCTTTGCTAGGCATGGTGGTACATGCCTGTAATCCCAGGAACTCAGGAGGCTGAGGTGGGAGAATTGTGACTTCAAAGCTAGCTTGTACTACATAGTGAGACTCTTTCAAAACAGAAAAGGAGGAGGAGGAGAAGGAGGAAGAGGAGGAGGGGAAGAAGAATTATTATTGCTCCTATGGGGCTGGAAAGGTGGCTCAGTGGTAGAGCTCTTGCCTTGCATGCCCGAGGCCCTGGGTTCAATTCCTCAGCACCACATAAGCAAAAAGAAAAAAGCCGGAAGCGGCGCTGTGGCTCAAGTAATAAGCGCTAGCCTTGAGCTGAGGAGCTGAGGGACAGCGCCCAGGCCCAGAGTTCAGGCCCTATGACTGGATCAAAAAAAAAAAGAATTGCTCCTTTATTTCAAGCTGTCACAATAGAGGCCACTATCTGCCTCAGAAGAGCCCTGGCTGTAAAGAAGCTCATTCCTAGGAGAAAGGTGCCTCCTCCTGCCCCCCCTTTCCCCCATCACACTGTTTATTGTGAGGCTTGGGTTGGGGTAGTGGCATAAGTGGTGCATTGACTAGTTTTAAAAGCACATTTGCACAGAGGTGGCTGTCCAGTGTTCTGATTCAGTGTGGATGGAGGGGAGTAGGGCAGTAGGACTCTCTCATCACGGTCTGTTTGACTGAGCTACTCTAGTCCCCAGCACTTTCCTGAGTTCCTCTCACCTCAAAGTTGGCAGGAAGCTCAGATTCTGGGTTCACGCTGCTTTTGGTCCACATGTTAGTTTTACTTGTTTCCCTTTATCTCCACGGAATTTAAGTGAAAATGCGATTAACTCCCCTTTCCTTTTTATGTATTCTTTGATGCTAGTCCTGGGGCTCTAACTTAGGGCCTGGGTGCTGTCCCTGGGCTTGTTTTGGTCAAGACTGACACTCTTACCACTTGAGCCACTGCTCTACTTCTAGCTTTTTGCCATTGATTGAGCTTGAGTCTCAAAGAATTTCCTGTGTTGGATAGTTTTGAACCAGAATTATAGGTATGAACCATCATGCCTGGTCCTTTTTTATTTTTTTGTGTCTGTATTGGGGCTTGAACTCAAGGCAAGGGTACTATGCTTTAGCTTTTTCACTCAAAGCTGGTCATCTATCACTTGAGCCATACCTCTACCTTCAGCTTTGGCTTTTTGCTGGTTAATTGGATATAAGACTCTCATAGACTTTCCTGCATAGTTTGGCTTCAAATAGCCATCCTTAATTCTCAGCCTCCTGAGAAGCTAGGACTGCAGGAGTAAGCCACTAGCACTTGGCCTTTCTGAAATTCCATTTTAACTGGAGATAACTTGAATGTGGTTGATTTGTTTCCTCCCTGGGATGGAGGAGAGGGACTGTGGCTTGTGTCCCCATGTGTTACAGTGATAGCACAGACTGAGAACTGGAGGGAGCAGCACCAGATGTATTGGATCAGAAGGCTCTAGAAACAGAGATGTTTTAAGAAGAGCTGTGAAATGAGGAGAAACAATTCAAACTGAGATCTTAGTCTATACAAAGATGCAGGGATAAGGAGAGGCAAAGGGAGGCACTTCTGCAGCTGAAATGGAAAATTGGGAGGAATTTCTGCTTAGTGAGGCTGATGAGAGTGTCATCTCAGATAAGGGATCTCAAGGCCAAACGAAAGAGTTTGCAGTTGACTGAAACTCACAGATGATTCTAAGCAAAGCAAAGTCACAACATGGAAAGGAATCTCTAGTTTGTATGGATGGTTAGATAGATGGAAAAATGGACAGATGGATGGTTAGATGGATGGATGGATGGATGGATGGTAGATGGATGAGTGGATAGGTTGTTGGGTGGATGTGTGGATGGATGGATGAGTAGAGGATGGATAGACAGATGAGTGGGTAGGTGGGTGGGTGGATGGGAATGGTGGGTGGATGGTTAGATGGATGAATGGGTAGATGGATGGATAAGGTGGTGGATGGATGGTCAGATGATATGTAGGTGAGTGAATGGATGCATGGATGGACAGGGGATTGATAGCATGCAGGTGTGACTTCTTCAGTTCTCACAGTTCTCCACAGGGATCCTGGGAGCTCTTGAGGTTGAGAAAGTAGAAAATCAATTATGGGAAGGACTGGGATCCTGGAACAGGAAAGACAAAACGAATATGAGCTTTTCTGCTCTCATCTTTGCCTTCTCTCATAGTATATTTACAAGCGTTGATACATGCCTTAGTTTTTCCTGATGTTTATTTCAGGGTCTGCTATTAGTGTCTTTTAAACATTGGGGTGTCTCTTATAGTCCGTCACCTTCAACTCCGACATCACTGTGTCCTGTCTGGAGAAGCAAGTCAGGAAAACCCTCATCTTCTCTTTACCAAACTCAGCTGCCTTTGCCAAGGGCAGACATCCAGGCCCAAGCAACCACAGGACCCAGATCTCAACACATCTCAGCCAGCCAGGCAGGTCCCCAAAACCAGCTCGATGTCTGGAATCCAAGGGCTGGAGGATTGGGAGAGAGAGATGAGATAGCTTTTTGTATTCCCCACCCCCAGATTCCCGGATTGTCACCCACAAAGCTGGCCTTCTGCCCAGATCTCTAGGTCCATGTCTTCAGGGGGAAGCTCATAAAGGCTACACAGTCTCCTGCCTGCCTCCCTCTTGGAAGGTGCGTAATTATTTTTATATATTGCTGCTGAATAGAACACAAGGAATGGCTTGCAGGAACGTTCAGGTATCGTCTTTGATGTATACAAAGGAAGCAGCTTTCTTGCCTCCTGGGGCTCCAGCACCCATCAATTCTCCTGACAGATGGAGGGGAAGGGTGGCTTGGGTATTAGCATGGCCTGAAGAACAAGTTGGAATTGCCTTCATTTTAATATCCCACTTTTGATCTATCGGAAGGCTGACAGTAAAAGGGAAGGATCTTATTAGGTGGCATAAATCAGAGCTGATGAAATCCCTTTCCTCCAGCAAACTAAGACCCTGGTTTTTAGAAGGAGAGGGAGGAAAAAGGATGTTCTAACCCTAAGCTCTCCTTGTCTCCAAAGTCATGAACAGGAATGTGATGGTTAATTCAATGCTCTTTCTACCTTCCCCCAACCTTGCAACAAGGCCCTTTGAAGTTTCAAGCTCCTGATGGCTCAGCTGGCCTCCCCTCTGATCTCCATGACTCCTTCACTCCTGAGAACCCATCCTCAAGAGTGCACAGGCTCTGATTCCCAAGAGGTTTAGTTTGAGGGCTCTGCAGGCTGGGCAGGTTTTTCTGACAGCCAGGTGATAGTCTCCATATGCAGAGTACCATGGCTGTAGCCCATGGGATGGGGCCCAACTGCTGGTGCTGGTGCTGGTGGGGGAAATGGCTCTTGGAACCCAAGCTTTCCCAGGACACAGCCAGTGAAGGGACAGGATGAAGGGACCACTAGTCTTGCTCAAGGAACCCGTTTTCCCATCTTTCAACTCTCCAATTAGTCCCTTAGGGTTCCCTGGTTGAGTGGAGGTACCTTTCAGCTCTCACTTCTACAATAGTGGGCTCTTCTTAGCCAGCCATTATCTGAAAGAGGCTTGAAGTTCCTGTTTTTATCAATTGCTAGAGATGGAACCCGGGATTCACACATGCTAGGCAAGCTCTGTACCACTAAGGTACATTCCCTGCCCAGTGCCCATAACTTGATCAATACAGAACACAGACTTGAGTCTGGGGGTATGTAGGCCACTGGTAACATACTTGCCTAATGTGTGTGAGGCCCTTGGTTCAATCCTTAATGCCAGAAAAAAAATGAGGAGGAAGAGAAAAAGGAAGAGGAGAAGGAGGAGGAGGAGAAGGAGGAAGAGGAGAGGAAGAGGAAGAGGAGGAAGAAGAGGAGGAGGAGGAATTCAAAGGTCCAAAGTTGGCCATTGCTTTCCTCTACCTTGATGACCTTCCTTCCCAGCTCCTCCGATCTCTGACTCAGGGCTCCCTGAATTCCATGTCTGTGTCTCATTTTCAGAAGCTACTCTCCTCCAAAAAGCTATTCTCCATTAAAGATTATCAAATACTATTTGCCAGATTTTTTAAACAATAGCAGACCAATTCTATATCCCCCCCGCCCCCAAAGAAAAGGATTCTTCAAAATGGCGGGACGCTAGTCACCTTGAGATGCATGAGGTGGCACTGGTTGCTGGGGCTGTGGCATGACATTGTATGCTTGTCCCATGGTCTGTTCATCTTGCCCCGTCTTGGGAATACATGGGCACAGCACAGAATTTGCCTAAGAAGGTTTAGCTTCTTAGTAAGACAGAGCCACAGGACCTCTATGCTAATCCTTTCCTGTATAGGTGGAAACTGAGTCCAGGGAGCAGAAATAGTGATTGCTGCAATCACAGAATTCTGTCAGATGTGTCAGCACCTCACCAGCCTCTTCCCCCACCTTTTCCAGAGCTCTTTCTCAGCCTCAGACTCTTCTCTCACTACTAATTCTTCCCAACTATCTTTTCCTTTTTACCAGAGGCCTCGTCTCTGCCTCACCCATACCCTCTGCTCTCAGCACATACAGTTGGCTAGTTTTTCTCTCTCATGGTGGACTTCATTCAGGACCTCTGTACCTACTCTTCTCTCTGCCAGAAACTTTCTCTCACTAGTAGTAGAGCAGTTTCCAAGCATGCACTGGTTCAATCCCCAGCACTGCAAAAAAGAAAACTCAGAATGTCTACTGTGGCCTAGTTTCAGAGAAAATTCAGATGCTCTTTGTAATCTGGGTTCTTCATGCAAGTTGAAGAGAAAAATCAAGTCAAGTGAACACTTGGGTAAAGTCATTTAAAAGTCCAAAGTTGGCTGGGCACCTGTAGCCTACTCCTGTAATCTAAGCTACTCAGGAGGCTGAGATATGAGGATTTCAGTTGGAAACAAGTCCAGGCAACAAAGTCCATGAGACTCTTGTCTCTAATTAACCAGCAAAAAGCTGGGCATGAAACTGTGGCTCAAGTGGTAGAGTGCCGGCCTTAAGCAAAATAGCTCAGGGATGGTACCCAGGCCCTGAGTTCAAGCCCCAGTAACACACACACACACACACACACGTACACACGTACACACGCGTCCAAAGTTTGCCCTTTTGTTTCTCCACCTTGACTGAATTCATTCTTAGCTTCCCATGTCTCTGGCCCAGAGCCCACATTTATTCCTCAAGCCTCAGTTCAAATGTTGTATGATCACCTCTTTTGGGAAGCCCATCCAGCTTTCCACCCCCTTGACCTTGTTCCCTTAGTTCTCAGTGTGCACCCTCTCCCTGTCCCCAACCTCCCGCCCTGGTACCCCTACTGCTTATTTATTAGTTCAGCTCCCAGGTCTCTGTATCAGAATGTCTCACACAGACATGAGCTAATTCCTCAGAGCTGTCCAATTTGACAGCCACGAGCTGCATGTGTCAATTAAAATACCATAAAATTCTTTAAAGAAAAAAAACCCCAAAAAACAACAAAAAGTTCCTCCATAACCCCAGCCATGTTTAAAGTGCTTGCAGCCACCTGTGCGTGGGAGTGCTGGCATTAGAAGTGACCACAGTGTTGGTATAATGGTAGGATTGCTGGAGGTAATCTGTGGATTGATTCTGCCTGTAATGAGGGACATTTCAAGCAACTTGACAGTCAGTGGGGGACCCCTGAGGGTAGTAGAGGTTGTATAGACACCACAAGGAACCCACAATGGGCCTTGGAGCAGCACTGGTATTTGCAAAAGAAAGACACATGAGTCGCTAGGCCTAACTGGTGGCATCTATGGGTAGTTTGCTTGGTCCCAAGTGGACAAGCACACCTGCCAAGTAGGGCTAGGTCATGCTGTGAGTGGGGAGCGTACCTCCCATTGGAGCCCTGTGTTCTTGGTGCAGTGGCTGCGGGGTAGGGGGGAGTCAGAGGGCTGGGGAGGCCGGGGCTCCTCCTCCTCTGCTCTGCAGGTGCCAGCCTGCTCCCTGCTGGAACCCTTGCCTTCCCTGGCAGGTTCCAGCTTCTTCCTTTCTCTCCCAGTCCCAACTAGAACATGAGAAGAATGGGAAGCTGGGCCCACAGCAGTTGAGGAGTTTGGGCTGGAGAGTAGGGCTGGCTTCATGGACACAATGCCCGTGCGACCCCAGCTTGTGCTTGGGTTAGGCCTGTTACTGCCATCTTGAAATTCTAAATGATTTTTGCATTCACATTTTGTGTTGGGTCCAGCAAATGATGTACAGTTCTACTCAGGAGTGATTGACAGCTACAGGGGGCGGGGCCAGGCTGAGATTTGCTTAGGCCAGAGGAGTTTTCCCAGTCTCAGAGTTTGGACACTGGTCAACAGCTGGCTAGCTCCAGCCTCCCTCTCTAAGCTTTCAGAATCTGAAGTGGGGAAACTCCTCCCCCACCCCCTTCTCAGCATAATCTAATGGGATGAGTGTTGGCTGGAGATCCTTTCTTACGAGGCAGGACCAGGCCATGGAGACTCCAGGGGCCCACCTGCTCCAGTTGGGTAGGAAGCAAAGCTCTTTCTTGCATGTGCCCAGCCCTGTGTAGACCCCTTTGAGACAGCCTTTCTCATGAATTCTAGTTTCCAGCCTCTCTCATCTTGAGAGAGGCCCCTGTCCTACAATTTCTATGTCTTCTTGCATCAAGTGGCCCAGAGCTGGGGTGAGGACCTAAGTCATGGCTGACTTGAGCCTTTTTTTACTCTGCTTTCTTCCTGGTGTCCCTAGGGCATGGTGGACCTTAGATTCACCATCAGCTTGGGCTTGGAAAGCAAGTACAATTAGCTGTTGGTCCATTAGGAGTTCTAAATCCGTCCCTTTGGTCTTATATTTGACTAAGACTAGTTGGATAGGGATAGATTAGAGAAAGATTCTAGAAATGTCTGTGAGATCAATCTAGTCTTCTGTGAGCTGTAAGTGTTCCTGGTTTCTAATTAGAAATACATTTTCAATAGCCAAGATCTATCTCTATGTCCCCACATCCCTTTGTAGAAGCCAGGTTGGTCATGCTCTGATTTTGACTTCCAGTATCTTTGGGTATTCTTTGTGTGTGTGTGTGTGTGTGTGTGTGTGTGTGTGTACGTGCAAGTGCACAAACATGTGTGTGTGTGCATGTGTTTGTGTATGTGTATACTGGGGCTTGAACTCAGGGCCTCACACTGTCCTCACAATCCTCAGGTTTCAGCCTCCTGAGAAGGTAGGATTACAGGTATGAGCACTGGCACTCAGCTTTCCCATAGCTTTTTTATTTAAGGCTGGTACTCTACTGCTTAAACCACACCTCAATTTCTAGTTATTTGCTAGTTAATTGGAGATAAGAAGCTCATGGACTTTTTCTACCCAGACTGGCTTCAAACTGGGATCCTCAGACCTCATCTTCCTGAGTAGGTAGGATTAGGGGCAGAGTCATTAGTACCTGGCTCTTTAGGCATTCTCTTGATGTCTCAGGCTCCTCATATAAGATGAGGGAGGCTGGCAGGCTCCCTCAGGCTCACTGGATGGTTCTGAGTTTACATGTAGCCTTTTGGGGTCACTGTTACTAGCATCCTGCTGTCTAATCTAAAGCTCTGCTGCTATAATTTACTCCCTGGAAGGTCCAAATCTGATCTTAGTCAAGTGGGACCCCCCATCACCCCCACTCCCTAAAGTGTGCTATGACTAGACACCCTCAGTCTGTTCCTTTCTGCCTCAGCTTCAGCCCTTGGTGGAGGGAGTGTGAGGAGCCAATTTGGCCCTGGAGAGGTTAAGCGCTTTCCCCAGAGCCCAGGCAAGCCTGAACTGGCCTGTAGGGCCCTGCTAAGCTGCCCCATTACCACAGGTAAGGATTATAATCAGAAAGCACTCGAGGGGCTCAGGCCCACGTGGGAGAAAGAGACGAGCTGTTGATTTTATTCCAGAGCTTAATTGGTATAATTGCTCTCTTCCTCCTGCCAAACCAGAGTCAGAATTGGCTCTCTCACCTGCCGATGGGGAGATGCTCAGAAAGATCTATGTCTCAAGTGGTGGATTCTACTGATCAGAGGATCCTTCAGCCCCTCTGTATCCCCAGATTGTGGGGGAGTGAGGGCCTATCACCACAGAGGACTGAGGACGTCAGGGTAGCCTCAACTTTGGCTCAAAGGGGCTGAGAGGGTTCCTTTGGAAATCTGGGTAAGCCAAGAGTAGGAGGGATTTCTCTGCAGCCAGGATGTTGACCAGAGGAGTTCCCAAGTGCCAGAGGACCCCGGGGAGGGGGGAGCATACTCAGTAACAAGGGAAAAGGGGGCACAAGTGGCACACGCCTGTAATCCTAGCTACTCAGGAGGCTGAGATCTGAGGATTCAAGGGTCAAAGACAGCCCAAGCAAGAAAGTCTATGAGACTCTTATCTCTGATCAACCACCAGAAAACTGGAAGTGGAGCTGTGGCTCAAAGAGATAGAGCACTAGCCTTGAGTGGAAAAAGCTCAGGAACAGTGCTCAGGCCCTGAGTTCAAGCCCCATGACTAACAAAAGGAGAGGGTGGCCAAAAGGACTCTTTCTTCCTTCCTCCTCAAGTTGCCTCCTGTCTGGGCTTTTAGAGCATCACCTCTAAGGGGTCTCATAGCCAAAGCCACCAGGACCTACTAATGTCAGGCGCTCCATTTCTCTCTGGGGTCCCCAGATCCCTCTGGACAGGTTCTTTATTAGGAGAGGAGGAAAAAGAGAATGGCCCAGGTTAACCATGCCACAGGCTGAAGGAGGAAATCTGGGGCCAGGCTTGGTGATGCTTAAAGGATCCCCACCTGGAGCAGATATAATATTAATGTAAAATAAAAGATATATATCTTGCATGGGACCCACTTCTACTAAGAAGTTATTTTTAATTCATCTGAAATTCAGACTTCACTAGGCATTGTCCCATTGCACGGGACATGTTTATGCTAAAGGTTATTTGTTATATAAAATTCAAATAATTTGAATTTGATTTCTTAAATGTATGTATTTTTTTTTTGGTCGGTCATGGGGCTTGAACTCTGGACCTGGGCTCTGTCCCTCAGCTCTTCAGCTCAAAGCTAGTGCTCTACCACTTGAGCCACAGTGCCACTTTCCAGTGTTCTGTTGGTTAAGTAGAGATAAGAGTCTCATGAACTTTACTGCCTGGGCTGGCTTTGAACCATGATCCTCAGATCCCAGCCTCCTGAGTAGCTAGGATTACAGATGTGTGCCTGGCTTAAATGCGTGTATTCTTATTCACTATATTCATTAACACTAGATCCACGAATATTACCCAGCCCACCCCATATTCAGCTGGCCTGAGTGGAAGGCTAGGATACCCTGCTCACCACAAACACAAATGCATGTCAATAAATAGCCTCATTCCCTTCACTGATGGGGTTCCCAGAATCTCAGAAGCTATGACCCCAGCTTTGGGCTGGTCTGTGACCTCCATGGGGCCCCGCCCTAGGGAGCAGTCCTTATCCTGAAGCCCTGCTTCAACCTCAGTCGCTTACACAGTTAGAAGCGCTGTTTAGAGAATGCAAACTTACCATGCTCTAAGAGGGTGCCTTAGGTCAAGTCATTTTTTTTCACAAGCAGAGAGGTTGACAGTGGGCAAATAAGGAAAAAAAAGAAGTATAAAGAGGTCAAATATCAGGGAGGCAGCAGAGCAGGGATTCCAACCCCGACAACCCAGCTCCAAAGTATACACCCCTGCCCATCCTGCCACGAGGCTGGCATACTCCACAAGGCCACCGATTTCTACACCAATCTGGAATACCTCACCCCACACCTCAGCAGTCTCTGGCACTTGCACACCTGCCTGGCCACCCATTGAGGAGGCCTAGGGTTAAGTCTCCTGGCTTCATCATGCTGACCCCACACTCCCATTTCATTCCAGCAGGGAACGTCACAGCCCTTCCCTTCTTTGCTTGCTCCACAATACATGGTCCAGGAAACCACTGGCGTCAGCACCACCTGGACCTTGTTAGCAATGCAGAATCTTAGGTCCCTCCTACCCCAGACTTACTAAAGTAGAACCTGATTTTGGATGATGATGTTGTTGTTTTGAGAGAGGAATCATGCTACGTAGACCAGACTAGCCCTGAACTCCTAATCTTCCTGGCTCAGATTCCTAAGTGTGACACCATGTTAGCCATGACCCATAGGTGATTTCACTGCTTCATATGCACATTCATGTCTTAAAGCACTGAGTCTTCCAGATACTGACCACAGATAGCTGGGTAAGAGAACAAGATGGAATGAGGGGGTGGAAGGTCATTTCTCTTGTGGTCTAGTGCTCAGTGGGTCCTAGGAGACCTTGCTCTTAGACTGGATCATCAATGATCAGAAGATGGGGACTCAACCTCACCCTGGTTATATGAAAGACAATGTGTCACAGCAGATGCTGTGTTCAGTGCTGGATTCCAAGCATCTAGCTCAGGGCCTAGTTGAGGGATGACCCTCGGGCAGTGATTTTGAATAAATGTCTGAATGAGAGCCCTTTGAATCCCCTGTTCCGAAGTCCCAAACTGACAGCCTGAGCAAGAACAGCAAGGAAGGTGGGAGAGGCTATCCTGTCTCTACAAGAACATACCCAGACTTCTCCTGGCCTGGGGAGGCTATCTTGGGGACACAGCATCAAGGTCTCAGCTTTCCCTAGGGCCATAGACACACCTCAGAATTCTGTTTAGCACCAGGCAGAAGGTCCCTTTGAGATAGCCTTCTTCAATGAAGGCAGGATTTGAACAAGGAGGAGGAGGAAATGGGGTATCACAAATGCTGTTGTTGAGATAGAAAAACCTAAGTGCTGGTGTGCATGGAGGAAGTGGGCAGATGTAGATATCTTTATGAGGTCAGACGGATAAGTCCTAGCAACCCACTAGAGGTGGGGGTCAGGGAGGGGCAGGGGCCTGGCTGGTCTAACAGGTCTGGGCATTGACATTTGTAACTGCCAAACTGATGGGTAAATTTACAGAGCCACGATGTCTGACTCCCTGTGGGGAATGCTGGAAGCCTTGGGCTGCAAGCAGTTCTAAGTGACAACCATGATACCAATAATAATCACTGTTTCCATTTGCTGAGCAGCAGTTGTCATATGCTGGGCACAGGGCCAGGTACAAGTAGGTGGCCTCTGAGCAGCATCCCGAGTGGCTCTCTCATTTAACAGAGATCACGCTGCCAAGGTCACACAGCTAGTGAACCAAAGAGCTGGGATTCAAAGCCAGCTTCTCTGACACCAAAATCCATGTGCATGCCCAGTGTGATGACATAGCTCCTTTAGTGTGCTCATCCTATCTTCTCCGTTTACCAGTTTTCTCACACATAAGCCTGTCTCTGCCCTCAGTGCCTGCCCCACAGGGTGAATAGGGTTCAGTCTAAGTCCCAGACAGAGACATTGTGTATTGATAGAATATCACATGACTTGGGCACACAGTTAAAAAGTTAAGGTGGCAATCTCCTTGTTTTGCTAGGCTACCAGCATCTTGTAGCGCTCAGTCAGAAGTTATTGTGTCAGCCTGGAATCTCTGTGCATAGACACAGTCATACCATCTGTTCACCTGTTCTGACAGGCAGTGATCAAGAGTTTCATCTGTGGCATGCTGGCACCTCCCATAGGTCATTGATTCAGCCAGGAATTCACTCCAGGAATTGAGTAGGATCTCCACAAAACTACTGGTCCTCGCGAGGACAAGAAATGGGAGGTGCTAGCAGTGTGTGACAGAGTGGCCTACATCTTTATTAGGATCACAAGGATATTTTCCTATGTTAATACTGGAGACAAGTCTGTTTACATGGCCTTGGAGTGGACAGGAGTGGGAAAGACAGTGTCACACATGGAACAGAGGAGCTCTAGAAGAGATTTGGAAGCTTGGTGGGATGAGGAGTACTGCTTATCCTCAAAGGAGCCATGGGTCTAATCTGTGTGAGTGTGGGTGTGCACACATGTGTATGTGCACGTACTGGGGCTGAACTCAGGGCCTGGGGCACTGTCTTTTATCTTTTTCAATCCAAGCTGGTATTCTACCACTTGAGCTACTCCTCTACTTCTGCCTTTTTGCTGATTCATTGAAGATAAGAGTATGATGACCTTTTCTGCCAGGGCTGGTTTTGAACCTTGATCCTCAGATCTCAGCTTCCTGAATCATGAGGATTATAGGCAGGCATGAGCCACCAGCACCTGGCATGAGGGGCCAATCTTGAGTCTGAGAGGAAAAGCTGGGGTCATAAACAGGAATGTGTGGCATAAGGGGGTCTAGAATTATGGGTTGGAATGGAGACCAGATGTGTGAATTTGAAGGGTAGGGTGAGTAATACATGGGACTCAAGTCACAACTTTAGTCTCTGGCAGTTCACAGGCTTCATTAGGGGGCTGGCTGGCCCTGCCCACTCTGAGCTTGATCTACCCGTGCCTGGATTGACCCTTCTCTTCTCTTCCACCAGGCGTCTAGATGCCAACCTCATCTCCCTGGTCCCGGAGAGGAGCTTCGAGGGGCTGACCTCCCTCCGCCACCTCTGGCTGGATGACAATGCGCTCACAGAGATCCCTGTCAAGGCCCTCAACAACCTGCCTGCCCTACAGGCCATGACCCTAGCCCTCAACCACCTCCACCACATCCCAGACTACGCCTTCCAGAACCTCAGCAGCCTTGTGGTGCTGTGAGTATTGATGTGACCCTGTTGTTGGTGGGGTCCTGTGGGGGAGGGAGGACTGGAGGCTGCATGTCTTCTCTTGGATAGGAAGCCTGGCTAGCTTTGCTCCCTCCTGCATGTTACCAAACCTATTCAGTTTGATGAGGATGACTGCCCCCTGTTGATCCCACAGGATTATCTTGAAGCTAGATGACATTTGACTTATAGAAGTGCTCAGAGAGGCACGAAAGGACTATATAATCAGAAGCTAGGAATTCAATTAAGGTGTTATTTTTCTCATTATGTAAATATAACAATACCATACTAATTGGAATATAAATCAAGAGTTTCTTAAATAATTTCTATCGTATTTGACCATCAAATGATACAGTCATGTGCTTTGGCATAAGGATAGGATAAATTCACCTCATTCCTCAGGCCTAAAGTAGTAGAAAAAGCCATCACATGTAATTAGGCAGTAAACCTCCATCAGGGTAATTACCTGGGAGATAGCATCCCTGGCAGCAGTAGGGACTGGAGTTAACTCTGCCTTCTCAGTGGGAACTTTAGAGTGCAAATTAGCTTCCAGCTAATTGCTATGAATGATTGGTAAGTTCATAGGGTAATTACCAAGGGCTTACAGGTCATGTGTAATTGCTTTAGGTTACATACTAATTGTTGCAGAACCATGGCTCAAGAACATACGTGTTAGTGACTTTGCTTAAGTGGTAGCATTGCCTTTCCTGCTCTGGGAAATCTAGTGAGATTTTCCAATCTAGGGAATGGACAATGCTTAGTTCCACATAAGCAATGAAAAGGCAGACACCAGTATTGTTTGTATAATGAAGTCCTGGGATCTTGGTGAACCAATACAAAGATCATACGGAGCACAGTCCTCTCCATCCTTCTGGAAGTCAGTGCGGGTATATGTAGAAAGCCAACAGAACAAGGTGTTTTTAGCATTGGTGATATGGCCTATGACATCATGACAGAATAGGGTCGGATCTTTATAAGGAACACGACTACTGGGAAAGTAAGAATTTCATGATACGAGGGAAGCATCAGGCACTTACAGAGCCCTTAGCACTGCAGGTCCCAGGATGACCCAGTCCTTTTGCCCTGGAACGGCTTGCCATTTAGTTCAAATGGCAGAATTGTGGGAAAGGTAACTCAGGCTGTTGTGTTACTCCTGCAAACATAACCAGGTGAGAAGTCTGCGTTCATATAGTATGGGAGAATTGGAGAGGCCTAACAGGTGAGGGAGAGGGAGGTTTTCACCTGAAAAGATGGCAGAGCTGGACAAGCAAAGAGAAAGACAGTTTTAAGACATGGAGGGGAAGTCAGGAGTGGTTGAGAATGGGCCAGTCCAGCTGGAACTGAGAGTCCTCATGCAGAGGGTGGGAGAAGAGTCTGGAAAGGAGAGTTTGGGGACTCACAGTGGCAGAACAAGGATCTGACTTTGGCCTGCCAGTGGAGGAAGGGATGTGGAGGTTTTCTTTTCTTTTCTTTTCTTTTCTTTTGGGTCCGGTCGTGGGGCCTGAACTCTAGGCCTGGACGCTGTCTCTCAGCTCTTCAGCTCAAGGCTAGCGCTCTACCACTTGAGCCACAGTGCCACTTCTGGCTTTTTTTCTTTTTGCTTATGTGGTGCTGAAGAATCGAACCCAGGGCCTGAGGCTTGCAAGGCAAGCGCTCTACCACTGAGCCACCTTCCCAGCCCATGGATGTGGAGGTTTTCAAGTGAGAGTGAAAAGGGAGAATTGTAGGAAGGTGAATGGATGGGGGAAGGAAGGAGAGATGGGGGTGGGGAGACAGGAAGATCAGTTTGGAGGCTCTACATGTCAGCGTAGTGAGGCAGCAAAATGGAAGACAGGATTGTGAGAGGGATGTTTTAAAAGAAGAATTCATCTGTTTTAGAGGTTTCATATGGTGGAAGATCAAGAATAACAAGGAGTCATGGATGCTTTAAAGGTTTCATTAGAAGGGGGAGTTAGCCTACAAGTAAGGCTGTTGCAGATGTGAGGCCTGGGCGACCCATCGGGAATGAAGAAGAACAGGGACTAAGCAGGGGTGGGAGGAAACTACCAGCACAGGAACAAATCTGGGACAATGAATCCCTTTACATAAGGCTAGAAACATCACCCTTTTGTCCCTCACACGTGAGACAGAAGAAGGAAGGTTCCAGAAGGAAATTACCATGAAGAGGAAAGGAGTCTGAGGAACATTATCCAGGGACAGCTGGTGAGCTGTAGGGAGACCTAGGAGACAGATTGGGAAGACTGGGCTGGACAGGAAGCAAGAAAGAATTTCGGTTTGAAGGTGTGAGCAGACAAAGGTGGTAGAGGAGGTAGGGTATCTTTTCAATCCCTTTCAAACCTTGTGCTGTGCTCGTATGTGTGCTCGTGTGTGTGTGTGTGTGTGTGTGTGTGCGCGCGCGCGCGTGCGCAAGCATGCACGTGCGCACGCGTGTATTTAGGCTGGAAAACTCAGGGTCTCACGCTTTTGCTTGGCTTCTCATACCCTCACTTGACTTTTTCACTCAGGGCTGGCACTTTACCCTTAAGCTATACCTCTGCTTCTGGCTTTTTTCCCCTGGTTAAATGGAGATGAGTCTCAGGGACTTTCTTGCTGGGGCTAGCTTTGATCCACGATCCTCAGATCTCAACCTCCTGAGTAACCAGGATCACAGTGTGAGCCACTGGTGCCCAGCTCAATCGCTGTGCTGTTTATTGGGCTGCTCTGCCCCTTTCCACCATGCCAAGGGTATTGACAGGACCACTTGGCAGCATTTCATTGGACAGCAGTGATGTCCTGTGTCTAATGTGTATCTTCATCAGGCTCCAAGCCAAGTACCAACTCCAGACTAGGCTACTAGAGGTGTCCAGGACTCCAGGGATTAAATGAATGTTTTGGAAGAGGGAGTCAGAGGCCTGGAACTGGATGTCTGGAAACCTGAGACAGTCTGGAGCAGAGCTGGCAGGGAGGATGAAGAGTAGGAAATGGAGAGACAGGAGTTCAGCAGGAAGCAGGAGGCATGATAGGGGTTGGTGATGGTTAAGATAGATGTGTGAAGGAAATGGGAAAGAAGTAAAATGCTGCCAAGTGCTGGAAACTTATACCAGTAATCCTAGCTATTCAGGAGTCTGAGATCTGAGGATTGAGCTTCAAAGCCAGCCTGAGCAGGAAGTCCAGTGAGACTCTTAACTCCAATTAACCACCAAGAAGCTGAAAGTAGAGCACCAGCCTTGAGTGAAAAGCTCAGAAACACTGTCTAGGCTCACATACATACATGCACACATATATACATACATACATGAAAAGCCTTGGTAAGGAACAAGAACTTAGTCCTAGAAGGCAGGGACTGTGATTTCCTACTGGACTAGAAGCTCCCTGGGTACAGGGTCAGTCTCCCCACTGGAATCTGATAGAAGTTAGGAGGTCAAAATAGACAAGAGTTTTAAACTTCCAGACTCCCAACCTCCAGACTTCTCCATCCATGTTGGATGAGTCCAGTCTGTGGCCTGAATATCTGAACAACTTGTTGGAGGCCAGCCTGATTTTTACCCCTTGTAAGTGATTTTCTTTTCCTGCCTGAAGATGTTTTTAAATTCTTGAACTTTAATAGCATAACTCAAATATGTCACAGTGGAGCATGTTCTGCATCTAATTTTCCTGGAACAATGTATGCTTTCAAGCAGCAGATTCTGTTCTTTTTTCTTCCTAGAGAATATTGTGTGTGTGTGTGTGTGTGTATTTGTGTGCGCGCATGCACACGCACACGCGCACGCATATATGTGTGCTAGACCTAGAGCTTGAACTCAGGGCCTTGACCCTGTCTCTGAGCTTTCTTGCTCAGCTCTACTTCTGGCTTTTGGGTGGTTAATTGGAAATAAGTGTCTCAGAGACTTTCCTGCCTGGGCTAGCTTTGAATCATAATTTTCAGATCTCAGCTTCCTGAGTAGCTAGTATTACAGGCATGAGCCCCCAACACTAGCTTACAATGTCATTGTTTTCCCTTGTTTACAAAATGTCTTTGAAATATTACTTGGGTTGTTTTGTAGCAGAAGGCAATTGTGATCCATTTCCTTCTGTCCCTCACTTAGGAGCTATTTTCTTCTAGGCTTGGAGCTTTGCCTAGCTTTTGCATCCTCTCTTCCTCTCCTGTCTTCCTGTTGTATGTTTTCACAATTGTCCCATGACTTCTTTCCTATGCTTGGAGACCTCTGCCCATTGATCATCTAACTGTCTCCTCTTTGGACCCTGATGGTTCTCCCCTCTAGATTGCAGCCTATGGGTTGAGTACCATGGGTGAATTAGGCTCCATCCCTGGTCCTATGCCCTGGTAAAGTGATGAATGGAATGGGTATGCTCTGAAGTGGTGGCCAGTCTTCGTTAGACTAGTTGGACTCTGATTCCTCTGCCTCCATTGTGTTCAGCTTGCTACTTGCCTGCCTGCCTGCCTGCCTGCCTTCTTTCCCTCCCTCCCTCCCTCCCTCCCTCCCTCCCTCC
>NW_012267251.1:8278581-8293911 GCF_000151885.1 Dipodomys ordii
TCCCTCCCTCCCTTCCTTCCTTCCTTCCTTCCTTCCTTCCTTCCTTCCTTCCTTCCTTCCTTCTTCCTTTTTATGGTAGGTCATGGGGCTTGAATTCAGGGCCTGGGAGCTGTCCCTGAGCTTTTCAGCTCAAGGCCAGTGCTCTACCACTTAAGCCATAGTGACACTTCTGGTTTTCTGGTGGTTAATTGGAGATAAGAGTCTCATGGACTTTCCTTCCCTGGCTGGCTTTGAACCGTGATCCTCAGATCTCAGCCTCCTGAGTAGCTAGGATTACAGGCATGAGCCACCGCACCCCGCTCTGATGCACGCTCCCCCCGCTCTGTCAATGTCTCTTCTCCTTCCTTCCTTCTCTCCTTTTCTCCCTTCCTCCTTCCCTCCCCCTCTCTTCTTCCTCTCCTTTTCCCCTCTCCCCTTCCCCCCTCTTTCTTTCATGCTGGAGATTGAACCAAGGCCTTAAGTGCACTAGGCAAGCACTCAACACTTGAGCCATTCCCCCAGGCTTTAAAGGACCTATTTAATTTTCAGCACAACATTTTGGAGTCAGGATATTATCTCAATTTTATTTGTTACACAATGTTGGGGGGGGCAGTGAACTAAGGACCTGACACTTGCTAGGAAAGTATTCTACTGCTTAAGCCATGCCCCCAGTCCAAAGAAACCTTTATTTTACTTTTCCATTTATGTGCTCCTTTTAGAAGCCAGAAATAGGGAGGGGGGAAATCTTCTGTTATGATTTAAGGGTATGGGGCTGGGTGTGGCACACAGCTATCCTCCCAGCTGAGAAGAAGGCAGAATCAGGAAGATCATGGCCCAAAGCCTAGCACCTGGCACAAGTGTGAGACTCTGTCTAAAAAACAAACTAAGGCAAACATGGTTGGGTAGAGAGGGCATGAGGCCCTGGGTTCAAATATGTGTTTGGAGGATTTAATTCTCAGATTTTGTCTTCTTGTCAGTTCATTTTCTGGGCAAAGGGGGATGATAAAGACCTCCAAAATATTTTCTTGGCTGCTGAATTTTGCAGCGTTCTTACATTAGGATCTTCCTTTTCCCTGACTTTGTTGCTCCTTACAATGTTCAGAGTAGGCTGAGTCTTGTTTCTATTAGTTTTTGTCCAATAGCAATTGGCAGAAGAAAATTCTGTCATTTACTTTCGGTTAGTTATTATCTTGTAAATCTCTCCCAAACTGAGCTCCTTCTTTTCCCCAATCCACACCTGCTTTTGGCTAAGGCCCACACCTGCACAGACATGCCCTGCTCATTCTCACCTCTCCACCTCTGAGCATACGCTTCGCCCTGCCCGGAATGGCCTGTGCTCATGGGGCTCACCAATCTACTCAGGATTACCACCCCTCGCCAGCCTCCTCCGGTTCCTCCAGACTCACCATTCTCCCTGTGCTCTCTCCGTGTGTCCACAGCTCTCTCCAGTTGTAACAGAAGGCTTAGCCTTAATTATATGTTGTCTGCAGCGGTTTGCTCTTGGCTCCTCTAGGAACGTCTGGCCACTGAGTCAGGCTGGCTGGGTCCTAGGAAGAGAGCCATAGACGACGCCTCAGATGTGAACCCCTCTGACATCAGGCCTCCCCCACTCCCCAAGTGTTTAGC
Source organism: Dipodomys ordii (assembly GCF_000151885.1). Classification (NCBI taxonomy): domain Eukaryota; kingdom Metazoa; phylum Chordata; class Mammalia; order Rodentia; family Heteromyidae; genus Dipodomys; species Dipodomys ordii. The sequence continues at coordinate 8,280,187 of NW_012267251.1, forward strand.
AGAGGCTTGCTTTAGTCTTGGCCTGGGGCTCTCCTTGCCCTCCTTCCTTCAATAGGAAACCCAGAATGATGTATGTAGCTGCGGTCAGAAAGGCCTCGGAGGTTGTGGCTTCCGAACTCAGTGTTGGCCAATCTGTTTGTCCCTGGAGACAAAGGGTTTGACCACTGAGGTCACTCTGTCCATGCGTCTGCCTCTACTTTGCTCCCCCTGTGACCGTGTGCTTCTCTGGCCCACCACAGCGCCGTGACACTCACTCTGACGTGTCTCTCCTTCCCACACAGGCATCTGCACAACAACCGCATCCAGCGTGTGGGGACCCACAGCTTCGAGGGGCTGCACAGTCTGGAGACGCTGTGAGTGACGGAGGCCTGTTGGAGCCCTGTCCTGCCTGGCCATGGGACCTGCAGTCCTGGAGTGAAGGGTGTGGGCGCAGAAAGGAGCAGCAGGGCTGGGGTGCCATGGTCTGGCTCTAGTCTTATCACCCATGTGGTCCTCCTGCACTTTCTCTGGATTGCCACTCAGAATGAATTCTGAGTGGGCAGAAGGTATCCCGTGGGAGTTCACAATGAGCCAGGAAGGAGGAACCTAAAATCCCTGCCAACAGAGACCACCAAAACTGGAGAGAAACCAGCAGTGCAAGGAGAAGCTTGTTAGGAGTTAGGACGTGAAGCCTGGGACCTGCAAGGCTCAGGGCCAGGCCCGGGACTGGCTGGATAGCAGTTTTGATGTCTGTTTAAGGGTGCTGCTGACAGGGGGGTGGCGGGAGGGGGGGAGGAATAACACGGAGAAAAGCCGGGGACTGTTTGCCAACTGATCTAACAAGCTAAGTGATTAATGGGGAGATGGCCCATTCAGAGCTCCATCCAGACTGACTATAAAAAGCACCCAAGCTGTTGACTCTTAACAAGCCATATTATTCACACATCATCATCCTGGAATTCAGTTAAGGTCAGAACGCACTCGGGCCCTCCCATCACTTCCTCTGGAGCCCTGCCAGCCCTCTAAAGTAGGCTGAGTGGGCCCCAACTGAGCAAACACGGCCAGGCCCTGTAAGTGTGGCCAGCCATGCCAGCTGAGGTCCTGCAGCTCCCATGGTACGGGCCGGGAGGGGCACTGGGGAGAGAAGGACTCCCAGGTCACCAAGTATGAACCACTGAAAGGTAGGAAAAGGCTCACAGCATCCAGAGTTGATCATGGTTCCTCCTTTCTTGTCCTAACCGGCTCCCCATTTTCTACACACAAACAACAAACATCTGAGGTGAAGGATTTCCAAGCAGTGTAAGCAGCGGAGGGGACTATGCTGGGGCATGGGCTATAACCGGGAAGCTGCTTGTTAGGAATAACCATTTGGCAAAGTCTATCCCAAGAGGCCTCTACTGTCAGCATTTTAGTGTGTGGGGAAAGGGAAAAGGAAGCACAGACCTAAGCATCAAGACTGTGTGTGTGTGTGTGTGTGTGTGTGTGTGTGTGTGTGCATGTGCGTGTGTGTGTGTGTGTGTGTGTGTGTGCGCATGTGTGCACGCATGCATGCAAGTATGTGTGTATAACAGTCCTGGGGCTTGAACTCCGGGCCTGAGCACTGTCCCTTAGCTTTTTAATCCTCTTTCCTGTGGTGTGAGTCCCAGGAGCATGGCTATACTTGGGCTCAGCCCGTTGTGGGAGAAATGGCAAAGCCATGCCCAGCAATCCCAGTGTCCAGCCACTGAGTGCTGGGGAGTGAGGTTCAGGGCGACAGGCTAGGTGTGTCCTGGTCTGATGTGAGAAACATTGGAGCCTCTTCCTGCCACTGTGTATGACTTGAGCTATGTGCTCCTCCTCCCTGGCTGTCACAGACAGGTGGACAGTTGGAGCTGGACAGTGTAGCTCATTAAATCACTACAGAGATGGACACATTAAGTCACTACCAGTGGTCTAGTGACAGACAGTGCCAATTCGGACAGCGTAATGAGACAACGCTGGGATAGTACCTTGCGATCATCTCTCATCTGGTCAAGTGTGAATTGTAACAGGGGATTTTTGAAGGCTCTTAAATGTGAGAGGTGGATCATTTCCTGGGAGAATCCCGGGCTCCATAGCCCATTCTTTGCCTCCCCAAAGCCCACTCACCACCTCCATAATCTCAGAGCTCTTGAGACAGTGCTTGAAGTTGTCATTCAACAGCAGGGCAGGAGGGGTCCTGCCCCCATGGCCCTGGAATGTGGGGGCTGTTTGTTTTGCTGGGAAATCAGGTGAGGAGGGGGCACATATATTAGGTGTGGGCTGGCACCTCAAAAAAGCCAAGCAGCTGTTTCTTCACTTTCGGGGCATGCTGCCTAATTCTTTCTCAATTAGCCACTGGATTGCTGTGCAGGGCATTTGGCTCAGCTGGTTGCTGGCTGCGTTTCAGAGCAGTCCTGCCGCTCAGGGCCCACTGGCCCTTTCATCTAGCTACAGGAGTGTTTGGCCCCATTACACAAAGCCCAGGGCTGCACCCACTTTGTAGATGGATAAGCCAAGACCAAGAGACGAGGGAAAGCGCTCCCAGACAACCTACAGTCCAATGTCAGCAGGTTGTGGGACTTCCTAGACACCTCATGCTACACATTGCCCCTGATGATACTGACCTTACAGGGCTGATTGTGTGGATGAAACAGGACAATGGGGTGAGGCGAGGAGCCTGCCCTATGCTCCTTTCTCCTTCTCAATCCCTGCCCTAAGGACTGCCATCTCAGCAACATGGTCCTCTCCACCCTCCAGTGGTACGCCAACTTTTGATCTCCCATGAAAAAGGGGGAAAGTGTGTTCTTTATCCTCTGTTCCCCAGAGTATTTGTTGGGGAGCCTATGGGGGAAGCCAGATTGCAAAGGGGGCTGAGGGTGGGAGGGAGGAGTGGCTAGGAGAATGAAAGGAAAAAAGAAATGATAGTCGAGCCTTTTAATTGCTGCATAATTGGCACGCTCGGCGGCCTCAGTTATTACTCGGGAGCTTTCATGTGAGCTTCTCACTGGAAGGGTATTTCTCCCTCGGGCCCCGTAAATCTCTGCCACTTAGACCTCTCTCATCTCTGGCAGCACAGGGAAGATCAAACCCCCACAGCCCAGGCTGTGGTTTGGCTCGGGCTAGGGTTTGGCTCATCTGCAGACTCCTCTTTGGAGGGAGAGCAGCCCCCAGCCTTACCACCTGGAAGGAGGGGCCAGGTGCGGGCATGCACACGCATGGCCACACAGGATCCCCAAAGTAGGCACATGTGGTGCACACAGCACGTGGCCCACGCCTCCCACCATCCTTACTCTGCATACAGCCCCCCACCCCCCAGTCCACATCAGCACAATAACAGAAGTGTCCCCGAAATGCACCTGCCTGGCCCAGCTTCTCTGCGGCCCTCTACTCTGGAAGCCAGGAGGCCCAGTTCCAATCCTAGCCTCTGTATCAGCTGGAGCATGTGACTTTACTTCTGGAAACCTTACCTGCTTTACCTGTGCGATCGGCTATCTCAGAGGAAAGGGGGAGATGAGAAAGTGGTCCACCATGCCTTTCCATTCTGAAGAAGTCAGGCAAATCCCAGTGCTTTCCATAGAGTCTGAAGCAGGGTACTACCATACTCTCTCCTGTCCTGCAGATCAACATGCAGGCTCCGCACAGTCCTGGAGAAGAAATCTTGCCGTGCTCCCAGGAAGCCTGACCTTTGGGATGTTTCTTCCTCATATAGTCATCGCTATTGTAGATTTTGCCAGGGAGGCTCAGCCAAACACAGACGGGACATGCTCTGTCCTGCAATCCCAACTCCTTTCCACTCCCACCATGGGGATGACCCACCGCCAGCTGTTGGAAAACTGAATCGGAGATGGTCTAGCCTTCAGCCTGGGCAGTAGCATTTTCTTCACTTTCCAGATCAGACCAAATCTCCAGACTGGGGTTAGTGGCCCAAGTTTGCATAGTTTGGAAGTAAAGAGAAACCACTGGAATCTCATAGTATGCTGCTCTGGTTGGCATTAGCACTGTCAGGGACAGATGGGTTGTAGAGATCTCGGTTGAGGAAAGAAATCACAGTGTAGAAGAGTTCTGGCAAGGGTCCTGAAAGCCGGCACCAGGTCCTCCTAGGTCAGACCTTGGAATTGCAAACGTGGAGACTCGGGTGGCTGTCCTACCCTGACAGCGGGCGGTCCTCAAATTCCCAGTTACGCAGCATAACAACAACGAAAAGTTAAGGCTCTAGAAACCATTGCCTCCCAACGGGCCCACTTCACTCCCTACATCTGGGATTTTGATGTCTACATCTAAGTAACTCAGGGGAGGGGTAGGCAGGATGCCTCTGGGGCAACAGCTTCTTTCCTTGGGCCTGGGCAATGATCTCTGGGCTTTGTTAGAACCTCATTAAACAAATCAGGCCCAACTAGAGACCTTGCTGGCTGAACGTTTCACTTTGGAGGAGAGTCTGGGCCATAGTGAGAACAGAAACACCCTGGCCGTCATTTCTTGTCTAAGTCAGAAATACGAATTCATGCATTCCATGTCCAACCTCCTCTAGTGACAGATGGCCAGTGGTCTGGTTTTTGCAGAGCTTGCAGAGTTTGTCCTTGTAACCATGAATAACAACAGTTTTCACTCTCCCATGGCATGCACAACCCTGGAAATCTCTGGCTACCTCTCACTGTGTGCCTGACAGTCAGCGTTAGGACTAGAACAGAGTTCTAGCAGATTTCCACTGAGTTTCTTCCAGAGCTCAGGGCATCTTCTGGAAGATTAAGGATTGGGCCTTGAATCTGAAAAACTGGGTTCAAAAATCTGACTCGGCCACCAGTGCATGACATGCCCAAGTCACTGGAGCTCTTAAAAGCTTGAGGTGGCCCAGTGCCAGTGGCTCACACCTGTAATTCTAGCTACTCAGGAGGCCGAGATCTGAGGATCACAGTTCAAAGCCAGCCCAGGCAGGAAAGTTCTTGAGACTCTTATCTCTAATTAATCACCAGAAAACCAAATTGGTGCTGTGGCTCAGAGTGGTAGAGTGCTAGATGTAAACAAAGAAGCTCAGGGACAGTGCCCAGGCCTTGAGGTCAAGCCCCACAACTGACCAAAAAGAAAAAAAAAAGCATGAGGTGTCACAAATAGATGATGAGGCTGATAATGTACAATTCAGTGTCTCAAAGATCACATTAAGTGAGGTAGAATGAGGCAGCTTCGCTCGGGGCCTGGGGTACTATGGGTGCTTGATTCATTTGACTTTGTCTTTCTTGCCTACTCCTGTAACGTTGCATGGACTGTGTGTGAAGGTGGCAGAGGTGGCGCATTCCCCAGAGGTGTCACCTTACTGTGGTCCATGCTGTGACTCATCCCTATAGGATGGATAGGAATTCCCAGGCCATCTGGGATGGCTACAGTATTTGTTTCCTGTGGCTGCCATGACAAACTACCACAAACTTGGTGGCTTAAGAAAACAGCAATTTATTCTCCCACAGTTCTAGAGGCCAGAAGTTCAAAATCAAGGCGTTGGCAGGGTTGATTCCTTCTGCGAGATCTGAGGTAGAATCGATTCCCTGCCTATCCCCTGGTTTCTAGTGGCAATCGGGATGATCGTTGGCTTGGAGACCCACCTCTCCTGCCTTGCTGTTTCCGTCTTCACAGTGGCCTTTGGTCTGTTCCTCTTATAAACATCCAGGGAGTCTTCACTAAATTCCTTCTGCACAACTGCTTTGTCTGAGTAAGGTCATCTTCACAGACAACAAGGGTTAGGACCTGGGCATGTATCTTGGGGTCCAACAGGCTCTGTAGGAGGAGAGGCTGTTGATGAAAATGAATGACGATGCAGAGTTCCAGATGAATCGTTCTTAGCCCGTCTTCACAATCATGTTGACTAGTTCATGTGCTAGTCATTCCCACCCTGCCCAGAAAGAGAATGATTTTCCTCTAAGGCTGCATCCTCTCACATCTTACCTCTTACCTGCAGCTACTTATTGAGGAAGACAAGGTAGGAATGGTGGATCCTTATCTGACAGCTGAGGAAACCAGGGCAGGGAGCAGGAGACTTGTCCAGGGTCATTCAGCTCATTAAAAGGCAACAAGAGGTTGGAGTTTCTGTGCTTTTGGCCCATTTTCAGCCCTAAGACCACACTGCCTCTTGAGATAGAGTATGGAGGAACTCCTTCCTCTCCAGTTCTTAATCATTTTACATTTGTGGGTTTATTAGCTGCAAATTTGTGGGCTTTTGTGGCTTATAGAGGAATTTATTGTTCCATATAAAATTCCCTCCCCCCCACCAGCTTTCCCCGCAGAACCACTAATGACATAAGAGGCAGAAAATTGAGCTGCCCAATGAGTTTGTCTTGCATTCTGTGACCATGACAAGTTATTAATAGTCCTTCCCAGCACAAAATTCCCTTTCCCACTGTCCTGGACGTGGGGGTAGCCAAGGTCGCTGCTCCTGTCAGGGCTGCTCCTTGCTCCCTGCTGGCTATGGGGCCTTAACTGCTCTGAACTCTCACCTCCTCCTCTTGGACCCCTAGGAATCCCAGCCAGCTGGTCTGGAATGGAGAGGAAAGAGAGGTTAAAGGGGGTGGAGGAGCTCTGGCCACTGATCTTTAGCAGATGCCACAAAGAGGAAACTTAGAAGTTCAAGTCTAGTCCTTGCATATCTTCAGGAAGGAGCTGGAAAGAATCAGGGATTGCCCCTCCATTTGCTTCTGCTGCCTTAGACCCATTCATTCCATAAATGCTTGTAGAATGTGTCAGATCACCATTATAGGCACTGGGGACACTTGTATGAACAACACAAGTATAGCTTCTGCTACCACAGAGACTAAAGGATTCTAGATCCTGAGTTCCTTCAAGGTATCACTAATGTCCCATTCCCAGCACTCCCGTCCTCACAGCCTTGAGCTCTGAACATCGGTGAGCCCCAGGGATCATCTTTTATTTCCACTCTTTCCACTCTTACCATCAATGATTCCTGTCTGCTATTGTAGCTTTCAACATCATAAATTTGCTAGTGACTCCTGGATAGAGCTTCCCACTGGACTTCAGACTTAAATATGTGCCAGCCAGTCTTCTATGACTGGGAGCTGCCACAGATGGCTCATGCTCTAACTTAGGGAAATGTCCTGGACATGGGCCACACTCATACCTAGGGTCCCTCATCCTTGTTGCTTCCACAGTCTGCCGTGGTCCAGAGTACCTCAAAGCTCAGATTGTTCACCGCTGGGATCTGATCCATCTAGAGAATTAGGTCCTGTTCTGGGAATCGCTTTCTTTTCTCTTCTCTTCTCTTCTCTTCTTTCTTTCTTTCTTTCTTTCTTTCTTTCTTTCTTTCTTTCTTTCTTCTTCCTTCCTTCCTTTCTTTCCTTCTTTCTCTCTCCTTTCCTTTCCTTTCCCCCCTTTCTTTTTCTTTCTTTGTGCTGGTACTGTGGCAAGAATTCAGGGCTTGGTCTGTCCCTTGTATTTACTTATTTATTTCTTTTGCTCAAGGCTACTTAGTGTTCTACTACTTGAGCCACAGATCCACTCCTCACTTCTTGGTGGCTCATTGGGAGATAAGAGACTGACAAACTTTCCTGAACAGTGATCCTCAGTTCTCAACCTCCTGAATAGTTAGGATTATAGGTGTGAGCCACCCACGCCCAGCTGGGTATCCTGTCTTTGACAAGAACTTTCCTGGGGAGAAGATTGGCAAGATTAAAGCATAAAATGTGATCCAAACTACTGGAAAGAAGCTTGGGTGGAATGTGAGGATAGCCTGTGGAGGACAGGGACACGTGGTCTGGACGTCCAGCAGCCGGGAGAGGCCCACCGGAGGAGGTGAAGGGGGCGCTGTAGCTCAGGGTGCAGATGTGAAGCACAGTCTACACAGCAGCCCCCAGTGGTCAATGCACACAGCCAGCACAGTGAGTGGCCTGCTAGATCTGTGTAGAGAGAGACTGTACCCGTAGCTGCAGGAATCTCAGTGTATCCAGGTGCTTCATTAGAACAATAAGGTATGTCAGTATCAGAAACCAGCAACTGTGATTAAAAAGAACACTGTATCGGGCCTCTCTTGCTGTGGGTATATCTGAATATTCTTTCTGGCAGGGAAGAGAGTGTAGGTGGAGAGATGAGGGTGTGGCTGTGTCTCTCAATAGAAACTGATGACAATTTTACTAATTGCTATATTTATTAATGGGTGGCCTTTTATGTAGGTTGTTTAGAAGGTTAAACAATGCTATTAGTCATAAGTGTTAGTTCCTGGCTTTCCAAGTCGTGGGCCTCAAGCACGCGGACTCAGATTCAAGACAGGCACATTCTACCTGCTGTGTGGGAAGGGCAATTAAGACCTGTATTCACTGGGCTTGCTCCTGCCTTTGTTCCAGGCCTCTGGGAGATAAAAGTACTCCACTTACAATCGAGCAGAAATTTCTATGCTTTGTGTTTCCACTGTGAAGCTGGGCTCGCCCACATCCCATACCTTGTGGGTCCTTTATCTGGGATCTGGCAATAAACATAAATATTAGCCTGAAGAATAAAAATGTAAGTGGAAACCCAATTAATGATATTCATCTTTCTTAATTGCTGCAAAAAAGTAGATAGGCCAACTTGCAAGCCAGCTGTTATAGAGTATAATGAATGAAGTGTTTGTTCCAGTGTGCCATGTCTACTGAAAGGTAAAGGAGAAAGGCACTGCCATTATTCCTCTGTGTGTCATCTCTGGGCCGGGTGAGTGGAGTGGCCTTCCACAAGAACATGAGATGTTGGGGCTGGGAAGGTGGCTCAGTGGTAGAACACTTGCCTTGTATGCCTGAGGCCCTGGGTTCGATTCCTCAGCACCACATAAGCAAAAAGAAAAAACCCGGAAGTGGCGCTGTGTCTCAAGTGGTAGAGTGCTAGCCTTGAGCTGAAGAGCTGAGGGACAGCGCCCAGGCCCAGAGTTCAGGCCCCACAACCGGACCCAAAAAAAAAAAAAAAAGAACATGAGATGTTCAAGGTGATCTTGTGAGTACACAAAAGATCAACAATTTTTATTTTAGGCTTTGATCCCAGGGTCTCATGCTTGCTCACCTTGCTAGCTCCTAGCTGGTGCTCTACTAGTTGAGCCATACTTGTAGCCCTGCTTTTTGTTGGTTATTGTGTGCGCGTGCGCATGCGCTTGCACATGCACGCACATGCATGCCAGTTCTGGGGCCTTGCACTCTTTCTTAGCTTTTGCTAGAGATAAGAATTCCTCAGATATGTATGTCCAACCTGGTTTCACTTTGATCTTCAAATCTCAGTCTCTCTCTTTTTTTTGGTGTTGGTCCTAGGGCTTGAACTCAGAGCCTGGGAGATGTCCCTGAGCTTTTCTGCTCAAGGCTGGTGCTCTACCACTAGAGCCACAGCTCCACTTCCAATTTTTTTAGTAATTAATTGGAGATAAAGAGTTCCACGAGCTTCTTGCCTGGACTTGTTTTGAGCCACAATCCTCAGATCTCAGCCACGTAAAGAGCTAGGATGGCAGATGAGAGCCATCAGTGTCTGGCTGTTCATGTTTTGAGGTAAGGTTTCACTTTTGGGGACGTACACCTGAGCCGTGGCCCACCTCCTTTAGGCTTCCCGTCGTTGCTGGGGCTAAAGCTGCATGGGTTCCAGATTCCCTCTGTGGAATCTTCAGACTTTTCTGCTTGGAACTTTTCTGGCTGGCCACGATTTTTCCAGTCTTAGCCTTCTGAGTAGCTAAGATTGTAAGTATGAGCCACTGGCACTTGATAAGACCAACCGCTTTCTACTCTAACACAGCACAGAAATGGATTCTAGGTCATAATCATCTGTTTTTGACATATCTACAAGTACTTAAACTCCCCCAGAACCTTCCTCCTCCCCTTATCCTCTTTCCTATTCTCTATCAGCCCTGCCATTTGTACCCTTGCCAGGATCTAACTCTAGCTAGTAGGAAAAGTGTAAGTCAAGAGGCCTGAGTTCGACTTGCTGTGATGAACCAGCGGTCTCCAAATCCCAATTTCATCATCAGTAAAAGAAGAAGAGACTAGACAAGATGGCTGTGAAATCCTGCCAGCTCTATCTACTAACCCATGACCAGGACCCCAGAACTCTTGGGAGCTGGCTGGCCATTTTTGCATAGCCAGCTGGGATGGAGAGGACTAGGGATGGGGGACCATCAGCAGCCCAAGGCCTGGGCTGCCTTCTCAGCTGCTTTGGCTGGTCCCATGGGTTTGCCATCAGGTTGATTGGATTTGGCTGGAAAGTACTAAGCAGATGAAGGGGTGGATTAGCCACAGACAGCTGCAGCTTCCAGACTGAGCTCTGGTGAGAGTTGAGAATGGCTTCTCTTTAACCCTTGCCTTTCCTCGTCTGCTTCTAGCTCTCAGGAGCAACACAGAATAATGAATTCTTCATGGGATTCTGGCGGCTTCCGGTTGGAGGATTATTAAATAGACTATAAAGCCATGGATGAGTTTTCCAGCTGGCTAAAGTTTAGGGCATCATTCTGCAACAGAACAATCACACCACCTTGATGTTAAGGAAAATCTTCCCTGTGGTGGCCACGAGTCTACATGTTAGAGCTGAATTCCAAAGGGCCAAGTCACTGCCCCAAAGAAGACAGTTCAAAGGCTGAAGCTTTCCTCTCTTATCTTGAGTCCTTGTCCAATGGACTTAAATAATCATCTTCCTCCTCCTCCTTCCTCCTCCTCCTCCTCCTACCTCCTCCTCCTCCTCCTGCTCCTTCCCCCTCTCCCTCTCCCTCTCCTTCTCCCTCTCCCTCTCACACTCCTTCTCCTTCTCCTTTTCCTTGTGTGCCAATACTGGAGCATGAACTCAATATCTTTTAGCTTTTTTGCTCAAGGATGACACTCTACCACTTGCACCACAGCTCTCCTTCCAGATCATCTTCATCATTGAATATTCATGTAAGTGGCCCTGCAACTGGGTTGCAGGAGATTGAAAAGCGAAGCCATACATTCCCTCATCTCACCCAGCTGCCTCTCATGAAGGAGACAAAAAGCGTAGATATCCCCACTGCAGACCTGGACTTCCTGACGTTCCGTTATGGAACTGTGGCCAAGTAGTTGCCTCTCTCCATGGCTCACCTGAAAGAAAAAAAAAAGAGGTAACAAGCCAGGTACCAGTGGGCTCATAATTGTAATTTTAGATAGTCAGGAAACTGAGATCTGAAGATCAAAGCTGGAAGCTAGCCAGAGCAGGAAAGTCCTTGAGACTCTTATCTCCAATTAGCTAGCAAAAAAGCTGAAAGTGGATGTTTGGCTCAAGTGGTAGAGCACTACCCTTGAGTGGAAAAGCTAAGAGACAATGTCCACTCCCTGAATTCAAGCCCCAACACTGACACACAAATTGGTGAGGGGTCAGGTAATAATAATGCATGTCTGGATGAGTTGGCATAGTAGGAAGTCAGTGAATTAATGTGTGTAAATCACTGTTACATAGCAGTTACTGTTACTACCATCACAAGCATCAGGACCATCTGTCTATGGCTATGTGAGCGAAGGATGAAAACTGCTGAGAGAGGGAGCAATTTCTTCTAACTGCAGGGGTGAGGTTGGATTCATGGAGAAAGGTATATTTGAGGCCAACTTCAAAGGATGACTAGAATTTCAACAGCTGAGGATGTGGGGAAAGGTCATTCCAGGCTGGAATATTTAGAAGGCCTGGTCCTTGTAAATATACACAAGTAAGGAAATGTATGCTGGTTGAAATGTGGGTGATATTCACAGATTGGTTAAGGGCGTTGGAGCCCATTAAGGACTTTCAACTTTGTTCTGGAGGCCTTTTTCAGATTCAGTGTAGGAGTGTGACAGAGTGAGCTTTGTATTTTAGAGAGATGATTCTGGTGGATGTGTAATAGACTCTTAACAAACAGGATTCAAATCCTGACTGCAACACTGGATTTGTTAAGGTAAGCTAATAGACAGAAGCAAATGTGTGTCATTGCTCAAACACAATAGATGTTTATTTCTGGGTTATGGAACAGAACAAGGAGAGCAGACATCCTTGAGAGTGGTCTTTCTCCACATGATGATGCAGGGGCCTGATATCCTGGATCTTGCCATTTCTGGAACTTATTGTTTTTGGCATCTTGTTGGTGGAATGGTAGATAGATATATAGATGAGATAGATAGATAGATAGATAGATAGATAGATAGATAGATAGATAGATAGGAAGGATTTGGGCAGATTCTTTGCTGTGACCATTGGTCACTTGTTTCTTATTGAGCAACTAGCCTACTGTGTTTTACTATAAAATGGATATAATAACAGAATCTACTTGTTATGGCTGTTGGAGGATTATAGAGATCATTCAGCCACAGTACTTAGTGGCTGGCACAGTGCTCTACTAATGTTATTCCATGTACGGCCTGTAGGCGGCGCCTGACAGGTGAGCATACAGCATTGGGGTTGGGGGAGCCTCCCACCTCAACGCTGAATGTTGTCCTATGTTCCCATCACACTATACCACTTTCTCTTCTCCTACACAATGCCAAGATTGCTCACTTCCTCTAAATGATGTTTTTTCTGCTTGCTACAGAATCCTTTTCCTACTGAAATCCAGCCTTTGCCATCAAGTCATGTGATTCCAAGGGCCTAAAGGCAAGTCTGCCAAGGTTGTATAACCATAACTCGCGTCATGATGCTGTGTACATTCATTAAGATCTACAACATTCTGCTGAGGTTCTCATCATGTCTTGCATATTTTGTGTATGGGTGTGCATGTTTGTGTCTGTGAGTACTGAACTCAGGGCCTGGACTCTATCTTTTAGCCTTTTTATTCAAGACTGGCTCTCTGCTACTTTGGGCCACAGCTCTACTTCTGCCTTTTTAATGGTTAATTGGAGATAAAAGAGTTGCAGACTTTCCTGCCCAGGCTGGTTATCGAACTGGGATCCTTGGATCTCAGCATTCTGAGTAACTAGCTTGCTTATTTGTCTAGACAGAATAACTTATACCTATCTTGCTACCTTCCAGTTTACCCAGTAGCATTCTTCATGTATTTTGAGACATTTGGCAATGAATGTCTGTAGCCTGTATTGAATTCATCATGGGCAGAGAAAGCTACAAGGACACATTCTCTAGACAATTAAATTACATGGCACTATAGGAAGCAAGGCTTTGGCAATTACCCAGGTCATTGAATCTATGGTAATATCCAAGTGGGAAAATTCAGGTCTCCTCATTGGTGGGATGTTTGAAGAATTCATTTTGACATTTGTACAATTTTTCTTCTCCCACATTTCTCTGCAAAAATAGCCTTCTAGTTCACATGCCCTTTGCCATGTGTCTTTCGCCACTGCCTGTTCATTCCTGGCAAAGTTCCTGACCAGAAACTTCTGAGGACTGGAACTACTCAATTAAGCTGCCTGCACATGGGTCCAATGAACTGTATAGGGATCAGTGGTAGCAAAGTCACACGGGACCAATGCCATGTTCTCCAGGGCTCTGGGCAACCCTAGAAGTGTCACTCAAGATTGTCCCATGTGATTTTGACACCAACCTCAGAATCTCAAGTGTACCTCTAGATGGATGGACGAAGGTGGCTCACACCTGTAATCTTAGCTACTTGGGAGACTGAGATCTGAGAATCAGAGTTCGAAGCGAGCCTGGGAAGAAAAGTTGTGAGACTTTTTTTTGGGGGGGTCCGGTCTTGGGGCCTGTACTCTGAGCCTGGGCGCTGTCCCTCAGCTCTTCAGCTCAAGACTAGCACTCTACCACTTGAGCCACAGCGCCACTTCTGGCTTTTTTCTTTTTGCTTATGTGGTGCTGAGGAATCAAACCCAG
>NW_012267251.1:8293961-8338190 GCF_000151885.1 Dipodomys ordii
AACCCAGGGCCTCATGCATGCAAGGCAAGTGTTCTACCACTGAGCCACCTTCCCAGCCCCTAGTTGTGAGACTCTTATCTCTAATTAACCATCAAAAAGCTGGAAGTGGATCTGCAGCCATTCTTGGGTAGAAAATGCTAGGCTGTGAGTTCATGCCCACTACCATAACACACACGCACACATAAAAATGAATGTACCCCTAAACACCCAAGATTAAGATTCCCTTGAGTTCATTCATGCTTTTCATTAATCAGTTTATTTTGAACATTTCACTTATTCATGAAACACATATTTTTTTAACTCTATGTCAGGTCTTATTCTGGTGTTTAAATCTGAAACAGAGAAAGGACCTATCGCCAAAGAGCTCTCATTCTGGTGGACTAGAAAGAAAAATAATATATGTTAGCCCAGGAACCCCAGAGTTTCAAAAGCCTTCATGCTTCTTCCTCTCATACCTCTCTCTCAGTTCTATAAAAACAAAGCGAGCAGGGGGTCTTGTTATCTGTTGCAACAGAACAAATTATTCCAAAACTTGGTGCCTTAAAATCGCATATTATTATTTCTCGTGGGTCTGTGGATTGTCTGAGCTCACTGGCTGGGTGGCTTTATTCCCAATACCACACCAACATCCTCCTCCCCCACTAAAAAACAGGAAAAGAAAAACTCAAAGAGTTTAATCTAGGCTTCCTTCTTGGTGTTATTACAATAAGGAATTACATAGTAGAACAAGCATATAAGGTCAAGGCTACAAGGCTCTAGCGACCAGGTCATATCTTCCCATCTATCTCATTCTATTGGTCAATGCCACTGATGAAACCAGTCCAATTTATTTATTTATTTATTTTGCCGGTTCTGGGGCGTCAACTCTGGGCCTGAGGCACTGTCCCTGAGCTCTTTTTGCCCTCTACCTCTTGAGCCATAGCGCCACTTCCAACTCTTTTGTTAATTGGAGACCAGAGTCTCACAGACTTTCCTGCCCAGGTTGGCTTTGAACTGTGGTTCTCAGATCTCAGCTTCCTAAGTAGTTAGGATACAGGCGTGAGCCACCAGTGCCCAGCTCAGACCAATTTTTGAGGAGAAGCCACCTGTTGATAGAAGAGGCCACAAAGGACTTGAGGCTACCTTTACTCAGAGCAAAGCAATAGTGAGCAACAGAGTGTGCTACTTGAAATCAAGTAGTCATAGATGGCTTCTCTGATGAGGGGTAAATTAGGCAGAGACACAGTGAAAAACAAACTTTACAAAATCTTGGAGAAGCTGAGAACTGGTGGCTCACTCTTATAATTCTAGCTGCTTTGGGGCCTGAGATCTCAGGATCACAATTCACACCAGCCTGGGCAGAAAAGTCTGAGTAAAAGCCAAAAGTAGAGATGTGGCACAAGTGATAGAACACCAGCTTTGAGTTGATAAAGTCAAGAGACAGCACTCAGGCGCTGAGTTTAAGCCCTAGTACCTCCTTCCCCCACCTGACCCCCCAAAAAAATCTTGGGCAAGAATATCCTAGACAGAAGGGATAGAAAGCAAAGGCACTCAAGCCAGACCAGCCAGACTACTGCAATGCTTGCATTAGAAATAATATTTCAATGAATGAAGATACATCCATGTTACTGATGGGAAATGGAGCTTCCCTAGGACAACAGCGGTGAATTCCTAAGGAGCTGAGCCAAGTTAAAAAGGGGGACGGGGCTCACGGAAGTGGAGGTGTGACTCAAGTGGTAGAACATCAATCTTGAGCAAAAAAGCCAAGTACAAGTGCAAGGCCCCTGAGTTCAAACCTGAGTACAAACACAAAAAGTAAGTAAAAATAAGTAAAAGAGGGAACTCTTGGCTTTGAAACTGTGAGATGTGAAATGAACTGTTTATGCAATGTAAGAATAAAAACAATGTAGACTGGGATGTAGCTGGGCGGTAAAGTGTTTGCTTAACAAGTGTAATGCCCCAGGTTTGATCCTTAGTATCAAAAAAAGACAATACACATACAAGAAAGAAAGAAAACGAAGCATCCATCTTTTTTTTTAGGTCGGTCGTGGGGCCTGAAGTCTGGGCCTGGGCGCTGTCCCTTAGCTCTTCAGCTCAAGGCTAGCACTCTACCACTTGAGCTACAGCACCACTTCCAGCTTTTTCTGCTTATGTGGTGCTGAGGAATTGAACCCAGGGCCTCATGTATGAGAGGCAAGCACTCTACCACTGAGCCATCTTCCCAGCCCGAGTCCATCTTTTTGATGTATAAAGAGATAAAGGATTCCCTCTCTGCTCTTTCCGTGCTCAGTGCTCCTGACCTCATGTTCCAGGTATCTTCTGTATCTCTAGGGACCCCAGACTTTGAAAAGCCTCCATGCTTCCTCCTCAAACACCCCTAGTTTCAATCAAAGTGCTCGATACACGTGCAGGCTTCAGCCTGACCAAGACCTGCCCTCATACGCCCTAAAGGAAAGTCTCTGCGAGCTGATCAAGGTATCTGGATCACTAAAGGCTAGAGTAAGGTAGAGATCACCAGGGCAGTCTGGGAGTAATCAGGTAATTAGTGTAGAGAGGGGGACAATTACTCAGCTCATTGGCTGCCAGGCACTTGTCACTGCCTTGCGTGGTCCTAGGGCTACGTTTCTGGCTCTACCTAAGGACTATTAAGTATAATGACTTTGTTATGGAGAGGAACCTGTCATTATCTCCATGTTAACATGCTATTTATCCACAAATCCTGCCACATCACTCTATAATTAAAGAACTTCTATATGGTCCCTCTGCCCTGGTACTGCACATCCATTAAAATGATTGGGGCAAGAATGGTTTTAAAAGACTGAGAAGAGGCTGAAGTCAGAAGGAAGGAGGTATGAGCCTAGCCTGGGCAAAAAGGCTGGAAGCTGTGACATGCTCCTGACACTAGCTATGTGGAGAGGTGTAACTTGGAAGATCATGGTTCAGGATGCCTTAGACAAAAATCAGACTGTATATGAAAACTAATGAAAGCATAAAGGACTGGAGGCAGAGTTCAATCAATACCATCCTTGCATAATGACCATAGGGGTCCTGGATCCAAACCCAAGTACCACCAAAAGAAGTTTTAAAAGGCTAAGAAGATTGGCTAGGGATCTCCTGGGAGGCTCAAAGAGACATTGGAACTCAACTCCTTTCCACTGCCAAAACCTAGGACTGTGTAACTCAGCAATGGGATTACAGAGATATCGCGGCACCTCCTACTATCATTACCCATCAAGCTTATTTCCTCATGGGCTACTGGGCAAAAACAAAGCCTACTTTAAAAAACTTGAGGGTTGGGAATGTGGCTTAGTGGTAGAGTGCTTGCCTAGCATGCATGAAGCCCTGGGTTCAATTCCTCAGTACCACATAAAGAGAAAAGGCCAGAAGTGATGCTGTGGCTCAAGTGGTAGAGCGCTAGCCTTGAGCAAAAAAGCTCAGGGATCAAATGTTTTTGCTTTCATGCAATTGTTTCTAACATATTTATAAGATGATTTCTTTGTTGCTTTGTATGTCCCTCCCCCACGGTATAAACCCTGCTTTCACTGTATTTGATGTTGGTATAATTTGTGGAGGGGAAGGGAAAAAACAAATCATTTAAATAGGGATACAGGTGAACCCATTGCAACAATGAGATGTACAAATCATTATGTCGAAAAACAAACTTTACAACTTTGGCGGTGGGGGGAGGGTAGGGGGGAAGATGGGAAGCGATGGGAAGGGGAAACAAAGGAAGAGGCAACAATGCTTGATAAGAAATGTACTCAGTATCTTGCCCATGTAATGTAACCCCTCTGTACAATATTTTCACAATAAAAAAAAAAGAAAAAAAACTCAGGGATAGCACTCATGCCCTGAGTTCAAGCCCCAGGACTGGCATATAAAACAAAACAGAAAAACCACCACAATTGGAAAGTTGTCATCTCTACTAGTATTAGGGGAAATCCTTCTTACAGCAGTGACAATTTCTAAAAGAATCCTCTGTGCCTCTCCTCCAACCCTGCCCCTGCAAAAACCAACAACAACAACAAAAAAAAAAAAAAAACAGCTTGTGCCATAGGGAAGCAAGCAGTAGGGAAGGCAATTTTTTTAAAGCCTCATGGAAGCAAATTGGCAAAGATGTGTGGCAGTGATCTCATTTCACTAGCTACCTCAGTATTCTTCACACATATATATGCACACATACACATATACATATACGTACATGCACACACACTTTTGATTTTCTTTTGTTACAAGCAGTTCTAAATCTTTTCTGATGAAAACAGAATTTGTCCTCAGCCTCTCCCATTTCTTCTCCCTCCCTCTGCCTTATCATAACCTCCAAGGGCACAAACACAGAAGTTCTTTGGAAAGAGTTGACTTGTTGAAGACACAGATACGTAGAGGTCAATATCTAGCCCCCATTGCCTTTACTATAGTATCCTGAGTGCCTCTCTCCCTCACTCTCTTTCTTTCTTTACACTTAGATAGAAACTTCCATGCAAGATCAATCCCTAGACTCAGAGGGCCTCAGTGTGGATATGTGAATTTTAAAAGATGTTGTTAAACTAAGTACTGTTTGTCAAAATGAATACTAAGAAGTGAAAACATGTTTGGGGTGGATGGGCACAGGAATAGAAGAAAGAAGGGTAAACAAATGTAGTCATTATATTCGATGTACAATATGTAAAAATGAACTATGTAACTTAGGAGTAGAAACAGGAGAAAAACGAGGGAAGGGGTAAGAAGTTTGACAAGAAATAGACTTATTACCTTATTTTTATAACTGTAACTCCTCCATATATCACCTTGACAATAAAAAATAATAATTTTTTAAAAGCGTAGGGACAGGAGAGGGAAAATAGGGGAGAACAAAGAAAGGGGTTACATTGACCAAAAAGTGTTGTACTCATAAACTGACTTATGGAATTGTAACCCCTTTGTATACCTACTTAATAATAATAACAATAATTCTAAAAGATGATATTCCTGAAAAGTGTACACACTTAAATGCCCTTAGCCAACATCTTTTTAAATTTTTCCTTCATTATTTTCTGAAATTGGAAAATGCAGCAAAAGGTAAGAAAATAATAAAGATTAGCTGTCATGCCACCATCCAAAGGTTTAAAAAAAAGCATGAAACAAGACAATAGAAAAGACACCATATCCATTTTTTATAGAAGAACCATAGCAGAAGCTAGAACCAAAGTAGTCATTTGAGGAACTTTCTAGAATCTTGAGTACTGGGAACAAAAGATCACTCTGTGCTCCCTGCTCCTCAGACCTTGCCATGGTTCCAAAGCCCTAATATATTTTCGTTGGCTTATGGAGACTTTTGGGGGGAAGGGGGCTCCAGGTACCCTTGAAGTGTCTCCTCTACTCAAAACAGTTCTGCAGCCAGGAAGGCTCTGAGCCTGAGGATTTGTGGAGCAGGAACGGAGTACAAACATTCCAAATATGTGTTTCCAGACCTTGGCAGCTGAATCCAACAGATTGGAAAACCCATCTTTCTGGCCAATCCCACAGCCAAGTTTCCATTTCTTGGGGACCCTGACATGCCCCGTTAAGCCTCTGCGCTAATGACTGTTCTGCTTTTCATTCCAGAGACCTGAATTATAATGAGCTGCAGGAGTTCCCCGTGGCCATCCGAACCCTGAGCAGACTGCAGGAACTGTAAGCTCTTCTGTTGGTTTCTCTGGGTTCTTCTTCACCTGAGGGCAGAGGCTGAAGCCAGCCCCCCCCACTCCATCATCCCTCCCCTCCTCACCTCTCCACCTCCCCACCTCCCATAGTCCTTGAAAATACTAGAGCTGTGGTCCTTCCTAGCCCCCAGGGCAGCTTGTCTTTAACCATTTTCTAAGGCCCTGAGTCCTTCCAGTCTGGGAAGACCAAGGCACAAGCCACTTCCTACAGCCTGGGCCTGACCTTGCCCCTTTTGGGATGTATCCAGAGAGGAATGAAAAGATGAACCTCAGGGGTTGTCTGCAGGATCAGCATCTCAGCACCTTGTCCCTAGAGGGACTAAGAAATGGACTGAGGGCTATGCTGTGGTCTTCCACAGCCATTGTGTATTATTATCTTAGACTATTCTCTGAGTCCCTATTGTGCTGGTTTCTGAGCTTGCTGATAAATACAAGGGAAGAGTGTGACAGACATCGTTTCTCCCCAGAGATCCTCCAGCCTTGCAAACTATACAACAAAGCCTGTGTAAATCAAGAACAGGACAAAGTAGAAATTGCATAGTATTGGCAAAATGACCATGGGAGTTCATAGTAACATTGATTGACATATGATTGTGGACTGAAGCATCTTGATGTCACCAGATGATGGATGAGGACATCCTTCATATTCCCAGTTTCCATGCAAAATTACAGGACCTTGAGATCTACTTATGAGAAGCATTTCAAGGGGTCTCACAACAAGGATAGGCTCAACAGGTGGAAATTTGAGCAAGGATTTATTTTTATATATCAAGATAAATTAGGGAGTGAGCGAGCGAGTGAGAGTGGGGGGAGGAGAGAGGAGAGAGGAGAGAGAGAGGAGAGAAAGAAAGATTTCCTGCTCCCACTCAGGAAAAGGGAGTTAAAGACCCAAAATGTCCCTATCTGCTGTGGGATTCAGGTACCATGACAGCACAGGCTCTGAGACAGGAGAGTGGTGCAGATACAGACCACATTAGAATATGGAGCTGGCAGAAGATAATAACTAGCATTGCTGGAGTCAGGACTCTCAGGGACCTAAGAGATTTAGCATACAGTTGGACTGGAGTCAGATTTAGAAGTTATGAATATTCATGAAATGAGCCCCAAACTTTCAGATAACCCAGCATTTTCATGCCTCAAATAATCATCTAAAATCTAGTGCCTCCTTCAGAATTTGGAAGGTGGGAAAGCCGTATTTAGGTCACAGAAAAGGGGTGGCTGATCCAGCCACAGGAAAAGATACCGATAAGAAACTATTGGAATTCCACTGGCTCATTGGCAATGGAGATCTATAGAGATCTATAGAGATCTATAGATCTATATCTCTGTCAATATCTACTGTCTATACATCTATTGTAGACTTGTTCCTGTGACAAAATACCTAAGCAAAAAGAAAGGATTTCTTTTGTTCACTGTTTCAGAGGTTTCAGTCCACT
This sequence comes from Dipodomys ordii, assembly GCF_000151885.1. NCBI lineage: Eukaryota > Metazoa > Chordata > Mammalia > Rodentia > Heteromyidae > Dipodomys > Dipodomys ordii. The sequence goes on from NW_012267251.1 coordinate 8,301,058, forward strand.
TCAGCAAGGGAAGAACAGCTGGTATCATGGCAGCCAGGAAGCAGAGAGGAGGAGTTTGTTGTATAGCTGGCTTTCGATGTTTTCTTCTCTTATTCTCTCTGGGCCCTTAGACTATACAATAGTGCCACCACATTCAGGGCAGGTCTTCCTTCCTCCTTACTTGATATTCTCTAGACACACCATCACCCAGAGTTGTATGCTGTTTATTTTTTATTTATTTATTTTTACTAATCTCCTACTATGTATCTACCCATCTACCAATCTGTTTTTCATCTATTCATCCATCTATTATCTACTGAGAGAAAGCTGTTTGAGGACAGACCCACTGTCCTTACAAATATGCTAATCCCTCAAAGTTTGGTTTAGCACAATCACAGAGGAGGTATTCAGAAAAAACACAATTGACTAGAAGGAATGAAGGGAGGAACAAACAGGCCTTGGTAAGGGAACTGGCTGGAGGTGTCTGAGGGTGAACCTGAGTGGGAGAAGTAGAAACAATGATGGGACAGTGAGGAGGATACAGGTGAGAGAGGCTAAGGAACACAAAGAGAATTTGGAAACTGTCGGTGTCATTGGGGCCCCTACCACAAATGAGCAGGGAACAGATTTTCCTGAACTCAGTTGCTTGGTCTTGAGTTGCTCTCACAGGCTTCCTGAAGCTTGCAATTTGGCACTCCTCCCCTTGCTCTCCTCACACTGGTCAACAGAAAGGATGAGTCTGTTGTTGACCTAAGAAATTTCATAGGTGGGATTGGAATCTGGGATTTCCAGGCTAATGTCTAGTCTGCTGTTGGAAGTTCCATGGAGCTCCCCAGGTCACTGCTTCTGGGTGCTGTCTTCCAGGGGATTCCACAACAACAATATCAAGGCTATCCCAGAGAAGGCCTTCATGGGCAACCCTCTGCTGCAGACTATGTGAGTATTGCTCTCTGGATCTTTGGGTGGGTGGGGGCACACTTTGGCACACAGAAGGCCCATGGAGGCAGAACTGTGAGATGGCTGCATTCTTCTGTGTCCTTTCCAACAGACTCCACTGGAATAATAAAGAAGCAGAGGTGGGCCTTGGTCCCTCCTGAAGTGAGTGAGACTGAATTAAGGTGTTCTGGTCTTTTTCTTCCAGCCATTTTTATGATAACCCAATCCAGTTTGTGGGAAGGTCGGCATTCCAGTTCCTGCCTAAGCTGCACACGCTGTAAGTGGATACCAAGGCCTCTCTGCTCCCTTTCTCCATCTTCTTCCTGCAGATCTCTCACTGCCAGGCTCAACCCTTAGGGAAGACATAGCTTGCAGCACTGCAGACATCTACTTTATGTATGCCTGCTTCCAGATCTGTTTGGGCTTATTGGCCTCCCTCCAACTCCATGCCTGCAGCGTCTTCCCAGATCTCAAACAAATGACAAGGACCCTTCTCCATAGCCAAGGAGTTTCATCTGGCCTCTACAGTTGGCCCTGCTCTTGGTAGCTGCTTCACAGATATCTGCTGGACTAGGATACAGTGGGTTGAGCTTCTGAGTGCCATGTTCTTGAAGGTGGTAGGATGGTTGTACGGTGGCTTAGGGCAGAACGTTCTAGGCCCCTCGCTAGGCCATCTTTATCACACTTAGCCTGAAGATCTTTGGTTTTCTCTCTCCAGCTTTTTTCACTCCCAGCCCATGTCCCACTACACAGAAACATCTGTGGATTGCTCTCAGCATCCTGTGGCCACTCAGTGCAGAGTGAACCTCTTCAAAGTACTTGTTTCATTTGCATATTTATTGCCATATTTCAACTTCATCCCAACATATGTCATTCTTCCTTTTTATAAATGGAAACCAAGGTATTCAAGTACTGACTGGGCTTGAGCACAGGCCCCTCAGGGATTTTTTTTCTTTTCTTTTCTGTGTGTGTGTGTGCGCGTGCGTGCGTGCGTGCGTTCGTGCCTGCCTGCCTGCCTGCCTGTCTGTCTGTCTGTCTGTATGCATGGTGTGCGTGTGCTGGTACTGAGGCTTGAACTCAGGGTCTGGGTGCTGACCGTTAGTTTTATCTCTCAGAGTTAGTGTTTTACTGCTTGAGCTACACTTCCAGCTCCACTTTCCAGCTTTTTGGTGGTTAATTGGAGATAAGTCTCACAAGGGAACGGATGGGTATGAATGATGAAAGGGGTGACATTAATCAAGATGCATTGTATTCATAAATTGCTTTGTTAAATCACAACTTCTTTGTACAACTACTTAAACATCATTTTTAAAATTAAATAATTTTTTTTGGATCTGGTCGTGGGGCCTGAACTCTGGGCCTGGGCACTGTCCCTCAGCTCTTCAGCTCAAGGCTAGTGCTCTACCACTTGAGCCACAGCGCCACTTCTGGCTTTTTTCTTTTTGCTTATGTGGTGCTGAGGGAATCGAATCCAGGGCCTCATGGATGTAAGGCAAGCGCTCTACCACTGAGCCACCTTCCTAGCCCCAAATTAAATAAACTTTTAAGAAGAGTCTCACATACTTTTGTGCCTGGATTGAACCATGCTTTTCACTCTCAACTTCCTGAATAGTAGGATTACAAGTATGAGCCACCAGCACCCAGTTTTTAACCCTCAGCTTAAACCCTTAGCTTCTGAGGACTCTAACCCTCTGTTTAGCGTGCCAGCCTTGAGCAAAAAAGCCAAGTAAGAGCCCAAGGCTTTGAGTTCAAGCCCCAGTACCAACACACACACACACAAAGTGGTTGAGCTGGATGTGGTAGTACATATCTGTAATCCCAGTGCTTGGGAAGCTGAGGCAGGAGGATGGTGATTTTGAGGTCAGCCTTTCTTACATAGTGAGACCTTGTCTTAGGAAACCACAAAGCAACAAAAAGGAAATGGCTGCTTGGACCCTGCTAAGCATGTTTCAGTCACCACCAGGGCCAGAGTGGCTGAGTTGAGGAAGACTGGGGTAAAGTGACATTTCCCCCCAAAGGTATAGAGACCCGGAGATGGGAGAGAGCCCAGATGTGGATAACCCTTCTCAGTCTGTTGCCTCTGTTCACAGATCCCTGAATGGTGCTGCAGACATCCAGCAGTTCCCAGACCTCAAAGGCACCACTAGTCTGGAGATCCTGTGAGTGGATTCTCTCTCCCTTCACCTGCTCTGTCTCTTCTGCTGCCCTTCCCCCAGTACACTCTGAAGCTCTTCAGCCTCCTGTCCCTGGAAGGCTGTGGAGACTCTGTGCTCCCTTCCCCTACTTCTATCCTACTTCTACTGCTGGCTCAGGCCCCAGGGTCTGCCATCTGCAGATGTAGCCGTGCCTCAGCCATGAGGAGGCTGGGCTTGGATATGTCCAGTCTGGCAGGTACACTGGTACAACAAGGGCACAGAATGAGGAGCAGCGTTGGAAGCTTGATTACCACAAAGACTTTTTTCTGATTCTCTATTTTTTTTCTGTTCTGCCAAGCAAGGAAGGGGCTTTCACCCATAGTAGGTCCTCAAGACATTTTAAGTGAATGAATGGAATAATCAAGCACCCAATGTGATTATGAGGAGTCAGCTCATTCTTGTCATTGCGAGAGCTGCAACGCTCCTCTGTGCCTTCATTGTTTCCTCTCTAGCTTCAGTGGCATGTGGGAAATTTTCCATGAGGGAAGTCATAGTTTCCCAATGATGACCTTGGCCTTGGGTCTTTCTTGAGACACCATGTGTCTAAGCCAAGCCTATTCTCCAACATGCCCTATACCCTCTCCACCCTGGCCCTCTGGGTCCTCCCCTTCTTTCCCATCTCTTCTCCCTCCCCCAGACACAGGAAGCAAAGTCTGTGTTCCCATGGCTTAGTTGGAGCTCATTTCTATCTACTGCTATAGCCATCCCTCCTTCCCAGCCCCCTGAAGCACAGAAGATTTAGTCATTGTCTCATAGGTGCAGTGTTACTGGGGACAATTACAGAGGTCAGGTGGGGCTGGGTGGAGTGGAAGGAATGGACTGGACATGTAAGGACTGTCTGCCAAGCCCAGCTCCTGGGCTAGAGCTCTCTCCCCCCTCTTCCAGCCCCAGTTCCTCCAGGCCCAAGGAAGCACTCAGATGCCAGGGTCTGCTCCTTGTCTGTCCTTACAGCCCTACCTCCTGCCCTGTCTCTCTTTTGTCAGCTCTACCTCTCCCTCCACCCCAGCCTCTGACAACAGTATCAGGCCCAGAGCTAGGGACAGGTGGCTGGGAATGGCAGGGCTCTGGGCCTGGTGCCAGCTCTGTTTCTGTTCTCCCTGCAGGACTCTGACTCGCGCAGGCATCCGGCTGCTCCCACCGGGGATGTGCCAACAGCTGCCCAGGCTCCGAGTCCTGTGAGTGGCCCACAAGCAATCTACAGCCCTGGCATTATGCCCATGTCTGTCCCTAGGTCCCACTTAGTCACGTCTCTTGCTGGAGAGAGGGGCAGCCAAGGCTCTTGCTGAGAACCTGTCCAGGAAGGACTACAATGTCATCTCTTGTGGAGGATGAAAGACAGAGTCTCTGGAAATCTGACCTGGGTTGTTTGAGGCCTAGCTCTGAGATTTATTAGCTGTGTTGATTTAAACTCACTGTTTCACACCTCAGAACCTCAATCTCCTTATTTGTAAAATGGGAGTAAACTTGTGAAGCTTGTGAAAATATGTGTAATTAACCTAGCACATAGTAAGTACTCAATAAATGGCATTATTACTCTAGTTTATATAAGAAATTACTTCCTTCTGGGACTTGGAAGGTACTTAAGTGGCCTATAAACTAAGTCATAGTTTTTTTTTTAATCTCTCTCCCCCTCAACACCAATCTAAAACCAGGGACTACCTCAGACAGGGTTTGCTGACTCGGGGGCATCACGATCTGGGGCTCCAGACCCCACCTTGCCATGGCTGGCAGCATGTCCCTGGGCAGGTCTAGTTCTGAGGTCCTGGGCCTCAAATTCCTTATCTAAGGGAAAGCGTTAGTCCAGATGTTCCCCCAAGGCCCCCAGCTCTGCTCTTCCCCTGCCAATTTTCATAAAAGGTGGTTATAAGACTACTTCACAGGATTGCCATTGACTAGCTTGCTCAGCATTGTCCATGTTCTCCTGGCTAGCTAGCCCAGTGCCCCATGCCCTGTGCCCCACTCTTTGCCTCCCTCCTCATCTCCATGCCCTTCCCACTTCCTATTGGATTCTCTCAGGATGCTCCTCCTGCAGGCCTCCGTGGGGATAGGGCAGCCTCACCTGACAAAATACTAAGTCAGCCCATTGAGGCCCAGTGAAGAGCGGGACTTGCCAAGGAAATGGTACCCTAGTGTGAGATGCATCCACAGCCATGTGCCCGCAGGGTCCTATGACCTTTGTCTGCTTGACAGGAAAGTGTAGCCCTGACCAGAGCAGCCTCTCCTGCTCTCTCTAACCTCCCCCATAGCCACTGCTTTACCCCACTCTGCCCGCCCCCATCCTCTCTCTCTCTTCTCCAGGGAGCTGTCCCATAATCAGATCGAGGTGCTGCCCAGCCTGCACAGGTGTCAGAAGCTGGAGGAAATGTGAGTCTGGGGGAAGGGGAGAAACGAAGGCAGTGGAAGCCAGACTCTCAGCAGGTCTGGCAGCAGCAAGGCTACACAGCACACGCTGACCTTTCCCCTTCTCTGAGTCAACTAAGCACAGAGTTAGGACTAGAAATTTGGCAGAGGCCTGCCATGTCCCACAGGACCCAGGAGCTGGTTCTCTAAAGGAGTCTCAAGGTGTCTCTGTGTAAGTAACTGTGACACAGATATCCAGTAGTAATTAAAGCTGGTGGGAGAACAAGGTCACCTCAGGGCGGTGGGCTGGGCACGGGGAAGCCTCGCGGTTGCTCAAGCACCCTGCATTTTGGAGTGTGCTCTCTTCCACACTCCACACACATGCACATGCAGACTCATCTGTGTCCTCCCGTCCGCATGGACATGTGCAGTAGTACATGAGACTTGAGTTTCACAAGGAAAAAAATCTCATTTGAAAATTATCTAAGCTCCACTCTCCTAGCTCCTGGGTTTTGTTGTTTGTTTTGCTTTTGCTTTTGAGCTTCCTGAGTACCCCATGCCTGTACCTGCTTCCAGGCAGAGTAATGCTTTGGTGTGCCAAGGAGAGAAGAGATAGAAGCATGGATGATGATGGGGGTCTTTGTCATCACTGAGGCCCAGGTCCATCTCCTATTCAGACAAGCAGTCTACCAAGCTCTCAAGCTCTCTCAGTCACTGGGGCTGTCCAAGGGCTAGGCAGTGCTCTGCTGCAATGCCAGGGTCTGGAGGACCCATGGCAGTGGGGGAGTATGGAAGGCAGATCAGCCAGGCTCGGAGCCAGACCCGGTGGGAACACTGGAAGCTGACTCCCTTTGGGGCCACAGGGATGGTTTTGTGGCTTTGTCTCCTGACCCACTTACCCAAGGCAACCGGATCCCCTTGTGCTCCCTTTAATTCTGGTGACTTCCGCGGGCTGGGCCCTTTCTTCCTGTGCCAGGAGAAGTGGGGGGCTCTTCTCTTTTCCTCCCAGTGCTCCGGGGATGTGGAGCAGAGCCAGAGACTGAGCCTGAAGACTCATCTAGTCTCTCTTGCTACTCTAGTGGCCTCCAACACAACCGGATCTGGGAAATTGGAGCCGACACCTTCAGCCAGCTGAGCTCCTTACAAGCTCTGTGAGTACCTGCAGCACCCAGGGGTGCCTCTATGTCCCTCTGCCAGGATCATGCCCATAGTACACATGTTCAGTTTAAGCATAGATGGTAGGCACATCATTTCCCTGCCCCATAGCTCCTTTCCCAGCATGCAACAGAAAGGCTCTCCCCATCCAGACAGCTTCGGAGGCCAGTTCTCCCACTGATTACCCAGCATGGCACAGGGCTATAGAGCCAAGATGCTATGTCTCTACCCTAGGACCATAGCCAGGTTAGGGTCTGGGAAAGAATAGGAACCTTCCCACAAAATCACTGCTACTCTCAGGATGTCTATGAGGGAGAGCCGAGACTGGGTACAATGATCCCTGTGCATGTCACTGTCCCCTCCTGTACTGCGCTTTCTCTCTGCAGAGACCTAAGCTGGAATGCTATCCGGTCCATCCACCCCGAGGCCTTCTCAACGTTGCACTCTCTGGTTAAGCTGTAAGTGGCCACTGACTTTTCCCCTGGATGCTAGGGACCAACAAGGACTCTAGGATGGCCAGTAGGAGCAGGAGGGCCACCCCTGTGTTTGTGTTTTGTGTGTGTGTTTCTGGGTTTTTGGGGGGAGGAGGGTGTCAAAGGTTTATTTTGCAAGGTTGAGGTAGAACATGGAGCCTTGTGCATGCTAGGCAAGCATTCTGCCAGTGAGCTGCATCCCCAGCCCCAGGGACATGTATAAAATGTTTGACCACACATCCCAGGGATTGGTCTCCAGCCTAATCCATCATTCTGACAGTCTGTTTGACAGACTGTGAGGTTTGTTGAACAGAAAGCTGATGTCCTGCAAGCTCTGGAACATCATCTGCTAATGTTCTACAACAGCAGCCTTGGTCCTTCCCATGATCCCCTGCCCACCCACCCCCAATGAAAAAGGTGTATGGATCAGAACTCCTTCACCAAGGTGGGACCCAGGGTGTAAGAGAACTCAAGGGCCTGCTGTCATTGTGGACAGTAGAAGACAACAGACTTTCCTTCCTTCCTTCCTTCTTTCTTTCTTTCTTTCTTTTCTTCCTTCCTTCCTTCCTTCCTTCCTTTTTCTTTCTCTTTTCCTTCCTTCCTTCCATTCTTTCTCTTTTTTTTGGTCTTTTTTGGTACTGGGGATCGAACCCAGGACATTGCACTTGCTAGGCAAGCACTTTGCCACTGAGCTACATCCCAGCCCCCATTCTTTCTTTTTCCTCCTCCTCATCCTCTTTCTCCTCCTCTTCCTCCTCCTCCTCTTTTCCTCTTCCTCCTCCTCCTTCTCTTTCTCCTTCTCCTTCTTTGTGTGTGTGTGTGTGTATGTGTGTGTGCACATGTGCATGCGCATGCACAAACACACATGTGCAGGGGTTTGAACTCAGGGTCTGGGTGCTGTCCCTTAGCTTTTTTTGCTCAAGGTTGGTGGTCTACCATGTGAGGCACATCTTCACGTCTAGCTTTCTGCTGGATCAATGGAGATAAGATCCTCATGGACTTTCCTAGCTGGGCTGACTTTGAACCCCAATCCTCAGATCTCAGCCTCATGAGTAGCTAAGATTATGAGCATAAGCCACCAGCACCTGGCAACAACAGATTCTTGGAATTGAGTATGAGGGATCATGTGGGTTTGACTCCATGGTCATGATGGCAGGCTGGATGAGGCCTCTTATCACCTGCCACACACTATGGGTACAAGTTGTTCTCTGCACAAGGACTCCTGCCCAAGGCAAAGGGAATGTTGTGCCTGCCTGCTGGCCAAATGGTGTGTCCCAAAGGCATGTCAACCCAGATTCTGAATAATGTATAGGCTCCTTTGGGCTAGCTCCAGTCCTGGCCTCAGAGACCATTCAGCCCCAGATCCTCATTTTACAGGTGATGTCTCCAAGGCCCAAGGCAAGAAGCTTGCTTGAAGCCAAAGGCCAGAGCCCAGGGCTCCATACGGCATGCCTTCAATCTCTCCACAGGCCGTGGCTGTCTGGGCTTTGGGCTGTGGTCTTAAAACTCTCACCTCCACTTTTCCTCTCCTGTTTACTCCTGCCAGATAGGTAGGGCAGATATTTTTATCCTTTGAAAGGTGAGGACATTGGAACTCACGCAAAGTTGTGACTCCCTTTGGTTACACAGTGAGTTGGTGACAGTGCCAGGTTTCCTGCCTGCCAGTCCAAAGCAGTTTCCACGACGCACCGTCTGTGGTCTTGCTGTTTGCTTTGGAGCCTTGACTTCCACTAATAATGTCTGCAGGAGAAGTTCGACAATGTCCTCACCTCTGACTACAGACAGATCCTGTAGGGAAAAATGGATGACCCAATCCTTGCTTGTGGCCAGATGACCAGTTCTGTCTTATACCTACTCAGCCTCTCCTATGATCAGAAAAGCAGAGAAAAGGCAGGGAAAAGAGACAAAGAACAGGCAGGTCCCCCAGGGGATAGAGCGGGAAGGGGGCGCTGGTTGGAACTCAGATCTGGGCACAGGAGCTATCTTTTGGAGCTCTATATGTTATCTATAAGTGGAGACAGGTTGGCATTAAGTTAGAACAGCCACTGGCCCACAGTTGGCACTCGATGTTTGTTGAGTGAATAAATGAGTTAGAAGGCCCCTCCCCCATGTATAATGCTGTCCTCTCTCTGTGCTCACCTTCTGTCCTTTGCTCCTCTCCTCTTGCCTCCATCCCAGGCGCACTGGCCACACCCTCAGCACAGCCCTGCCCCTCAGCAATCCCACTGACTGCCAATAACCCTGACCATCCACTGTCCTAGGGACCTGACAGACAACCAGCTGACCACATTACCCTTGGCTGGGCTGGGGGGCCTGATGCATCTGAAGCTCAAAGGGAACCTGGCTCTGTCTCAGGCCTTCTCCAAGGACAGTTTCCCCAAACTGAGGTGAGGATCTACTTTTGCTGACACCTAGAGACATTCATGTTGGAGCAGCTGGAGGTCAGGGAGGGACAGGGAGAAAGCTACTCCTCCCCACCCCAGCCCCACTTGAGGAAAGCCTTGGTGGCTTAGAATTTGGCCAAGATTATACAGGGCAGGCTCACCTGACCCTCCAACCAGCTGCCGCTGGTGCATTGTCCCTTTCTCACCCACATCTCCTTTGAAGCATTTCCCCATCCCAAGTGCCAATCCCAGAAGACACTGGGACCGACCTGTAACGATGGGAGTAAGACGATATGTAGGCCCTTGGAGCTCCTCCCTCCTTGCCTGGTTCTACACAGCCAGACTATCTGTCCGTCCTTGGGCGCCATCTGGGGCCCTGGAATCAGGGCAGAGCCCAGGGCACTGATGAGTGGAAAATAAGCTGCACAGCCAGTCCCTGGTGCTAATGACATCCAGGCCTTCTCCGTGCGGTGGCAGCAGCAGCACTGCCTGTGTGGCCCAGGCCTTGTCTGCTACAAGCTAATGAGTTCAGCTCCGATGTGCCCAGTGGCAGGAAGGGACAGAGTATGGGTTTTACAGAGGGCAAAGTGTCCTTGCTCCTTTCATTTTTATAAGGGAGACAGTGCTGGGGGCCAAACCCAGAGCCTTATGGCATACTAGGCAAGCACTCTGTCACTGAACGACATCTCCAGTCCCTTCCTCCTTAAATAGAAAACTCGCTGCCTGGGAAGGGGACCAACACTCTACCCGCCAGTCCTATGTGGCCTTGGGGAATTGCTCCCCATTCTAAGTCCCCTGAGGAGATTCCTTAACTGATGGGCAAAAGGTTTGTCTCTCTACCTCTCTCCTGAGGGTGAATGGGAAGACTGCAATAGGCCCAGAGCCCTTCAGGTCAGGGGTCTGGCTGTTCCATTCATACAAAGCCAGCCCAGGAGGCTTCAACACAGGAGGAAGGCATTTAGGAGTAGAAGGGCAGGCACTAAGTGGCTGGCTATATTTTGACACAGGCTGAGGCCTAACTCCAAACACACTAAGGCAGCTCATCCCCACCCCCACAGGATCCTGGAGGTACCCTATGCCTACCAGTGCTGTGCCTATGGTGCCTGTGCCAGGCTCTTCAAGGCCTCTGGGCAGTGGCAGGCTGAGGACTTCCACTTGGAGGAGGAGGAGGCACCAAAGAGGCCTCTGGGCCTCCTTGCTGGACAAGCAGAAAACCAATGTAAGTGACTGGGGGTCCTTGGGAGGATGTGGGGAGGAAGTTAGAAAGGAGCTATGAAGCCAGGGACTGGTGAGTTACGCCTGTAATCCTAGCTAGTTTAGGAGGCTGAGATCTGCTGGGCACAGTTTGAAGCTAGCCTGGAAAGAAAAGTCCACACGACTCTTCAGTGATCTTCAATGTATCTTCAATTAACCAGCAAAAAGCCAGAAGTGAAGCTATGGCTCAAGTAGTAGAGCTCCAGCCTTCAGTGGAAAAAGCCAAGTGAAAGTGTGAAGTCCTGAGTTCAAGCTCCCCATACTGGCACTAAAAAAAGGGGGACCTGGGGCAGGTGATCACAGGGAATATAGAGAGAGGCCCTGAAAAGGGGTGCTTGGGACCTGGAAGACACTGTCCCACTGTTTGTCATCTGCCTCTCCAAGGGTATTCCCAAAGGTGCTTGGGTAACCATGGCAACACAAATGTCTCTACACTTGCCTGACCCTTAGTAATTCACAAGGCATCTCACACATACCATGCCTCCTAGTCCCCGGTGGTCATGTGCTTCTTCAATGGCTGCCTCCCTGCCCATGGCCTTTCAACTGTTGGCTATTCTCAGAGAAGATGGAGCCATTAGTTTATCAACCTGAGCTGAGCAGGATGGGGTTAAATCACCTGAATTCAACCTACTTCCAGAGGGGAAAAAAGATGTATATGTCCTAGAACCAAAAGGGTGATGGATAGACTCTTGTTCTCCAAGGCTCTTCTGTTCCTCCATTCTGTCTGTGCGTGTGAAGTGAGAAGTCATGGCCACAAGGTAAAGAGGGCCTTGCTGAGAGGGGCAGATCTGGCTGTTTCTGGAAGGCCTGAGGTAGAGGGAAAGTTTGGATGGAGGCAGAGAGGACATGCCGAGGGATCATCTACTAAGTATTACCTTGGATAACAGGGAGAAGGGGTCCTTTCCTCCCCCCTCCTACCCCAAGTCACTGACAGAGTTAGGAAAGAGAGAAAGGGGCTCCTACTTCTTGGTTACCTTTTTCCATCTTGAACTTTCTCTATTTAATATCTCAACAAAGTAAAACAGAAAAATGACATCGAGGTTGGGTTCTGGTGGCTCACACCTTTACTCCTATCTACTGAGGAGGCTGACATCTGGGATCCTAGTTTGAAGCCATCCCAGACAAGAAAGTATGTGAGACTCTTATCAGTTAACCACCAAAAAGCTGAAAGTGGAGTTGTGGCTCAAGTGGTAACTGACCAGCCTTGGACCAAAAATACTCAAGGATAGTACCCATGCCCTGAGTTCAAGCCTCAAAACAAACACACGCACACACACACACACACACACACACACACACACACACACACACACACAGAGTTCCAAAATAAACCCAGAGCAGTGGTTTTAATAGAGCTAGTCATAAAATACTTTTCCCCCCTCTGAGATAAACAGAATGCCCATCAGCAAGGATAATAAGGAACCAAGGCTAGGTACCAGTGAGTGGCCCATGCCTGTAATCGTAGCTATTCCGGAGGCTAAGCTCTGGAATCCCAGTTTGAAGCCAGCGTGGGCAGGAAAGTATGTAAGACTCGTATCTCTCACCACCAAATATCCCCAGAAGTAGAGCTGTGGCTCAGGTGGTAGAGTACCAGCCTTGCATGAAAAAAAGAAGAGACAGCACTCAGTGCAAGCCCCAGAATCAGCTCAAAAACAAAACAACAACAAATCTGATAACCAGAAAAAAAATTAGAGCCAGGCACTGGTGACTCATGCCTGTGATCCTAGCTACTCAGGAGGCTGAGATCTCAGGATCACTATTCAAAGCCAGTCTGGGCAGGAAAGTCTGTGAGACTCTTCATCTCCAATTAACTCCCTGAAAACCAGAAGTGGAGCTGTGGCTCAAAGTGATAGAGTGCTAGCCTTGAGCAAAAGAGCTCAGGGACAGTAACCCAGGCCCTGAGTTCAAGCCTCAGGACTGACAAAAAATTAACTTTAAACAGCTGGTATTGGTGAAGTCAACAGAATTTAGGTCCAAACCCAACTTGAGTCTTGGACAAGCAGTTTAACATTCCTGAATCTCATTTTGCTGATCTTTTGGTGAGGAAGATATCTATTTCTGAGGTTGTTGGGGAGGATCAGAAGGTTCCACACAAGGTGAAGAATGTTGACGACTACTGTTCCAAGAGCTGGTACCTCTGGGGACATGTGTGGGGACAGTGTCATTGTCCACTCTAGGACACTGCTTATGGAGGCCAAGTGTTGGGCCATGAGTCTGGGGATCTCAGAGAGACCAAAGCTCCCCAAGGAGGGTACAAGGCCCCAAAGAGAAGTACCTAGCTGCTGGCAGGGCCAGTAGCAGGCTGTCCCCAGAGGACATGCCTGGACGTCTGCCGCACTGCGTTCTCCCTCAGGGGCTGGAAGGGGAAATGGAAACTTCCTTCCTCAAGGTGAAACTTTCCACCAGGCTTAGGTCTTGGACAACCACAGGGCGTCGAGTTCGTGGGCTGCCTGCCGCCTGTAACAGGAGCTGGGGTAGGGCCCCCCACTTCCTGTGGGAGCAAATGAGCCTGCAGAAGGAAAGTCAGGAGCCGCTGCTCCAGCCAGATTCGATTTCCTCCTCGTTTGAAGAGTGGTTATTTAACACCTTGGCTGCGGCTTTCCCAGCCTCAGACCAAGTCCGTGGGTTTCACCCCTTCTATTTCATTCATGCATTTTGATTTCAAAGAATTGCTGAGCTCCATTCTAAAGAGCAGGGGCAGGCAGGGGAGGAATGGTAGAAAGGGAAGGAAATGCCAGGGAAGTATGGGCACACCTCAGCCTCCTACCTGCCCTGATGTTGTTGTCCAGGCTGAGGGCAGCTTCACAATCTCCCAGCTCTTAGAAAAGCTCCCAACTAAACATGTTTACCCTTTAAGTGGGGGCAAAGGATCCACACAGAAAATAGACCTTGTGAGCCAAACACAAGGCTAAGTGCAACAGGCATCTGCTTAGCCTCCTACAGTAGAGGAAAGGCCCACAGGCTGTCTCAGAAACCTGAACCTTATACAGGGGTCTTTGGTTGATTGGTTGGTTGGTAGGTTGATCTTTGGCTTTTTGAGATAGAATCTCATTACATAGTCCTCATTACATGGCCTTGAAGTCATAATCCTCGTGCTTCAGCTTTGGAGTATTGGAATTCTAAGTGTGCATCACCATGCCCTTGTTACAGATGCCCTTTAAAGACAAGACATTCTTTCTCACCTTTTCCATTTTTGGACACACCTTTCCCAGTCTGGCTTGAGAAACTTAAGCCCCTTCTCCCAAAAGTCTCAATGATGACTTAGGCTGGCAAAAGAAAGTCGGGTCTTTATAAAAATGTTTTAGATTATAATTTATATTTAGCAGTATGAAGTTTAAATTTAGGGCCTTCAGCTTGCCAAGAGCTCTGCCACTGGAGCCATACCTCTAGCCCCTTTGGCTCCTTAAGTTATTTTTTAGATAGTCTGGTGTTTTGGTCCAGCCTCGTCTGAACAGTGATCTTCCTACCTATGGTCTTCCTCATAGCTGGGACTTAAGGCACATACCACCATACCCAGATTCCTGATTGAGATGGGGTCTTGCTACCATTTTTGCCCAGGCTGACCTCAAAACTCAAATCCTTCCAATTTTCACCTTCTGTGTAGCTGTGATAACAAGCATGTGCCACCATGTCTGACCTCTCATTTCAACATTCTAATGCATTTTAATATGTTTTATAGACCCTGGAAATGTGTATAACCCCCTGGAGCCACAGGTCTTCTTTTACGAAATACCATAATAGGCTGAGGATGTGCCTAGCACATTTAAGACTGTGGCTTCCATCCTCGGCACTGCTGACAACAAAACAAAACAAAAAACCCGCAATCATGAAGAAGAAAATTTCATTTGATTCAAAGGTGCCTCAGAATTGCTTTTAGCAGTGGATTTATCTTTTAACCCTATTTCCTCAGACTGAGCTAGAATGGTACAGCCCAGAGTTAGAGTTGGAAGAAACATCAACGTTCGGATAGTTTCCCACCTTTGACTCAGGGTAGAGGCATTCTCTCTTAAGTTGGGCCCTTTCTGTTTCAGTATGTCCTGTAACAAATTATGCAGCTATAAATCTCCTCCCATCCTTCTCTCTCCCTAAGCTCCCTGGTAGTGGAAGATCTAGGCTCCCTAGTGAGACAAACCTGGGTTTCAATGCTGGTTGTGGTTCCCCAGCCATGAGATCAGTGGCAAGCCACTTAGCTTTGATGAGCCTCAGTTCCCTTCTCCTGTGGCCATGATGGAGGCTAAGGAGATGAAGAAGAGGACCCCAGGGACATAAGTAAATCTATCAGTTGAGTTAGTACATCGTTGTGTCTCCTTCCTTGTTCCCAGAAGCTTCTAAGAATAGGACCATTGTGAATCCATCCCTGAATTCCTATGTCCTGGCCCAGTGCCCAAATATAGTTGAAATTATATTTGCCATACAGGGACCCTCTGTGCTCTGGTTAAGGCTGGGCTGCTGCTTTTTTGGACAAATAATTCTGGCAATGTGTTGTTGTTTGGAAGAGCTAGAACATCTCCATTTGAAATGCAATGCGCCTCCTTTTATAATTGTGTGCATGTGTGCGTGCACACGCATGAGTGCTAGTACTGGGGATTGAACTTAGGGCCTGGGGGCTGTCCTTTAGCTTTTATGCTTAAGACTGGCATTTTACCACCTGAGCCGTATACTACTGCCTACTTTGGGGTAATTAATTGAAAGGAAGAGCCTCCTGGATTTTCCTGCCTGGGCTGGCTTGGAACCTCAATCTTCAGATCTCAGCCTCCTGAGTAGCTAGGTTTACAGCCACCAGTGCCCTGAAATCACAATCCATTATGGATACTGGCTCTACTTTCTGGAGTTTAACTCCTTTATGCCTGACAGCCATTATATCCCCATTCACTCTTGCCTTCTCTAAGCTGAAGAGCATTATTTTATTCCTCCCACAAATGACCTCTGCTCCCTTCACCATTCCTGATTCACCTCTGGACCCACTACTGCTCACTAAGATCCTTCCTTAGTGTAGCATCCACTACTAGCCATGAAATTTTAATGTCACCTAGCTGGAATGGAGAACCATGATTGATAGCTCCTATCATTAGGGCAGTTACCACCTGAACTCTAAGCAGCACCTGGGGACTAAAGCCCCCTGGAAAGGGCAACAAGAACACTGAGCAGCAGAAGGAGCAAGTCTTGGTGAACTGTTTGCTGTACATAACTGGCAATGCACCCACTT
This sequence comes from Dipodomys ordii, assembly GCF_000151885.1. NCBI lineage: Eukaryota > Metazoa > Chordata > Mammalia > Rodentia > Heteromyidae > Dipodomys > Dipodomys ordii. Next base: position 8,316,980 of record NW_012267251.1, read on the forward strand.
GCGGGTCATAGAGAATTGCCCAAATATTTATACCCCCAAGGGTAGAAACAGATGTGCAGGGCTGCTGGATTGCCAGGCTGAGTAGAGTTAGTGAGGGATACAGCTGTGGAAAGGGGCCCGTGTGAGAACCAAGGTGGGATTTGATGGACACCAAAGACCCAGTGTCTGAGCCAGTTCCTTCTTGCCCCTTTCAGATGACTTGGACCTGGATGAGTTCCAGATGGAGACGGAGGACTCAAAGCCACACCCAAGTGTCCAGTGCAGCCCTGTGCCAGGTGAGATGGGCACTTGAGCAGCACAGAAAGGGGCAGGAACGGGGAATCAGACCCCAGGGTGTGTAACCAGGTCAGCAGATTGGCAGCCATGCTCCGGACACTGACTTTGTCTGGTGTCCAACCTGCTTGGGGAAGGCCACCTCATTTCATAATTTTGTGGCAGGGGACAAACTGAAGTTCTTTCCCTTGGGTGGCTACTTGAGGGTGACGGGCTTTTGGAAGTCAAGTAACTTTTAAAAATCAGACAATTAGAGAATATGCATTTAAGAGAGAAAACTGCTCTCATAGAGAAGAGAAGCAAGAAAGAATACCTTGGTTTTATAGCTAGGGATAGGAGTACTGCTTTTGAGTACTCCCTGGGTCTAAGATCAAAAGACAATTTTTCTCTTTGATGCCATTCAACCTAAGATGTGTTTGTCTTTTACTGATTTAGACCTAGTGCTAGAGCTTGAAATTTTGTTTTTTTTGCTCAAGGCTGGTGCTACCACTTGGGCCACACTTTCTCTTCTAGCTTCTGGATAATTCATTGGAAATAAGAATATCATAGACTTTTCTGCCCCAGTTGGCTTTGAACCTTGATCTCTTCTTCCTGAGTAGCTAGGATTACAGGTGTGAACCACTGGTGCTTAGTTATTTATTTTTATTTTATTGTCAATTGTGGGGCTTGAATTTGGCCTGGGCGCTGCCCCTGAGATCTTCAGTCCAAGGCTAGCACTCTGCTACTTAAGCCACAGGGCCACTTCCAGTTTTCTGTGGTTAATTGGAAATAAAAGTCTCATAGACTTTCCTGCCTGGGCTGGCTTTGAACCGAGATCCTCAGATCTTAGCCTCCTGAGTAGCTAGGATTAGCACCCGCTCGCTAAGCTGTTTTTAAAGAAATCCTTTCCCTTTGTGTAACTGCTAACCAGCCATGCCAGAAAATAGCAGCCTCTTGCTCAAGCCAATGCGTGAACTGTTCAGGATGAAGAAAAAGTGATGATCAGTTTGCTACTTCTATTTCAACTCACCTCCGTCTCCCAAATTTTTATCTTTCTTTAGTTCAGGCCCTTCTTCCCTTGCCCTACCTAAAACCTAGTTCACCTAGTTCGCCCAGCCACAGCAATCAGCACTTAGTGACAACAGCACGCCCCCTAGTGCCAGCTGGCACTAGTGCACCCACCCAACTTAGAAAAGCAGGTGATGTTTCTTGACTTGGAAATTCACATACTTCACACTATAAAAACTTCATCTCTGAAAACCGGTAATCAACAAGGATGAGGTCAAAGAAAAAGTCTCAAAAACAAGGTCCAACTTGAACTTGCCTTTAAAATAGCTCATTTAAATGGTTAAATAAATTATAGTATGTCATATGGTAGACTATTTATTATACAGACATTCAAAATATTTTTGGGGGATTAAAGGGTATAGGAAAGTGCACATAATAAAATTTAATGAAAGACAGGAAAAAAGCTATATGTGGGGAAATCCCAACTTGGTTTAGGCATCTATAAGTGTGTATGTATTTTTAACAGAAGGAAATATACCAAAGTAAGTTCTTTCTGAGAGGTGAGGACATTAGCAGTTTTAATTTTTCCATATCATATTTTAAATTTTCCATGATTAGTACTGATTATTGCATAATGAGAAAAGAAAGGGTTTAAAATTAGCTCCCACAGAAGCTTCTCAAATTCCCAAGTTACCAGCAATACGTCGAAAAACAGGAATCTGAAGCCAAAGGAAATGAAGAAATAATACGTCCAAAGTTCAAGGTGATTTAAGAACAGACTTTGGAGAGAGAGATAAGAAAACACCAGACTCTCACCCATCACCCATCGAGTGTGCAAATCCAGAAAATCCAGAAGTCACTTGTAATTGTTTTCTTACTTTGTTCTTATTGTTCTCTTGTTTGGAGATAAGCTATTTCTATGTAGCCCAGGCTGGTCTTGAACTCTCAACTTCCTGCCTCAGATTCCAAAGTGTTAGGATTACAGGCACGTACCACCACCACACCTGACTTATTTACTTAGTCATTTGATTACTTACTTTATCTCCCAAATACCGATTAATGGATGAATGAATATGAAATGTGGCATACTGCTCTCACGGGGCAAGAGAGCCACTGAAGTAGACAGTGCATTACTGAGCGGCGGCGGAACACACCAGACTGTGGTGTCTCACTGGGCAGTCGTTTGTGCACTGCCTCTATCCCATCTATTGCAGGTTCTGCTGTCCTCTCCTCTCCCTTGGGCTAGTCTGTCCCATCCATCCTTTGCTCCTTTAGAAAGACAGGTGTACTCAATGCTTGAGCTGATGCTGAAGAAAAACACCAGCCAACCAGCTCATGCCAGCTTGCCCTCTCCCCCACCAGAGACCACCATACAGGGGAGGGTCTTGGGTTCTGCCATAACTCACGCCAACTCTTATAAGCCACCCTCTTGTGGCTGCGGCTCAGGGGGAGGGTCTTATTTGTTGCAAACAAACCAATCAGCAAGTGAAAATTGCCTAAAGGGAGGAGAAAAGGAGAGGAGGGAGGATACAGACCATCAGGTGCCTGACCATGTGATGGAACACTGGTTTCTGGGCCCTGCTGCTCACTGTCCTGAATGGCCTTTTCATTAAAGAAACTCTTTACAACTGTACTCATCATTTCTTCATTTTATTTCTATACTACTGGAGAATAAGAACCCACCACATTGTAAATCTGTGTGGCATTAATTTATTCAGTGTGCCCATGTATGTGTGTTTCGGTTGGGAAGAGGGCTAGTGTTCACCCCATTACTCCTCCTTGGAAGGAGAGCTATTCATGTTCTAATTCCCCAAGCCCCCCCTCTCCCCACAAGAGTTCTCTGAGGTAGAGGCCAGGCCTGCTTCCCCTAGGGCAAGTTCTCTTGGGGGCAGCCTTGGGCTCTGAGCCCAGAGGCCGGCCTTGCTCTAGGTCTGGGCCCAGCAGTCTGTGGCCCTAGGTTTATAACTGTTCCTTTCTCCTACAGGCCCTTTCAAGCCCTGCGAGCATCTCTTTGAGAGCTGGGGCATCCGCCTGGCCGTGTGGGCCATTGTCCTCCTCTCCATGCTCTGTAATGGGCTGGTGTTGCTGACTATGTTTGCTGGCGGGCCAGGTCCTCTGCCCCCAGTGAAGTTCGTGGTAGGTGCCATTGCAGGTGCCAACATGTTGACTGGCATTTCCTGTGGCCTGCTGGCCTCTGTGGATGCCTTGACCTTTGGCCAGTTTGCTGACTATGGAGCCCGCTGGGAGATGGGGCTGGGCTGCAGGGCCACAGGCTTCCTGGCTGTCCTGGGCTCAGAGACCTCAGTGCTGCTGCTCACCCTGGCCGCTGTGCAGTGCAGCATCTCTGTTTCCTGTGTCCGGGCCTACGGGAAAGCCCCTTCACTGGGCAGCGTCCGAGTGGGAGCCCTGGTCTGCCTGGCACTGGCTGGACTGGCCGCTGCCCTGCCCCTGATGTCAGTCGGGGAATACGGAGCCTCCCCACTCTGCCTGCCCTATGCACCCCCTGAGGGCCAGCCGGCTGCCCTGGGTTTTGCTGTGGCCCTAGTGATGACGAACTCCTTCTGCTTCCTGGTAGTGGCCGGTGCCTACATCAAGCTCTACTGTGAGCTGCCGCGTGGGGACTTTGAGGCCGTGTGGGACTGCGCCATGGTGAGGCATGTGGCCTGGCTCATCTTTGCAGATGGGCTCCTCTACTGCCCCGTGGCCTTCCTCAGCTTTGCCTCCATGCTGGGCCTCTTCCCTGTCACCCCAGAGGTCATCAAGTCTATCCTGCTCGTGGTACTGCCCTTGCCTGCCTGCCTCAACCCCCTGCTTTACCTGCTCTTCAACCCCCACTTCCGGGATGACCTTCGGAGGCTCTGTCCCCGCACACGGGCTGCCAGGCCCCTGACCTACGCTGCTACCAGTGAGTTAGAGAAGAGCTCCTGTGATTCCACTCAAGCTCTGGTGGCCTTCTCTGATGTGGATCTTATTCTGGAAGCTTCGGAGGCTGGGCGGCCCCCTGAGCTGAAGACCTATGGCTTTCCCTCAGTGACCCTCATCTCCTATCAGCAGCCAGGGGCCCCCAGGCTGGAGGGAAGCCATTTTGTAGAGCCCGAGGGAAGCCACATTGGGAACCCACAGCCTTCCCTGGATGGAGAACTGCTGCTGAGGGTTGAGGGAGCCACGTCAGCAGGTGGGTGCCCATCAGTGGGTGGGGGCTTCCGGCCCTCTGGCTCAGGCTTTGCCTCACACTTATAGATGCCCCTCCCATTCTTTTCCTCCCATTTCTTCCCTGTCCTCTCTCCCCTGTCTATGAATGATGGCTGCTTATAAAATAGATACAATCAGAGCTCAGTGCCAGGGTGGCCCAGGGCCTGGCTCCTTTGGTCTCTCCTCTCCACGGCCACCAATGTCACCTTCATGCTGACCTCTTCTCTGTCAAATCCAAAGCTATGGAGCCAAGACCAAGGAATATACTTAAGGGAAGCAAGGGTTATAAGAGACAGTGAAAGAGATAGGGAGCTCACAGGGCTAGGACCAGAGCTCAAAGAGCAATGAGACCTTACAGAGAAAGGCCTGCAAGGGGACCACCAAACACATATGGGCATCTTTCCTGTGACTCATGGATAGAGTACAAAATATGCTCTGTAAACTGGGTGCTGGGGACTATAATCCAAGCTATTCAGGGGGTTGAGATTTAAAGATCATGGTTTAAAGCCAGCCCAGGCAGGAAAGTCAATGAGACTCTAATTTCCAGTTAAGCACCAAAAAGTCAGAAGTGGAGCTATGGCTCAAGTGGTAAAGTGCTAGCCTTGAGAGAAAAAAAACAACAACTAAGGGACAGCACCTAGGCCCTGAGTTCAAACCCCTAGTATAACTGCCCCCCCCTCCACCACACACACACACACACACACACACACACACACACACACACATGTTATATATAGTATCCTGTATATGTTGACCTATGGAAAAGTACATCCATTAAAGTATGCTTTGGAAGACATTACACATTCTGCCCATTTCTGTTAGTATAATAAAGGCCCTGAAGCAGAAAACAAATGGACTAAACTTTGTTTAATCAGGTTATCCCAATTATCTGACAAGTTTTCATTTGCTTGTTTGGTCCTCATGTAACACTTACGATGTCAGAACTTACCACAGCTTTCTCCCAGGGCACTGCCCTCCATGTTACTAGTGTTACCCAGTTGACATTACAAGATTCTAGCATTCCTTGAAAGCTCTGATTCCAAGGAGTTCAACAAGAGGCCAGGTGTGAAAGTGATTCTATTGGCCCCGATAGACTGAGCATCCTCTCTGTCCACCCTGCTTGTCCCACCCACGAAGGAGAGGGAGGAATCTCACTATGGATTTAGCTTCAGCCCACCATAGTAGGACAGGGAGAAAGATACTTCTGGATATAGATTTTTCCCCCTGTCTCCCTGCCCCCAAGCACCAGTGAAACTTCTCTCAGCAAGAGGAAGGATTCTGGGTCCTGGCAAGTTACACATGACTAAGTCTGTACCGGTATGGGCTCCCTCTGGCTCAGAGTTGCCTTCATATGCTTCTCTAGCAGAAGCTCCTTGGCCATCTCTTGCCATATAATCTGGTCCTCATTCCAGATCTTTCTTTTCTGTAGGACAGGGAGCCATCAGTCAGCAAAGAGGAAAGATATTTGTGTTGTAGGTAGTGCATTTGAGGTAGCCTTGGAGGGATGCCCCCAAACAGGCAATGGACCCTTTTCATGTGTCTCCTCCTGAACTTCCTACCTTATGCTTTCCCAAGTGTGGCCAATGATCTTCAAAATGTCTCCTACCCCATCTCAAACACACCCATCCACTCTCTGGATGAGGAGGGGAAGCTGGATTTTCTTAAGACTTAGAAAGGGATTCTTGCAGACACAAAAAGAGAATCCAAGATTCAGAAATGGTGAGACGTTCCAGAGCACACTCAACATCAGTCCTGTTGGAAGAACCCAATTTGGGATCTTGGGATTCAGTCCACCTGAAGCTTCTTGGGATCCTTAGCCAGACCCTATCCCAGGACTCTGCCATTAAGACAACCCAAGAAAGCCTTTGTGGTTTCACAGTTCAAGTTTCTGTAGCTTAGCTTCTCTGCTAGCTTCCTGCTGTCTCCTGTGCTCAGTGCAAATTCTAACATATATCCACAAGACTACCTGGGCTGAAGGGAGGAGTGAGGCAGGGTTCATGCCTGGAACTCCACAACTTTCTATATCTTGTGGCTAGTTGAGTTTTCTGGACTCTTACAAGCTCTGAAGCAGAATCTGATCTTATAATTCCTTAGAGTCTTAGCATTGAATCAACTTTAGAGAAGGAGCTCTCTCAGTGATGGCCCATTGATTTATCAATTGTTTGAGGACTCCTGGTCTTCCTCTTTACCCGAGGCTGATCAAGAGTTCTTCATTGAAGAAGACAATGTTAACTTTGAGTCTATGTTACTCTGAGTTACTTTGGGGGCTCTCATCAGGGAAATTCTCTGAGATACTGCATTGGTGACAAAATTGATATGATTTTAGGGCAGCCATTTCTTCTAGGAAGTCACCCTAGAACTCCACTGACTCCCCATCACTTCAACCATGGGATCATTGCTACCTTTGGAGTTAAGGATCCAGCCTGGGGGTGAGGTGGTAGGACCATGTGGATGTCTAGGCATTATTGGAACTGTTACCTACAAGTGCCTTTTGTGACACGTAGGCCAGTGCTCTTTGGCTGCAAGCGACAGGGTGGCATTGCTGGCACTTTATTGTCTAATTCTAAAGATCTGACATCAGTCGAGGCTGGACCTTCTGGTCAGAAGAGAAGTGGGAGGGTAGGGGAAAAGGTTGAGAAGGTGTTTGTTATAAACTTATTCAAGAACTCTAGTCAATGTACACTTACCCAAAATATGATCATGTGGCAAAGTTTCTTTGTGTTTTTGTCTTTGACTGAATTTCTAGCAAATCAGTATGTTATTCCTTTGGTTATCTCTTTGTGATCAGTAGAAGATTATGTTGTAATTTGATTAATCACAAAATCAAATTGTTCCATGTACATGAATGAATTTGTTTTTTCTGGTTGACAAAATCTTCCAAAATGGCATCCATAGGAAAGAATCCATCCCAGGAGGGCTAAGCAGGAGGGCTATAGTAGTGGAAATGCTGGGAACATCTGATCCAGCATGCACTAACCTGGGTTATGTGTGCTGTGCCTTGTCAGCTGGTGCCAACCACAATGTCCTTGTAGACCAGTTTATGGAGGAGAACTTCTTTTGGTGGACCATAGTTTGCTAAGCACCTCTGTACACACTGCAACACAAACCAAAAATACCCAGAAGGCTATGGATTAATGAAGTCTCTACTCCAGCCTTCTCCTTCGCCTATCCCAGCCCTCTTCCAGTTTCCCTTTCCAGGAAGAATAAAGATGTAAAGAATAAGGGAGAGGGAAGCAGACAACAAGAAGAGCTGACAACAAGAAGGCCTGAGAAGTGAGGATGATGACGAGAGGTAGCTAGAACCCTGATCTTTTCTGGTACCATCCCCTCTGACTACCTCTGCTCTGGTTTAGCAAGTTCCCTCTCCCATCACTCACCACACTGTGTTCCTCCTGGGACCCAATTCCCAGCTCCATGCTCTAACCAGCCATGTAAAATGTAAGAATTGTCAAGATGTAAATATTTGGGTTCTTCTGTAAAATAAAGTGCCAGTGAAGTACCATGTGTGTCCATCACATCCTTTCTGCTACCTCTGCTGGGGCCCTGGGTGTGGCCACAGGTAGGATGGCTTTGAGGGAGGAGACATCATCTGGTCAAGGCTCTTTCTCACTCCAACTTCTGAGTTTGGAGCATGTGAAGGCTAGCCATGGGAGTCCAGGGTTGACGTTTGGAAGCATGAAATTTAATTCCACAAACCGGCATTGAAGTAACCTGCCTGTGCTTGGCACTGGAACAGACACAGAATGACTTGAAGAAAGGTCTAGGTGGGCTGGCCTTCCATTACTCAGCCTCCAAAAACCTCATCAGACCCAAGCATACTGCTGGATTTCCTGATACTCTGAACCCCAAAGAATCAACTTGCTTTCTTCTCCTTGGACAAGATCCCTCATCTACTCTCTACCTTGGGATTTTTCTCCCTCAGACGGCTTGCTTCTGAATAGGAAGATTAAGGAAACCTACAGTCGTGGGAGTTGGATGGAATTCCAGAATGATGTGAGGAGCTGGGTGGGTGCCAGTGGCTCATGCCTATAACCCTAGCAAACTCAGCAGGATGAAGTCTGAGGATTGAGGTTGGAAGTCTGTGAGACTCTTATCTCCAATTAACCTGTTAAGAAGCTGAAGTGGAGCCGTAGCTCAAGTGTCAGAGTACTGGCCTTGAGCAAAAAAGCTAAGGAACAGCTCAGGCCCTGGGTTGAATTTCCAGTGTGGATGCGCGTGCACGCACACACACACACACACACACACACACACACACAATTGTATGAGAAGCCCACTGGCCTAGTTTCTGACTCCTTTTTCTTCTCCCTTCTCACTTTCCTCTTCCTCTCTTTCTCCTTCTTCCTCATTTCCTCTTTCTCTTCTCTTGTGCTTTCCCTCCTCTTCCCTCTACATTTCCTCTCCTCCTCCTCCCACTTCATCTCTCATTTTTCCCTTTGGAATTCTTGTATTTACTTGTATTTTTCAATTATTTTTTTAGTTAGTATTAAACCCCAGCCCCCTCTGAGAGGACAAACAGTGCTTTCATAAATCCTCACCCTCTGCTCTTCTTTTTTTCTTTTTTTTTCAAACTTTTTTATTGTGATTAAGTGGTTACATAATTTCCCAAATTTCACAGTATTGTGGGATAGTGATGCTCAGTTAAAGTCACAAACACATTCTAACTTTCCTGGAGCAAATTGTCTATCATGGTCTATAACATTTATGAGTTCTATGAGCTTTGCGATACACCCTCTGCTCTTCTTGAACACAGAACATTCTACCCCATTTCATTCTGCCGACTCAGCTACAGCAGAGCTGATTTCCTCAGAGGTTCTTATAGGCTGGGTTAAGAAATAGAGTCCCAGTTAACCCTAGTGTATGCGCCTGTTTCTGGAGAGACAAAATCTAAGCAACTACAGAAATATAAAGAGAACTGTGTCTAAAAGCAGAGGCCCTTCTGGATTTAAAGCAGCTCTGAGTTCTAGTTAGTGGGAATCTGTCAGTAGTCACCAGGGCCCACTATGAGTGTGCTCCGCTGTTTTCTCTGTAGGTCTGCTCCTATGTCTATCTGCTTCTCAACCACATTCCACTGTTCCATCCCCACCCTTTTTTTGTTTAAAAAGCTTTAATTTAATTTTTGAATAAGTAACACATTGACATGGTTCAAATAACAGCAGTTTTTATTAACAGTCTCTCTCCCATTTCTTCTCTATTTACTCACTTTCCAAACCCTTAGTGGTTACCAAGTCTGTTAATTTCTCATGTCTTTGCAGAGCTTGCTTGCTTCTTTCCTTCCTTCCATCTTCTTTTCTTCCTTTCTTTCCTTCCTTCATTCTTCTGAGTATATATAGAGGCAATATGTGCTTATTTTTCTTTTTACTCAGTTGACATACCACAGTTCTACTTTTCTCTACTACTAATGTAGTTTAAAGATCTTTCACATATATATATATATATATATATATATATAATTGTAAAGATACTGTACAAAGGGGTTACAGTTACACGAGTAAGGTAATGAGTACATTTCCTATCCAGCATTGTTACCCCTCCTTTGTTTTTCCCCTACCATCCCTTCCCTCCACTCAAAGATCTTTCTATATCAATAAAGCTTTTCTTGTTTTATTTTGTTTTTGTGGTAGCAGGGTTTGAACTCAGGGCTTCATGATTGCTAGGCAGATGCTCTAACATTAGACCATGCCTCCAGCCCTTTGTTATGCTGGTTATTTGTGAGGGAGGGTCTTGTTTCCTGCCTAGGGTTCAATCCCCCATGTTAGACTTCATGTCACAGCAAGGATAACAGGTATGAACCACCTCACCCAGCTCTTGGTTGAGGAGGGTGTCTGGCAAATGGAACTTTCCTGCCTAAGCTGGCCTTGAACTTGCGTTCTCCCAATCTCAACTTCTCAAGTACTAGGAATACAGGTAGAAACCACTAGTTACCAGCACCTTTCCTGTTTTGTTTTTTCCCCACAACAACTTACATTCCATTATATACATTTATTAGAATTTTATCTCACCATTGGACATTTGGATTGCTTAACATTTTGTACTTACAAATGATACTCCAAGAAGTAGCCTCGTATGTATACAATTTAGGTTATGTGTGTATATATAAATCTCCAGAAGTAGAATTTCTGAGTTAAAAAAACAATTACAAATAGTTATATCTTTCAATTGCTTCTTTTGACTCACAGGTGATTATTCATACTTTTTCTACTTATAAGTGCTTTGCTCACATGCCTGTTCCCCCTCTAAACATTTTTTCAGGATCAGTTCCTGAGCCAATGGCCTTGTTTTCTTTCAGTATTTCTTGGGGCAATGTCTTGAGAGATGGAGAGAATCCTCTTATAGGATGCTTCCTTCTACTTGGCCAAATCACAGCTAAATAATGAGTTGAGCTTTTTAGACCAAGGTGCCTGTCCTGGTCCACTCCATTGTGGCATATAAAGTGGGGTGTTTCTGTGGGGTCCTGCTAGACACAAGGTGACTTCTCAGGGCTCCCACTGGAGCAGGCTGTGGGTAGGTGGGGCTGATAGCAAAACTCCACCAGGGCATGATCGTACCATACCTTCAGTCCTTCCAGAAGAGCCTAACACAATGAAAATGAGCAATTGCTTTCTGTTGAAAAAAAAAAGAGAATTACGACACTAACATAACCAAGTATATCTCTAAAGATTATTCCCAGTCTCAAGGGGCCATCTGGCTAGGAGATGTAAATAACACAGAACAACAGATAACTTCTTGTTTGAACTAGACCATTTGTATTCCTGAGAACTGTCTCTGACGCCATTCTCCCTTTGGGCATGTCGACCCTGTTTATAAGAAAGCAAGATGGGCAGATATTTATAAGGTGAGATTTAAAGGGCCCTCAAGTTCTTAGACATTCTTCTTTATAACAGTTCCTCCCTTGGCTACCACAGTGGTTTAAATTCCTGTGTTAAGCAGGGTGTGGTGACAAGTCCTGTAATCTCAGCTACTCAGGAGGTCTCCACTGAGGATCTTGGTTTAAGGCCAGCCAGGACAAAGAGTTATCTAGTTCTCCATCTCAACAAACAAGCCAAGCATGGTGGTTTACAGTGTACATCTGTAAACCACCCCAGTTGTATTCGGGCTATGTGAGAGGTGGAAGTAGGAAGCATCTTAGGCCAGCACTAGGCAAAAAGTACAAAATTTTATTTAAAAAAGAAAGCAAAAAATGGTTAGGGGCACAGATCAAATAGTAGAGATCTTGGAAGTCCTGAATTCAAATCCCATCCCTCTCTCTCCCCCAACCTCCCCCCCCAAAACCTCCATTATTCATTCAGATTAAACAGAATCTACTGAGCAATTGCTTCCTTCTGGCAACATCAGTCCCTGACTCTCCTGCAGGTTATGCCTCCACTGCTCTGGACTGCAGTGATTCCACTGGACTCCATGGATGGGAATTCCTAAGCCTTCTCAGCCTTTTAAAAATTCTCCAGCCACAATGACTGATCCAAAGATGGACTCACATCCCAACTTCTTCTAATGCCACCGAATTCAGGAACTTTGGCAGGGCAGATAGGAAACACTCTCCTTGGAGTTTCTGGATTTGAGTGGCCAGAACTGCTGGTGTCACCTTGCCTCTTGCAGAGAAACAAATCTTGAAGGTGTTTGTCAACCATTTGTTTCTGGCCATGCCAGAATATACAAGTATATTTGGATTTAGATGGTAAAGCAGGGCTTTCTTTCTTTCTTTTTTTTGGTCAGTCATGGGGCTTGAACTCTGGGCCTGGGAGCTGTCCCTCAGTTCTTCAGCTCAAGGCTAGTGCTCTTCCACTTGAGCCACAGTGCCACTTCTGGCTTTTTCTGTTTATGAGGTGTTGCAAAATCGAACCCAGGGCCTCATACTTGAGACGCAAGCACTCTTCCACTGAGCCACCTTCCCAGCCCCATCTTCTTTTTCCTTAATATAATTTTATTCTTATTATTAAGATGTTGCACAGAAGGGTTACCATTTCATAAGTCAGATAATAAGTATATTTCTTTTGGGGGCATTGTCACCCTTTCCTTTGCTTTCCCCCAGTTTCTCCCTCCTGTCCCTGTCCATAGTTCATTTTCCATGAAATGTCTACTGAATACCATTGATTGGTTCATCCTTCTTCCCTCTACTTCTGTCCCCCCCCCCCCCCCCCCCCCCGCTTTCCCTCCCATAAGACAGAAAAAACAGCAAGAGCAAAAACAATAACAACCCCCCCCAATATTTCTAGTTCCTGAAATTCATTTTGGTAAATAGTATTTTATTTTATATTTATTTATTTTGGGGGGGTCCGGTTGTGGGGCCTGAACTCTGAGCCTGGGCGCTGTCCCTCAGCTCTTCAGCTCAAGGCGAGTGCTCTACCATTTGAGCCACAGCACCACTTCCGGCTTTTTTCTTTTTGCTTATGTGGTGCTGAGGAATTGAACCCAGGGCCTCATGCATGCAAGGCAAGTGCTCTACCACTGAGCCACTTTCCCAGCCCCAAATAGTATTTGAAATACTCAGAGGTTAGGTTACACCTTTGGGTTCCTCCTCTAAGAGTATCTTCCTTTAATTTCACTGCTTGGATGTGAATACCTAGAGTCTTGTCTAATTTATCAAAGCACAGTGAATTTTAGACCTAGCTTCTGCATATGAGAGAAAATATGCCCCATTTGTCTCTCTGAGCTTGGCTTATCTCACTTAATATGATTGTTAATTGCTGTTCTAGGTTCATCCATTTTAAAGGAGGGTTGCTTGTTATACAAGTGAGAGTGCTATTTTTCCATACTTCTATGGAGAAGGGGCCATACAGGTTTCCTTACCAAGTCTGTGTTCACATTACATTCCACCTGGTAAGGAAGAGGCGTGAAACCAGTTGTTACCAACCACTAGGGTAGAAGGCAGCTGTGGAATGGAGCGTCGATAGGCAAGGAAGCTGTTAGGACAGACAGTATGGCTCCTAGTATGGACCTGTACCTAGATGTGTGGTTCACAGGGAACCCAGGTTAAAAGAATGCTGAAGGAGAATAGGAGAATGGAAGATGGTGCTGTTCTCTGGATTTCACAAGTACCTACAGAACTGCACATCTGCCAGGTGTCTCAAAAGTCTTGGAGAACATCCTAGCCCCTGCCTTCTTTTACAGAGGAGGAAACCAAAGGGGAGGAATTCATTCAATACCCCACAGCTACTCAGAATATTAGAACAGAGGTCACACAGGCCTGTGTTTGAATCGAAATTTGCCATTTATGGTGATCTGTACTTAGTTGTTGCTTCACCTGAGTATCATTGTATTATTAGTAAAACAGGTAATTATAGCACCTATATTTGGAAGGTTATTGAAAAAGTTAAGGTGTGTGTGTGTGTGTGTGTGTGTGTGTGTGTGTAAAGAACTTTGGTGCCTGGCAATAACTCTATAGGTCTGGAGATAACCTACAGACTAAGAACTCATCCCCTAGATGAAGATGCCTTTGGTATCTTTGAAGGAAGGAGTTCAGCCAAGAGCTGCCTTTTGGCTGAAGCAATTTCAGCGTTGTGAATAAAGGCAAAGGAAGGCAAAAGAAGGGGACACAGCCTCGTGGCATCTGGTAGGGGGGAAAAAGGTAAGCAAGGAAGTACACAAAGGGGTGAAACCCAAGAGGGAGGTGGGAGGGAGGGCAGGACAAGAGACATCAGGTAATCTGTCATCTCTGATATAAACTAAGAGCTGGAGAGAGGGATGGACACTCTCTGGGGGCCATGGCAGGAGGCAGGGGCGACTTGCCAAGAAGCAGGAGAAAGTGGAATGTGTTGTTTCTGTGTATAGCATGTCTGTGTCTACTGCCCAGCCTCTCCTGGCCTTCCTGGCAGCCTTGTGCAGTCTGGGACCATAAGCTGCCCTACAGCCAACCATTCCTGGGAAGCAGGTTCTGGAAACCACAGCCCCATACCCCCTCCTTGTCCTTCCCTCCCTCAGGCTGCCCCAACCTAAACAAGACAACCTGGGCAGGGGGGCCACACACTGATGGAAAAATACACACTTGGCTGGAAAAGGAGCTTTTATTTGTATGTGCTGAATTCCCGCAGCAGCTGAAGGATAAATAGCTAGGCCCAGTCTCGGCTTAGAGTCTGCCCACAAGGTGGGTGGTAAAATCTGTTCTTATTTAGATAGCTTGTGGGGAGAGGTAAAGAGGGGGACCGGGGGCAGCCGGAGAGGGGAACTTGGAATCTGCAATGTTTATATGATCAGTCATGGATGTCATCTCTCCTCTTTAATTTGGGGTTTGGAATTAAGAAACGGCTTAGCTTGCTTGTCCTAGCAACAGAACAGACAGGCAAGTAGATGGGGTGCAGAGCAGTTCCTTAGGGCCTGCCTCTGGTCAGACAGTTTTCTTCATTCCCCCCCGCCCTGCCTCCCCAGTCTTCTGCTAAGTACTCAACGAATGGGCCTGTGTGAGGTCCTATTCTGGGCACTTCATGTGCATCACCTAATTCAATCCTCACAACAACCTCAGAGTTAAGTACCATCATCACATCCGATTTTCAGATGTGAAGACCAAAGAGAAAGATGGAGAGGAGCATTCAGGTAACACTATCAGTAAAAAGCACTGCCAGGATGGAGCCAGATTTTCTTGTGTCCATACTGTCATTTCCCATCCTCCCCTGGGCTGGAAAGAGGGACTTGGCCATGCCCCTTGTTCCCTAGACTAGATTGTCTGGACTTGTGAGAGCAAAGAGATGGATGGATGACTTCTAGTAACTCAGCTCTAATATTTGTACAATCACAATTGTAGAAAATAGTCCTCGTAAGCTGAGTGCCAGTGGCTCATGCCTGTAGTACTAGCTACTCAGGAGGCTGAGATCTGAGGATTGAGGCTCAAAGCCAGCTGGGGTAGGAAAGACTCATATCCAATTAGCCACCAGAAAACTGGAAGTGGCACTGTGGTTCAATGTGATAGAGCAATAGCCTTGAACTAAGGAGCTCAGGGGTAGTGCCCAGGACCAGAGTTTAAGCACCATGACAGACAAAAAAAAAAAATAGTCTTTGTAGGTACTGTAGGACCTGGAGCCAGGCAATAGACACAAAAGCACATTTTCAGAAGGTCCAAGGGCTATGGGGAAGAATACTCAGGGGTTATGAGCCATAGTGTACCTGAGGCTTTCGGTCTACTTTAGATGGAATGAGCACTTTCTGAGACAAGTACCTTTGATTGCTTGCAATCATCATGGAGGACACAGCAGAGGAAATGATGCTGTAGCCAGATTACATATGGTCTTGATTCATAAAAGTAGACTCGATTTTTTGTTTTGACAATAAAAGGAAGCTACTTGGAAGGTTTTAAGTAGGGAAAACAAACCTGACTTCTATTGTCAAAAGGTTAGTTTCTGCTGAAAAAGCCTGCACTAAGGAGGGTCAAGAATGGTATCAAGGAAACAAGGTAGATGTGGCTACAGTGCAGGCGAGGGTGAAACAGGGAGAAAGCAGCTGGAAGAACTTGATAAACTAGGTGGTAATGTTTAGGGTGTTTTGTTCTATTCAAAGTGGTCTTTTCAACTGTTCCTAAATCCAGTTCTCATTTCATGTCTGGGTTTAGCCTGAATCAATCGGTACAAGGCAGTTCACTAGCTACAGTGATTGCTTTTTTTAAGGTGGTCCGGTCCATTCTCCAAATTTGTTCCATGGAAATCAAATCCTCTAGATGTTACCATAGCACATGACTCCTGCTAGGAGGGGAAGAAACTTCTGGGACAAACAACCTAAGAGAAAGCTGATAGTATGGATGATAGAGACCAAACTCTTTATATTACAGAGGCTCTGAGTCTACCAGTCTACATTTGTCTTTTTTGAATCTGAATCCACCAATCTAAGTGTTGGTTCTTTTTTTTTCCCCCCAGTGCCAGTAGAGGAGCTTCCTTCTCTCGCTTAGATTTTTTTTTTTTTTTGCGTAAGGTTGACTCTCTACCACCCAAGTAATAACTCTATTCAGGCTTTGTGATGGCTTATTGGAGATAAGAATCTCTCACATTTGCCTGCCTGGCTTCAAACTGGAATCCTCAGAGCTCAGCCTACTTACTGAGTAGCAAGGATCACAAGCATGAGCTGCCCATACTCCATTCCTCCTTTCATTTAGTAAGGCAAGAAGTTCCTTTTATTAGCCCCAGTCTGAGTCGAGTTTCACTTAAAACTGAAAGCATTCTAATAGATATATTTCTGGTATTTAGGAACTCCAAACCTGTCATGAGTGTAGATGATAAGCCTGGAGTAATATGACCTGTCATGGAGTTCTCATTTCTTGCTTTGTGTAAGCCCAGTAGACACATTGTACAGCAAACTGCTGCTGAGAGAAGGGTTTAAAGCACTTTATGTAGTAGAAGAGGGGATAGAAGCTTGGCTCAGGAAGTAAAGTACCAGCCTTTAAGTAAAAGCATCAGACCCTGAGTTTAAGTCCCAGTCTTGAAGGGACAACCAAAACAGATCAATAGGAAATGCCTATTCAGAGCTGCTTTTAAGGTGTGGTGTTCAGCCTCGGTATAAAAATATTGCTACACTGGGATATGGACTGACATTATAATGCCTATTTCTTTGCCTAGGTAATCCTAACACCTATATTCCTCAAAAAGTCTTCCCATGGCACAAGAAACTTCTTCCTACTTCAGCTGATTTTGCACTCTAAATCTCTTGGGGCAGGGAGTGTAGCTTAATGGTAGTGCTCACCTAACATGTGTGGAACCCTGGGTTCAATCCCCAGCACTACAAAAATAAAAAAAAAATTTAAAAAACCTTGATTTACATACAAACAAGTGTATGATAAAATCACAAGTAGGGAATTCACATATGTCATCTAAATGTTTAGAGTAATACAATTGAATACTAAGAAATAAAAGAAATTGTAACAATTTCTATTTAAATCTATATGATGTTAATAGCATGACTAATTTTCTGATTATATCCTCAAACACTAGCATAGTACTAGGCACAAAGTACTCATTGGTTAATTCTGGCCAGTTATATACTTCACAAAGAGAAAGTTGTGAAAATGTTAAATATTAATGTTAACATATTAACATTTCTTTATTCTCACATTAAAAAACTTCTGAAAAGTGAGAATTTCTAAGTCTAGCGGTAACTGAGTTATTTTTAACAGCTGCTTTACATCTATGTCAAATATCCATTGTCCCCACTGATGTTGCTAGTCTGGCAAATAACAATTTCAAATATTGTAATCTTTTCTATCTTCTTGGTGGTACTGAGGTTTGAGTTTAGGGGCTCTGCTTCAGCAACACTCCCACCCCTTTTACCAGACAGGATTTTTCAGACAGGGTTTCATGATTTTGCCAGGGGCTAGGCTCAGACTGCAATCCTATCTCTGATGCAAAGAGGCTAGGGTTATAGCTACGCAACACCATTCTTAGCTTTGTTTGTGAGACAGGGTGTGTTATGTAGTCAAGGCTGGCCTCAAACTGTTGTCCTGTCTCAGCCTCCAAAGTGCTAGGATTCCAAGCATTTGCCACAAAACACCAATCAAATATTATAGCATTCTGAAACACAGAATTCTGGCCAGTTTATTCCCACATACTTAGGATAAAAACATACTCAACATTAAGTGACTATTTTTCAGGTTAAAAAGGTTTCAAAACATATATACAACATAAATAAAACAAACTGAAGAGAATCATTGTCGATCAGAATATGTAAATACAGTATTGTTTTACAGAATACAAAAATTATGTTACCAAATACAAAGAAAAACATTCAAGAAAAGTAAGCGAATAAGATCTTGTCAAAGATCTTATTAACTAAGATGGATCAAGAAAAGCCTCATGAACATCAGAGTGAAATTTCTTTTCTATGCCTCCTAGTTGCCTGGCCTTCCTTTTCTGTACTGAGTTGTAGACTTCACAGTCACTGGTCTTTGGTAAATCATCAAGCACCTCCTCTTCACTGGCCTAAAAAGAAGAGAGAGGGTGAAATACGAAGTCGACACAAATGCCAATGGAAAAAAACCTCACAACTCTAATACACATTTTACACATTGTAGTTTGTATAACATTTCCTCCAAAAGTATCTTCCTCAATTCTTATTAATTTGCTTTTTAACAAGTAACACATAACTGCTACTTTCAATCTGAATTGAAATGTTTTAATTCAGCAACTAGGATGCACTCATCACCACACTTGTATTTTACATTATGGTGAATGGGGAAACTTTATCAACTTAAAACTATTGAATAAGAAACAAAAATTTCCCTTCCCCACTATTTTTGCAACTAGTCTCTGCTCTGTAAATGTTGCCTTGTCTCCGTGTAAAAAAAACCCAAAAAAAAAAAAAAACTCAGAAAAAAAGAATCTGAGTCACCTCTCTATTCTTGCTATCCTCAAGAATACATAACAGTATTAACCAGCTTCTGCCTGCCCTCTAGTGTTACCAACAGCTGACAACTGTTAGGAAAAAAATGTTAGTTGAGCACCTAGGCTATTTTGCTGAATAATACCAAATGATTACAAAAGTAGAAAAAGGTCAACTAGTTAACATGTATATTTAGCAACTTCAGTAAACTATATTTTTACATATATGTTTAATGAACTGATAATAATAGTAAATGTCATACCCTCTGTTTCTGTCTCGCATGTTTCTCTGTCCACTGCCTGGCATTCTTGAGGAAAACTGGCTTGTTATATTTAAATTCTGAGGACTGAAATGAAATCCAAGGAAATAGTTAACAGAGAATCTAAGGAGTCAGTAGCTTATGCCTATAATCCTAGCTACTGAAGAAGCTGAGATCTGAAGATTACAGTTCAAAACCAGCTGAAGCAGAAAAGACTGTAAGACTCTTATTTCCAATTAACCACAAAAAGCCAGAAGTAGAGCTGTGGTTCAAGCAGCAGAGCACCAATTTGAACAAAAAAGGTAAGGAACAGTGCCCAATCCTGAGTACAAGCCTCAGTCTCCCTCCCTCATCCAAGGCAAGAGTTAACAGAGAAACAATGATTTGCAATGATATGTCCCAGCTGCTGCAGTTAGATAGACAAAGGAGCTTATGCTGCAGAGATGATAGGAATACTTACAATGTCAGCCATGAGTGGGTCATCAGGGTTGGGTTCTGACATGAGCAGTTGGATAGAGGTCAACACAGTAGCAATATTGAGGGATGGTCTCCAGGCACCCTATACACAAGTACAAAGTTGCCTTTATATTAAAAAGTGATACTGTTAATTAAAGTTTAAAAGAATGCCTAAGTCAACCTTTACCCACCACTCACTTTTGGTGGCAATTTGAGAACATCTAGACAAATCCTTCCAGCAGAGTCAATGTTTGGATGATAGATAGGAGTCAGAAATCGGATTTGTGGAGGTTCAAATGGGTACCTTTAAATGTATAGGAAAATAATTATTACTTTAATATGGTCTTTTACTACAGTTTTAATAGTTTCCTGGTTACTAAGCTATACAGAAATGTTGGAATTTAAAAACATGAGTAAAAAAATATTTGGGAAGCAACCTTTTTCTCTTTCTAAATCTGTAGTATAAAAAAATTTAACCAATACTAAAAAAGTTGAAAAATATTATTGAAAACATTCATATACTCACCACCTTGGTTCAAGCCACTTTATTATCTAAATACTTTAAATACTAAAAAAATCTCCTAATTATCCTATATAACTGTACTACCATTATACCTATGAAAAAAATTAAGAGTTCCCCAATATCATTATTTAAATTTCCTTAATATTGCTATTCCCAATGTTTTATAGTTGGAATTTTTCAATTAAGATTTGTACATTGCATTTGGTTACTATGTCTCTTTAGTGACCCATGAACTTCGGAAAATTCACAGTCTGCTTTCAGAAGTGATGTAGGACATGATTACTAAGCTATTCTCTAGGGATTTTACAAGTCTGGCCAGGATCCGATCAGGTAAATAGATGTCTGCATTTCAGTAGTGGGATGTTCATTCATGCCTTTCTCTTTCTGCACAAAACTAAAACTGTAACTTAGCTGATTAGAGCCTTAAAAGAGACTTGAAATAAGGGAGCTCTGAAATCGAGATGGAACACAGAATGGTGGTTTCCCGAGACTGGGGGAAGGGTAAAATGGGAGTTGAAGTTTAATGGGTATGAAGTTACAATTTGGGAGAATGAAAAGGTTTTCACATAGATAGTGATAGGTGTACAATAATGTAAAAAATAGAGCTGGGAGTGTGGCTTCGTGGTGGAATGCTTGCCTAGCACACATGAAGCCCTGGGTTCAATTCCTCAGTACCACATAAACTAACAAAAAAGCCAGAAGTGGCACTGTGACTCAAGTGGTAGAGTGCTAGCCTTGAGCAAAAGAAGCTCAGGGACAGTGCCCAGGCCCTGAGTTCAAGCTCCAGTACTGGCAAAATAATAATAATGTAAAAAGTACACTTAACAATGGTTAAAATGGCTAGGCCCAGTGGCTCACATCTGTAACCCTAGCTACTTGGAGGATGAGATCTGAGGATCACCATTCAAAGTCAGCCTGGGCAGGAAAGTCCATGAGACTCTTAATCTCCAACTAACTCACTAAACAAACAGAAGTGGAGCTATGGTTCAAGTGATAGTGTACTGGTATTGGGCAAAAAAGCTCAGTGACAGCATCTAGGCCCTGAGTTCAAGCGCTACAACCAGTGCGCACACATATACATACACACACAGAAGGTAAAAATGGTCAAGTTAATGTTATAAAAAATGATTGTTTAGGGGCTGGGAAGGTGGCTCAGTGATAGAGCGCTTGCCTTGCATGCATGAGGCCCTGGGTTCGATTCCTCAGCACCACATAAGCAAAAAGAAAAAAGCTGG
>NW_012267251.1:8350835-8352818 GCF_000151885.1 Dipodomys ordii
GAATCAAACCCAGGGCCTCAGGCATGCAAGGCAAGCGCTCTACCACTGAGCCACCTTCCCAGCCCTGGCATTTTTATTCTTAGCCTTGAGTGAAGAAAAATATTTTAGAATAAACATGAAACTTACATGAGTTTAGTTTAAAAAAATTTCAAATCATGGATAGATGAATGCTTTATGGTATAATTTTTGGCTTTAAGTTGCAATAATTTTTACTAGTTTTAATGATAACATAGCTGAAAAATGCTTTTCTCTGGGTCCAGAAAGTATGTACTTAAGTTATCCAAGGAATTTAGTCATTTACATATATCTATAAATCTCCAATGTGAGTAGAAAAAGCAAACTCAATAAGTATAGTAAGGCAGTACTTTTCCTGTTTCCTGGAACCTCCTATTATTGAGACCCAATCCTTTTCATTGAAATTTAAGCTCATATCTCTTGGAAAGGTAAGGATTTAACTTTAGCTTGGCCAATTTTGTCTTGCTTATGCAGCCATAATGAAGTATTTTTTGTTTCTGAGTGCAAAAAGATTATAGCCAAAAGAAATGTAATATTATTGGCCCCTGAAAATTTTATCAGTTTTAAAATTCTTTTTTTTTTTTTGGTCCGTTGTGGGGCCTGGACTCTGGGCCTGGGTGCTGACCCTCAGCTCTTCAGCTCAAGGCTAGCGTGCTACCACTTGAGCCACAGTGCCACTTCCAACTTTTTCTGCTTATGTGGTGCTGAGGAATCAAACCCAGGGCTTCATGCATACAAGGCAAGCGCTCTACCACTGAGCCACCTTCCTAGCCCAGTTTTAAAATTCTTACTGCAAGATCAATATGTAATAGTAAAATAGATAAATAGTAAAAATATAAATATATATGTGTACATATCTATATATTGTATACACATGTATAGTATATACATATATGTGTATATATTTATATCTAATATATTTATATCTAATATCCACATATTTATTTGGAGCCCTGCACTTGTTGCTTATTTCTTCAACATAGGTTTACCCGTTCATTTCAGGGGAAATTGAGGAATAGGGAAATATTTACATAATATAATACAGTTTCCCTTTCAATACTCTATTAAAAATTTTTTTATTATAAAGTTGATGTACAGAGAGGTTACAGTGATGTAATGATATATTTCTTTTTGGATAGTGTCACTTCTACTCTTACTGTCTCCCAGTTTTTCCCTCTCATGTCCACCTACAAGTTGTATCATTCATTTTTTAATGTATTGTTATTATAAAGGTGATGTACAGAGGGGTTACAGTTACATAAGTCAGGTAAAACATACATTTCTTTTTGGACAATGTCACCCTTCCCTCCTTGTCTCCACTAAGAAGTTGTATAGTTCATTTTCAACATAGTGTCTAGTGAGTACCACTGCTGCATTTGTTCACCCTTTGTCCATCCATTTCTGTACACCCTTACCCTCCCCAAAACAGATAAATGAACAAAGAATACAAAGAGAAAAGGGAACAAAAACAACCACCAACAACAAAAAAACTTCTGCTTCCATTTCCTGGCACTATTAATTTTTAAATTTAATATGTTATTGTTATTATAAAAGTGATGTGCAGATGGGTTACACTTTCATACATCAGGTAATGAGTACATTTCTTTTTGGACAATGTCATCCCTTCCCTTGCTCTCTCCCATTTTCTACCTCCCATCTCTACCCACAAGTTGTGTAGTTTATTTTCAATATAGTGTCCAGTGAGTACCACTGCTGCATTTGTTTACCCTTTGTTCTACCATTTCTGTGTCCTATTCATTTTTGAAACATTTTTGGTGGAAAATATATATGCAATTATATGTTGTCCAATATTAAGGCCTTGGAGGATATAGTTATTAAATCAGCCAAACGAACAGGTTTTATTAACCAAGTTCATGCTGAATATGAAAGTCTCCTGGGCTGGGGGCTGGGGAGGTGGCTCAGTGGTAGAGCGCTTGCCCTGCATGCCTGAGGCCCTGGGTTCGATTC
>NW_012267251.1:8352868-8359202 GCF_000151885.1 Dipodomys ordii
CTTGCATGCATGAGGCCCTGGGTTCGATTCCTCAGCACCACATAAGCAAAAAGAAAAAAGCTGGAAGTGGCGCAGTGGCTCAAGTGGTAGAGCGCTAGCCTTGAGCTGAAGAGCTGAGGGACAGCACTCAGGTCCAGAGTTCAGGCCCCACGACTGGACCCCCCCCAAAAAAAAAGATTGTTTAAATGGGGTATAGGACTCAGCTGATAGCTACCCCATTATTCTAGAAAAGAAAACAGAAAACTGAACTCTACAGAAAGAAAATAATTTGTTACACTAAGACTGGGATTAAAATCTATGTCCTTTGACCCTACATTTACTGCTCTTTATTGCTCTTTCTACTATATTTTTCCATCTTCCAATAACTGTTTTACTTTGTATACTGAGACTCTAATTCATACTAACCTCTCAGGAATGATAACTTCCAGGTTGAAAATACCTTTCTCATAAGGTGTGTTGGTTCCACCTAATATTTCTTAAAAGAGAGAAAGAAAAAAAAAAGGAAAGAAAAAGTTAAAAGGAAATCAGATAATTCAAACTACTATACAAAATGTACTTAATAAGGTATATAGCCCTAACAGAGAAATAAGGTCTAGGGCAATACATTTCTTCTCTCAGTACTTTAAAAGTCTTTTTGTAATGCACTATAAAGCTAATATAGCATCCCCCTCCCCAACTGACTATGTCAAACAAGGAAACAAGGGACATACAGAAGGTCTAAAACAGAAGCTGCAAAACGATGGCCATAAGACCAAGTACATTGTACAGATTTGTTTTGTATGGCTTGCAGGTTTTGGTTTCTTTCTAGCCAGTTCTGGGGCTGAACTCAGGGCCTGGACACTGTCCCTTAGCTTTTTTACTCAAGGCTGGCACACTACTACTTGAGCCACAGCCCTACTTCTAGCCTATTGGTACTTAGAGATAAGAATATCTAATTAATTTACCTGAGCTGGCTTTGAACCACGATCCTCAGATCTCAGCCTCCTGAGTAGCTAGGATTAAGGTGTGAGCTATTGATACCAGGCTTGGACTGCAAAATCCTAATCATTTGTTTCCTGGCCTCATAGATATACTTAAGATGATCATTTGTAATCAAAACACTGTTTCAGAGCTGATAATCAAATCTTGATTTTTAAGTCAGTGAAAGATAAAAAAAGACAAATAAGCCAAACCTGGTGGAGCTGTCTATATGCCAGCACTGGATAGACTGATGTGTGAGGATTTTTGAGTTTGAGGCCCCCCTGGGCTTTGAAGTGATACCCTGACACTCCCCTAATTCCCAAAGTCAAAGAATATCAAGCAAGTGTTATATATGCAAATAAGTTAGGATAGAGATGGTAAGATATTCTGAACTTAGGACTGTGTATTTGAAGAATATACAAATGGTTACATTTTAGCACAATCTTCAGTAAGTTTATGATTGTATCTTAGACATGATATGATACCTACGAGCTCTAAGATCATCCATTTGGTCCTTTTCCTGCCAGCATGTGATGCCTGGGGGAGGATCTGTGGCTAGCATCTGAAGTTCTCTCTTCAGCCGTGAGGCTCTCTGCATGATTCCCTAGTAAAAGGAGCCACACAGTTTACCACTCCACACCAACGTCTGCTTGAGATGGACTGGGAAAGAAATAATATGAAATGGTCAGCAATGGTGCTTCGATTCAGTAAACAGATTCTAGTTATTAATCTCTATATTGATAAGGGAGTCTGGAGTTTTTTCTACTTCCTTGTGAACTTTTTATCTACTCAAGAAAATAAACTGAAAAAAATAATTAGGAAACGTAAAAAACAAAACAAAAAACTGTTTCCACCAAGAAAATATAAAGTCTAGAGGCTGGATGCTGATGGCTCATACCTATAATCCTAGCTACTCAGGAGTTTGAGATCTGGAGGACTACAGTTCAAGGCACTCAAGGACAGAAAAGTCCACTAGTTTCCAACTCCAAAATACCCAGTGAAAAGCATGAGCATGAGAAGTAAAAAGACAAAAAAGAGAAAAACAATAATAATCTAGGGGTAGTCAACACTTTAGAGACACTTATTTTTTATGTTCTCCCCATGTATTATGGATTCTACATTCCTAATACTCCAAGGAATCCACCACATCAATTAGCCCATCTTGGACTGGGCATGATGGTACAGGCCTGTAATTCCAGCACCAAGGAGACAGGCAGGAGGATTTCAGGTTTAAGGCCAGCCTGGGCTACACAAAGAGACCGTGTCTCAAAAGAAAAAAAATAAAACAAGGAAAACCAATTAGCTCATCTGTCTCTAATACTTCTACTGTTTTCTTCTTAGTCATCAACATTCAAATATGCTGTCTCTTTTACTTAAGATAAAACTCAAAAATACATCCATTCAACACACTATTCAACTCTAGTTCTCTCTCTAGCAACTATTCAGTCAAAAAATACTAATATTTTGCATTTGGCATCCAAAGGCATATGGTTCCAATGAAATTGCTGTTGAGAAAAAAACAACAACTGAATGCTCAGGATACATACATGGTTCGATACTGTAAAGTTACTCACATTTACCAACATTGTAAGTACTGGAGGTCTGAGAATTGTTAACTGGAAACCACATCTACTTTTGTACACATTAATACTGCTCAACAAAAACTATATCCCATTTCATGATCATTACATTGAACACTGATTCATTATTCCCATAATGCTACCTAACTTTTGCTAAACACATGCTGCCATTCAGCAAATCTAACATGTTCACTTCATCACTCAAATGCCCTTTTTTGGTGTGGGGGAGGGGAAGATTACCATTAACTTCTGTCTTGTTCTGGGGAGACATTTTCACAAAATTCAAGGCTGGGAAACACTAAGCAGATAGCAAAGATTTCAGCACAGCTGATGGTAAAGATGAACTGACCAAGGGCTTCACATCCACTGAGCTGCTTCATTCTGCACAAGCAGGAATTTACAACTTTTGATATTTTTTGATATTTCTTTTGATTAAAAAAATAATTATTTTTGGTTGTACTTGGTCACCACCACAGATAATAAACCTGTGAATATGTAGGCCTATTCTATCATTTTGTTTGCATCTTATTTTGCCACCTTATTCATGTTGTCATTTGATTAACACAATCTTAATTTTTTTGGGGGGAGGAGCAGTCCTGGGGCTGGAACTCAGGGCCTTGGCACTGACCCTGAGCTTCTTTTTGCTCAATGCTAGCACTCTACCAATTGAGCAACAGCACCACTTCTGGCTTTTTCTGTGGTACTGATGAATGGAACCGAGGACTTCATGCATACTAGGCAAGTGATCTACCACTAAGCCACATTCCCAGCCCGCACTCTTAATCTTAAATCTCCTGACCTCCAAACTGAAGATTCTACATATTCTTCAATTTTCTTTTTTTAAAAACACTTATTTTTTTAACCCACTAAGAACTGATTTGAGTTTAGTGAAAGAGAGGCTATGGGGTTGGACCTCAGGGCCTCACACTTCCTAGGCAGGTACTCTACCACTTAAGCCATGCCTCCAGCCTTTTTAGTTACTTTTTGGACAGGGCCTCACACTTTTGCCTGGGGATTGTCTTGGACTGTAATCCTCCTCCTATCCATGGTGGGATATAGCTGATATAGCTGGGACCACAGACAAGCGCAACCACACACAGCTTATTTGTAAAGATGGGGGTCTTGCTAAATTTTTTTGCCCATTCTTGATCTTCCCAGTCTCTACCACTCAAGTAGCTAGGATTAAAGAAGTGTCACTATCCCCGGGACTCAACTTAAAAAAAATTTTTTTTGGGTCTGGTCATGGTGCCTGAACTCTGGGCCTGGGCGCTGTCCCTCAGCTCTTCAGCTCAAGGCTAGCGCTCTACCACTTTAGCTACAGCTCCACTTCCGGCTTTTTTTTCTTTTTGCTTATGTGGTGCTGAGGAATCGAACCCAGGGCCTCAGGCATGCAAGGCAAACGCTCTACCACTGAGCCACCTTCCCAGCCCTCAACTTAAAAATTTTTTAACTTAAATTTTTTTTCTCAAACCATAAATTGTACCAGCACCATGGTGTTTCTTTCCTTTGAAATGTTTGGGCTTGCCTGGAACCACAAGCCTCTAAATCTAAGCCTCCCAAGTAGTGAGGATTACAGATGTGAGCCACCAGTGCTTGGCTAGTCTATCGACTATATAGTTTCCAAATTGCCTTCATTCCACCTTTATATTTGTCTGTGACAGAGACTGAGCCTAAGGAGACCACCGTATTAAGCACCTGCTCCACTATTTTGCTCCTCAACTATCCGTTACCTACACCTTTAAAATCATCACCCATTGGAGCAAGACACAATACTAGACAATTAACTTAGCCTTTGACAACTTTCTCTGTATTGATAGTCAACACTGGCAACAATTAGGATAAAACTAGCCACGAGTTGTACCAGGATATAAAATGAGTGGCAAGACATGACTGCGGGATTACAAGAGCATGACCATTTCTTTCAATGAAGCAACCAAACTCCCAGTGTTAAACTGTGTAAGTCAACCCTTGGCTCAAAAGTCATCAGTGACTTTTGAGTATAAAACTCTTTACGAGGTGGGATAGGGCTGGGGGACGGGTTATTACAGTGCCTGTTAGCCTAGCTACTCAGGAGGTTGAAATCGGAGGATTGATGTTCGAAGTCAGACCGGGCAAGAAAGCCTTTGTAAGGCTCTTATCTACAATTAACCACTAAAAAAAAAAAAAAAAAGTCGGCAATGGAGCTGTGGCTCAAGTGGAAGAGCTCCAGTCGGAGTGAAAAAGCTAAAGGACAGCGTTCAAGCCCCAGGATTAGCATCCAAAAGAGGGGCGTGGCCAGTAATCAGAGCGTCCCGGAGGCCTAGGCCGGAGGACCACAGGTTCCGGATTATCCTTAAATGACAGCCCCGCTCCCCCCCCTGCCCCCCCCGGTAGGCATCACAGCCTTTCCCACCCTCAGGTGTCCCCTCTCTGCTCCCACATCGACGTGCATCCTGGGGTGCAGGCATCCCTGGTGGCGCCTCCTCCTAGAGCGGACTCCGGGGGGCGGCTCGCCAGGAAACTCTCTGGATCCATCCCTGGTGGGAAATGAGGACCAGGCGGCGGGGGCGCGCGGTGGGGGCGCGCGGGCACGCGCTGCACACGGGGCGCGGCGCGGCCGCTGCACGGCCCCAAGTGCGCCTCAAGGAGGCGGAGCGGCCTCTCTCGCTTTCCAAGACTCTTATCCCAGAAGGGAGAACGTCCGTGCTAGACAGAAACATGACTCCTCTCCAGAGCGTCAGAGAGACCCCACGGAACACAGGCCTTAGGTTTGAAAGCAGAAAATAATTTCTCTTACCTGCGCGAGCAGCGAGCTCCCGTTCCACAGCAGCGCGCGACAGTGGCTGGGGACCCGCGGCCCGGCCAGCTCGGACCGTTGACGTAGACCCGCCCCCTACTGGCAAGGATTTTGATTGGTCCTCAGAAGACTCCCGCCCCACGGGAAACCCTATTGGCCAGCGATCAGGAGCCCGCTTTCACTCACAAGGCTTTCAAATTAGCGGGCGCGCGCCGGAAGACGCCTCTCACCTCGGCCCGAGATGCCCCCAGGCGCGGTCCTAGCAGCTCCGCCGCGCGACTTGGCGCGACCAGTGCCTTTACGACCTGGCGCGACCTTTACGGCATTCGCTCTGTTGGCTACAACCTGGATGGAGCTGGAAATAACCTTACCAGAAGGGGAGTGGAAAGAAGGAGGAATGCTTAGCCCAGAGAAGGCCCGCGTGCGTGTCTGTGTGCAGTCTTGGGACCGTCCTGAGCGTTTTTGCCTGGGGCTAGCCCTCTACCACTTGAGCCACAGCTCCGCCTCCAGTTCTTTTGGTGGTTCATCGGAGGGAAGAGGCTCACAGACTTTCCTGCCCGGGCTGGCTTTGAACTGGGGTCTTCAGATCTCAGCCTCCTGAGTAGCTAGAATTATAGGTGTGAGCCACCGGCTCCTGGCTATCTTTATATACACACATTTGTATATATGTACATATAATATTTTTCTAAAGTCTTCACTACTTTCAATGACGTTTCTAGGACCAGTGGGGTGAAAATTACAAGTCCAAGTCTGGAGTCCTGCCTCACCCTTGCGAGGCGGGAGGATCCTGAGCTTCTGGCCAGCCAGGCTAACATATCTAGACTCCCTCTCAAAAGAACAAAACAAAGCAAAACAGTTCAGCTTTCGCTCGAGAAAGCATTCTATTCATTAGAACTCCGAAAAACAAAGAGGTATCTTGCATGGCAGAAAATGATCCAGTGCAAGTTAGGTATTCATTCTTTAGGGCTTAGGGCAAAAAGGATCTTGCAATTGGGTGGAAGTTTGGAATAGATGACTT
>NW_012267251.1:8359417-8361238 GCF_000151885.1 Dipodomys ordii
CACCTTCCCAGCCCCAACTTCTTTTCTTTCTTTTTTCATTTTTCTTTTACTGCAGCATGCTAGGACTCAGATCTTGTACATAATAAGTCAGTTTACTACTGAATCACATCTGCAGTCCTGGAGTTGGTGGTGTGTGGGGGTAGGGGGCTGGGGAATTGGTGTGGTGTTGGTACTAGAGCTTGAAATCAAGTCCTGGAGCTCTTCAACTCTTTCTGTTCAGGAATGGTGGTTTTTGTTCGTTCGTTTGTTTGTTTTACCACATGAACCACGTGTCCAGTTTCA
Source organism: Dipodomys ordii (assembly GCF_000151885.1). NCBI lineage: Eukaryota > Metazoa > Chordata > Mammalia > Rodentia > Heteromyidae > Dipodomys > Dipodomys ordii. The sequence goes on from NW_012267251.1 coordinate 8,359,700, forward strand.
AACTGAAAAATGTATATGTATCTGTGCACTTAAATCTTCCTGAAGTTGTACAAAGTTGTTTCAATTCAACATCTGTTTATGAATACAGTACATGTTGAGCAATGTTACCACTTTCAGGGTTGATATTTTAAGCCGTCTTCTAACTTTAGGAGTGTTATATTTTCTGAATACTGAAGTACTTATAGGTAAGCAAGTCTTGACTTCTCACAGCTTCCTCTGCTGTTCCTTGAGAGATGAAGGATGACTCAGAATCCAAGACACGACTGAAACTTGACTAGGTTATGGGAGTCCTGTGGATTGGATCCAACAAGCAGGGCACCTTTCACTGTGTATAGCTCAGCTTGTTCTGTAACTTTAGAAAAATAGTGGCAAAGGAGCAATGATCATCTCTTCCAAAACTTGCAAATCAACATTATTTTGGCTACTGCAGTGATTAGTACATCTTGTTTAAAAACGATTGTTTCCTGACAACTTTCCCTATGACCACTCCATAGTATGTTTTCTCTCTTCTTTGACATTTACACATTGACAAGGGGTCTGTGGTTCTCTGGGGTTTCCCACTTAGTTACAGGACTGAAAAAAACTAACGTACCTAATGAGTTATTATGAGAATTTCGTGTTATGAAGTTATAAAATATAAGGAATCCTGTTACTACCAGGTATCAAAGTTTTGCATTTTTAGCATTTATTCATTGCAGTGAAATGCCTTCTGTTATGTCTGGAGTTTCTACTTAATTTCTGATATTTTCTGATACTTAATTTTATTGATATTTAGTGCCTTCAGTATTTATACTTTTCTTACATAACCGTAATTCAACTAGTTCTATCTTCAGATCCAAGATTACTTTCTCGGCATGGTTCTAATAAATGGGTGTTAAAAATGTCTCAGCAAAAGCACAAACTATTGAATTTTGTGGAAAGGAGTGATGGTATAAAACATTCAACTATCTGCACTTTGGGCAAAATATAAAAAAAGCAGTATAAAAGAAAAAGGAAGGGAAAGACCCCACACTAAGTGTACAATTTGTAATTGTCCACTAGGGGGAGTTACTTTAATGATAATAAAAGTTGCCAAAATGAAAGATTTCCATAAAGTGTCTGTAGGTGTGATTGCTTTCTTCTTATGTGGGCGCCAGTTCTGGACTTTATCCTTGAGCTTCTTTTCCCGAATGCTAGCACTCTACCATTTGAGCTTCGGTGCCACTTCTAGCTTCTTCTGAGTAGTTTATTGGAGATAAATATCTCATGGACTTTCCTCCCCAGGCTGGCTTTGCACTGCAATCCTCATTTCTCAGCCTCCTGAGTAGCTACGATTACAGGTGTGAGCAGCCAGCATCTGGAGTAATTCCTTTTTAAAATAGAGGATTTTAATGTTAAGGTTTATAATAAAGTGTGATGGAAAATTGTTTTATAAAAATCTCTTCACTTTGGGGCTGGGAAGGTGGCTCAGTGGTAGAGCGCTTGCCTTGCATGCCTGAGGTCCTGGCTGGAAATGGTGCTATGGTTCAAGTGGTGCTGTGGCTAGCCTTGAGCTAAAGA
>NW_012267251.1:8363661-8386678 GCF_000151885.1 Dipodomys ordii
GCTGGAAGTGGTGCTGTGGCTCAAGTGGTAGAGCGCTAGCCTTGAGCTGAGGGACAGCGCCCAGGCCCAGAGTTCAGGCCCCATGACCGGACCCCAAAAAAAGATTAAAAAAAAAAAAAGAAAGTCTCCTGGGCTGGAGGCATGGCTCAAGGAATAGAGCACCTGTCTAGCAAACATCATTACTACCTGCCCCCATTCTCCAAAACCTGGTCTGAATTTTCTGGCAGCTAGTAGCTCATGCCTGTAATTCTATCTACTTAACAGGCAGTGATATGGAGGATCTCAGTTGGGAGGCCAGTTTGAGCAAAAGGTTCGTGAGACTCCATCTCAATCAATAGAATGTTGAGATGGCAGGTGCCTGTCCCGGAGGCTGATAGAAGGATTGAATTTCCAGGCCTATGTGGGTAAAATATAATTGTAGACACTCCTGGTCTCAACAGACAGTGCTGGGCATATTATTCCCAATTCATAAAGAAGGAAGCAGGAAGCTGGGCGCTGGTAACTATAGCCACTCAGGAAGCTGAGATCTGAGGATTGTGGTTCAAAGCCAGGCCAGGCAGAAAAAACCATGAGCCTCTCATCTCAACCACCAAAAAGCCAGAAGCGGAGTGGAGATAGAGCACTAGCCTTGCACAAAAACGTCAGGGACGGCACCCCGGCCTTGAGTTCAAGCCCCAAGGACAGCACAATTAAAAAAAATAAATAAAAAGAAGAAAGATAAGAAAAAAGATGAGAAGAAGGAAGCAGGCTCAGAGAAATCAAGTAATCTGTCTACAGATGTGAATTGTTTGAATTTAAAGCTTAAGCTCTTTACACGTGGACACATCATTTTCAATCTTCTCTAAACCTAGAATAAGTGTTGTGTTTAAAATACTTAGGTAAAATAAAATACTGTATGTGTAAAATAAAATATGTGTAGAATAAAATACTGTATGTGTACACGTGCCTCTTCCCCAGGCACATTCTCATCACTGAGATTACTACATGTTGATAAAACTCTAGATTTCGAACCAAGACATGGATTCGAATCTTTTGAGTACTTCATGTCTACTTCTCCCCACTACAAAATAAGATTAATTACTGCCGTTTTTTCACTTCAAATGTGTGTGACAATTAGGGAGCTAAGATTAGTTAGTAGTCATAATAAGAATAAACTACAACTCCCAAGATGCCCAGAGAAATAGGCCAGATCAGTCCAGCAGGCCGCCCGGTTTCAGGGCAAAGGTGACCCCGCCGGGACTGCAGTGGGGGAAGGAGCAGGTTAACTTCGCCTCTTTTCTTATGCATCCAGGGATATGTAGTTCCCTAACGGCCCTGGGGGTTCCCTGAGTCCAGTGTGTATCACTACAAATCCCGTGATGCTTTGAGGATCGGGCAGCGCGAGCGTATTGAAGCCAAGAGAGCGTGCAGGCGGTGCTAGTGGCGGGAGGAGTAAAGATGGCGGCGCAGTGGTCTCCGCCTTCTCCTCCTGGCTGAAGCGCTCTGAGGGAGGCGGCAGCGGCCACCCAACCCGCTCCAGCAGTCCAGTATTGGTCCTTTCGGCAGCAGCTGCCGAGGCCCGAGCAATGGCGGAGCTAGAGCACCTGGGCGGGAAGCGGGCAGAGTCGGCGCGAATGCGGCGGGCTGAGCAGCTGAGGCGCTGGCGGGGTTCGCTGACCGAGCAGGAGCCCGTGGAGCGTCGAGGCGCGGGGCGGCCGTCGCAGACGAGGCGCGGGAGTCCTCGGGTCCGCTTCGAGGATGGCGCCGTCTTCCTGGCCGCCTGCTCCAGCGGGGACACCGACGAGGTGAAAAAGCTGCTGGCGAGAGGCGCCGACATCAACACGGTCAACGTGGACGGCTTGACAGCCCTGCACCAGGTCAGTGCCGAGCGGGTCCCCGGGCGTGGACGCGGTCTCCGCGGCCAACTCCCTTTCGTCCCTGGCCACCTTTCTGTGCTGGTCAAGTCGGGGGTCCCTACCTAACCAGAATCATCTTGACGCCCGGTCAGTGTTTGTATTTCCCTCCACCTACTTGGGTTGTCATAGTGACTGGTGACTGGATTCCCGCTGGTATTCCTATAATCATCTTCACTTGTGTCTTATTTTTGTACCTTAGGACCACTTCTATGCATTATTGTTATTATTTGTATGACGTCCATTCAGCCCGTGTGTGTGTGTGTGTGTGTGTGGTCATTTTTTTCAGTCTTGCTAGGCAAGCACTTTACCCCTTAAGCAACATCTTTAGCCCTGTCTGATGTCCTTTCGAAAAATTCAATCTTTCTGTGTCTGTGTGGTGGCCTCTTTATTGAATGAATAACTTAGGTCACTTAAAAAAGTAAATTCCTATCCCCAGGTAAAGGAAACTCCGTGTCTTGTTTTGCTGATATGTTGTGCTTCAAAAATTGTTTGTGTCTTCTCTAGGCTATACCTCTCAGAACACCCTTGACCTCATTGTTGTGGGTGTCCTCCTCTACGGGAGGCAGCATTGCTACCTCTCTCAAAACTTCCAAGTAGCTGAATCGCTGTTGTCTGACGGATACTTCAGGAATAGCTTTTCCATTTCTTTCTAAAGCCCTCTTTAAAAACCACCACCTACCCCCCTTCTCCCGCCACATACACAGTAGATTGTGGGCTACCTGGTAGTACTGTGCTTGGCAATAACCTTTACTTTTCTTACTTACGGGACAATATTTGTATGTGCTGGCTGTCATTAACTCCACTCTCTCTCCTTAATAGGACACGATAAGTTATTTTAAGCTGAGAGCTAAATGCACACTTTTTCTTATTTTTTTCTTGCTTTCTGTTTAAAGTAGATATGTTCCTCTGAGAATCTCACTTCTAAATAATAATTCAATTTTATATCAAACGATTTCCCTAAATACATTTTGTCAATAGTTTAAAATTGCTCTACACCATCCCTTCTCTTTCAGGTAAAAGAAACATTTTGTTTCCTCCTGTTTTTATTTTTTAAAAATGTTTATAACAGTGTTCCATGTAAGGTAGCAACCAATATTTGTAGAGTGCTTTACTGTTTAAAAATGGTTTCATACTTCTTACTTCATGTGACTCTTAGTTGTGATCTTCTGAAGTAGATCTAGCTAATAACAGTAATGTTGCTATTCCCATTACACAGATGAGAAAACTGAAGCTCAGAATACTTTTTACTTAAAGGTTAGCAAGTACTGGTGGTCATAACTGTATTCTAGCTAATCAGTAAGCTGAAATCTGAGGATCAATATTCAAATCCAGCCTGGGCAAAAAAATTGGCAAGACTCTATTTCCAGTTAACAGCCCCTATATCCCCCCCAAAACAAACAAAAATAACCCCAAATGCAAAATAGCACCCCCCAAGCAAAATTAATGGACTGGAAGAGTGGTTCAAGTGGTTGAGTGTCAGTTATGAGCAAAAAGGCTGAAGGAGAGCCAAAGTCCCTGAGTTCAAGCCTAGGTACAGATGCGTGCTCACGTGCGCGCATACACGCGCGCGCGCACACACACACACACACACACACACACACACACACACAAGTTGGCCATAGGTATGGTTAGATTTATTTTATTTTATTTTTTTGGGTCCGGTTATGGGGCCTGAACTCTGGGCGTGGGCACTGTCCCTCAGCTTTTCAGCTCAAGGCTAGCGCTCTACCACTTGAGCCACAGCGCCACTTCCGGGTTTTTTCTTTTTGCTTGTGTGGTGCCGAGGAATCGAACCCAGGGCCTCATGCATGCAAGGCAAGCTCTCTACCACTGAGCCACCTTCCTAGCCCGGTATGGTTAGATTTAAACTACAGAACTATATCCTACTGAATAAGGGACTCAATATAAAATATCACAGAAGCTGAAAGAACCACATGGAATTTTAATAAAACTTTAACTTGTGTGTATGTGTGGCAGGGGAGGATCTCTGCAAGCAGCAGTACTGGGACTTGAACTTAGGGTCTCACTTGTTTTCACTTGGCTTTTTCACTTAAGGCTAGCAGAGGTAGAGTCATACCTCTACTTTGGGATTTTTGTTGTTTAATTAGCTATGTGTCTTTGAGCCTTTTTTTTTTTTCTTTTTTTGGCTTGGGCTGGCTTCAAACAGGGCTCCTCAGATCTCAGCCTTCTGAGTTGCTAGGATTACAGGTGTGTGCCGCTGGCACATGGCTCCTTGTTTCTTTTAAAGTATCTCTTAGCTAAATTTGGTCCTTCCCATACACATTTTAGTGTCACCCTGAGCACTTTCTTTGATGCCATTTATGTTAGATCTTCTCATTTCGGGTAAAGACTCCTCAGCCCTTCTCTTGAAACTGATACCTTGATGCTTTTCTCTTCATTGTCACTCCTGGTTGTAAAGTCTTTTACTTTTTACCAATTATCTCTTGAAATAGGACAGGAAGAAGATGAAGGTTGTGGAATTTTTTCCCCCCTCTATAACCAGCTATAAGTGAAATAGAGGCATTTCTTCACATTTACCGTGCTGGCAATGGGATAAGTTGAATCAGTATACCCAATACTAGGCAAATTCAGTCGAAGATTAAGCTGCTCTAGCCATCAACCTCAGGTTGATTTGAGGTCAAAACAACCTTTTGAGAAAAACTGCCTTTGCATGTGAATTGTGTATGTGTTTTTCCAGGCTGGCTTTGAACTGATAGTCTTCTGAATAATTAGGATTGTAGATGTGAACCACTGGCTAAATGGCTTTCCAAATCCTTAGCCTGTTGGTTTTTTGGTTTTTTTGGGGTTTTTTTTTTGGCTGGTCCTAGGGCTTGAACTCAGGGCCTTGAGGTCTTGCTCAACTTTTTTCCTGTGGTTGGTGTTCTAATACTTGAGCCATGTCTTCAGGTCAGAGAATCCATCTTTTTGAATCAAAACAAAAATTGCTTCAAGAATTCTGATGTTAGTTTATAGAGTTACAATGTGTCTTTCCATGATTTGAAAGACTGTTGAGTAAATAAAAGATTATTTACAACATGTAAGACTAGAGCCACAAGTAGAGGGACCACTGATTTGCCTTGTGTGGAATGGACAATGAGTGGAACAAATGAATAATTCTGAAAAATATTCATCTGTCATATCAGCATGATGTGCATTATCTAGATAATGCTAACTTTCTCACCTTTGTTTTGTCTGTGGCCATGTGAACAACTATGGATTGGCATGTTAGAAATCCCTATATAGGGAACAGTTTCCCTCCTCCCTCAAGGTCATGTAGATGCTTCTTTGTGTTAGAGACCTTTCTTTCTTGGCAGCCTGTGCTGAGCCAGAGAGGTAGGTGCTTGAGTCAAAGATAACAAGCTCCAGGAAGACTATTAATGATACTTGAAATAGACTGGGATAAGGACTGTCTCATAGGCTAGACCAATTCTGATGAAAGCTTTGAAAACTAAGGTAGCCTAACTGTAATTTAAGATTTGATATAAATAATTGAATAAGATTTCATTTATATTCATTTTATGTCCTTAAATCCTCAGTGAAAAAGGTGTGAATTTTATTATATAAATCTTAGAGGCACTTACTTGCTACAAAACATTTTCATTTTATTTCTTATAAGGAGAGAATGTACATGTTGGTGGCTCTGTGTGGCCTGGTACTTCTAATGTTCCTTATTTAGAATGCTAGCATTCTTACTGTTATGGTCTTGGGTGTTCCAGGATACATGCAGGATCTTAGGAACTGTGTCTTCCAGATTATTGGACTGTTGCAAGAAGCAAATGCTTACTTTCAAAGGAGATGTTTTAGAATTCATTAAAATGACTGTCTGCTTATTCTTTTTTTTTTGTCTGCTTATTCTTTAAGCTTATGATATATAAGGACTTAAGTCTGCCAGACATCGTGAGGGATGCTGATGTCAACCCATGTAGATCTTGACTCTATTCTGGTGCCAACTGTCTTCATTAGAGGGATATTAAAAAGGTTAGAGTAATTCCATACTTGATTCAGAAATTAAAGTTGGCTTTGTAATAATGGTCTCAAGATCCAAATTTGGATCCTCTTGTTGGTCATCCCAGACTGGAATTTAATTAGCAGTAATATCCTTCTCTCTCTCTCTCTCTCTCTCTCTCTCTCTTCCCCCCCATACAAGGTCTCAAAAAAGCTGGATTTTAAATACTGGTCCTCCTATTTCAGTCTCCTGAGTGCTGGTGTGTGCCACATTACACAGCTACTTTTGTCATTCTAGAGCTGCTTCAATAACCTCAGAGAATTTAAAATTACATATTTCTCAGGAAGAGAAGATGGGAACAGGAGTAGAGGAGGATAGGTAGAGCAATTTTTATTTAGAGGGAGACAAGACTTAAGATGACAATGTGTTCAGTTCAATATAAGATAGTATGTTACATGGCTAACTTATATAGTAAAATAAATTTCTGCAGGGTGCCAGTGGCTCACGCCTGTAATATCTACTTAGAAGGCTGATATCTGAGGATTGAGGTTCAAAGCCAGCATGGCAGGAAAGTCTGTTGAGACTCTTACCTCCAGTGAAGCACTAAAAAGTCAAAATGGAACTGTGGCTCAAATGGAGCTGTGCTAGCCTTACGCAAAAAAGCTTAGGGGCAGTGCCCAGGCCCTGAAATCAAGCCCAGGACCAGCACAAAAACAAACAAACAAACAAATAAATAAGCAAATTTCTCTTTTATTCTAAACTTATTACTGTCATAGTTCCATCTGTGAAGCGAATACTTCTTTTGCTTCCTGTCAAGACCAGTAACAATGTGGGATCTAGAAAATCCTCTTGGCTCCTTCATTGTGTGTCTAGAAGTCACTTCTTTTCTTCACTTGGATGATATGGTACATCAGACTATGTTGGGAAATTGGCCACTGACCATATAAGTAGTAATTCTAAGTTTCCATGCTGTAGTAGATCTCAAAGCTAAATTTGAACATTAGGTTTTTGGATTTTTTTTGAAAGTTCAGATGCAAATGGATTTTATTCATTCAAAAATTCCAAAGAAAAATTCACCATTTTTTCGCCATTCTAAAAGTTCTGTTAAGTAACTATATACTACCATTGGAGCTTATAGATTCTTCTCTGCATTTTAAAATAGGTAAACTATCCATATTTTTTTTAAAATTAAAAAGTATCACAAATCCTGAAAGTGAAAGCTTAGACAAGTCTTGTTGGTAACTTAATATTATTGCTATTTTTATTCTTAAATATTGTGTAAATTAAGATATGTGTGTATGTACATGTACTCATACACGTGTGTGCAATATAGATGGAATCATACATGATAGAGCCTTTTGAATCAGGCTGCTTTGGAATTATGTTGTTGCACATGTCAGTAGTTCATTGGACTTTATTGTTATGTCTGTGTCATAGTTTGTATGTCTAGAAATAGGGAGGTCAAACTCTTGTGTGTCTCATAGGCTGCTAATACTGTTTATTGGGGCTCTGTCTCATGATCTGTTACCTCTGAAAGCCCTAAGCAACAAAGGACTAATATGTTGGTTAGGATTTCAGTATAGAATTAGGAAGAAACACAAATATTTGCTCTATAGCACTTCCTGCACTTGATACTGAGTTCTTTTTTTTTAAGTGGTTTTTTCTCTCCTCCCTCCCTCCCTCCTTCCCTCCCTTCCTTCCTTTCTTCTTTCCTTCCTTGCTTTCTTCCTTCCCCCTCTCTCTTTCTCTTTCTCTCTCCCTCCCTCTTCCTTTGCTTTCCTTTCAAACAGGGTCTCACTATGTAGTCCAGGGTGTCTTGGAATTTGTAATCTCTCTGCTTTACTTTCCCTAGTGGTAGAATTCCAAGCTTGTGGCACTATGTCTGGACTACAGCTATTTTAATAGCTTTATTGTGTATGTTTTAAAAATGAGTTAGTAATGATAATAGTAGGAGCAGTGATTGTAAGGGATAGCAGCAAAAATAGTAATAGTAGTTCCCACTTATATAATGTCTGTCTGTTCTAATTGCTTTTGATGTATTAGCTCATGTAATAGAACAACTAATGAGATGGGTGCTTGTGTTGTTACCATCTAGGTTATATAGAGATAGGAAACCAGATAAGTAGAACTAGAGTTTATTTAAGCCCAGGAACACTGGAAAACCCATACTTTTAACACTGCTATTTTACCTCTTATTAGACTGCATTGTGTTTAATTGTTTTGAAAAACAGGAAAATCAGATATAAACTTACAAATAAAGTAAGAAAGAAAGCAATAGTCTAAGGAAAGAAATTAGAATAACTCAAAATCACATTGCTTAGAGATAAATGCCAGTAAAATTTTAGTGTTTTACTTTTAGGATTTGTTTGTTCTGAATGTCCATTATATTGAGTATGTATGTATGTGTGCATTTACAAAGTTAAAAATCACACACTTTTTCTTTCTTTTTTTCTATAATAAATTTTCTATATTTAAATAGGCTTTGTAAAGATTTTTTGAATAGTAAACCATTAATCATGTGTGCAACAACATATTAACTTTTTAACACTGATTTTTAACATTGAATGGCTAATGATAGTAAATGATTGTATGTCTAGATATGTTGTAAGTCTGTGCTAAAGTATGTATCAAGTGGAGTTTCTGTCCTGAAGGAACAAACTCAAGAGTTTGATTTGTAGAAAGACAAATAAAAACCTGATTACTTAGAGACAGGTTCTGTGGCATATAAGTGGGGAGATGATCCACTAAGCAGAGCTTACAGAAGGCAGTCTCACACACTAGAACCACATGGACACATGGGCAAAGCACTTACAAGAGGAAATTGGTTACATGGTGGTATTCTTTTTAGCATTCTAGTTCTTACGGGGGGTGGGGGGAGTACTATATTTGTCACTATTTGTGATGTTTTATGCTTATAGATGAAAATAATAAGTTACCCCTTCTCTACCTAAAGATGGTTAAAAAATGGGAGTTTGGGATCTTCAATAAATCTTTAGTGGCTCAGCATACAACTATAAAATCCAGATTAAAGATCTTAAACGAGAATTTTATCCTGGACAAAGAATTGAAATCTCATCCTAGTTCCTGATTTATAGCCTGTCAAATTGGTGTGTGTGTGTATATGTGCCAGTCCTGGGGCTTGGACTCAGAGCACTGTCCTTAAGCTTTTGTGCTCAAGAATAGCACTCTACCACTTACACCACAGCTTCACTACCTGCGTTTTGGTAGTTAATTAGAGGTAAAAGTCTCATGGACTTTTTTGTCCAGGCTGTCTCCCAACTGTGATCCTCAGACCTCAGACTCGTGAGTAGCTAGGATTAAAAGGCATGAGCCTCTGGTGCCCTGCTCTATTTTTTTCAAAAGCTTTTTATTGTGAAATATTTTAAGATATGAAATACAAAAATAGAATGGTCTAATAAATTCTCGAAAACCATCAACTTGTAGGAAGTGTATCCAAATGTATTGGATTATTTTACAGCCAATCACAAATACCAGCCTTATGATAAAAAAAAAAGCTCTTATGAAAAAATATAAAAGGCTCCAAACAAACAAATAAGAAAATAAAGAAGTAGAGTAACTTGGCTGTTAAAGAGAGATGTTTACAGGTATCTGTCTTGTAAGGAAAGAAAGGAAAAAATATCCCTGCTAGGTGTATCAGTTTTAGGCCATCAGCTGGGCAAATGATGGAATTGTCTTATAAAATGGAAATGCCATTTGTAGCATTCCTTAGGAGATTGTGTTGCCTGGTTTTGTGTTGCTTTTTTGGGGTCTGAGGGAAAATTGGCTTTATGAACTAGCTTTTTGGTTAATTGAAGATAAGAGTGTAACCTAATTTTGTGGCCAGGCTGGCTCAAATTGCAATCCTTAGATCTCAGCCTCCTAAGTAGCTAGGATTATATGCCCAGTTTGATGAGCTTTTTTTTTTTTTTGTAGGTCCTGGGGTTTGAACTGTGAGCCTGGGTGCTGTCTCTGAGTTTCTTTTGCTCAAGGCTATTGCTCTCCCGCTGGAACCACTGTGCCACTTCCAGCTTTTTTGAGTAATTTATTGAAGATAAGAATCTCATGAACTTTCCTGCTTGGTTTGGCTTTGCCGCCTCCTTATTGATTGGCTTTTTAAGAGTCTCAGTGTGTACCCTAGACCTAGAACTCTTGATCCTCCTGTCTTAGCTTCTCCAGTTCTGGTATTACAAATGTTTGTCCCCATGCTCTGTTCAATAAATTATAGCTTTAACTGAAGCTCTAAGGATGCCATTATCCTACATTTCCAGGTAGAAACTTTTTTTTTTTTTGGTGGTTGTGGAGCTTGAATTCAGGACCGGGTTCCCTTCCCCAACCATTTTTTAATACTATTGCCCTCCCCTAACCATTTTTTATACTTTTCTGTTCAAGGCTAGCACTCTACAACTTTGAGCCACAGCTCCACTTCTGGTTTTCTGGTGGTTAATTGTAGATTAGAGTCTCATGGATTTTCCCACATGGGCAGGCTTTGAACCTCAATCCTCAAATTTCAGCCTCCTGAGTAGCTAGGATTACAGGTGCAAGCCACCAGCACCTGTCTAGAAACTTATTTTTATCTTTCAGTTTATATATCTAATGGTACTTCAGAATCAATGCATTTTGTGTGAACTGTCTGATCTTGCTTTACCCAATTATCTGGGTAATATTTGTGGCTTCTTGTTTTGATTGCTTGTTGAATCTTTATCCAGCACTTACTGTGTTCTAGATTTATGGTTAACACTGGGGATATAGTAGGGAATGAAATAGATATAGTTGTCTTATGACCTTGTAGTTGTTCTGTCCTGTGGATTCTACCTTCTTAATATCTATTAAGTCTTTTTCTTTTTCCTTCTTTCTTTTTCTTTTCCTTCCCCCCACCCCCTTTCTTTTTGTTGGTCATGGTGCTTGAACTCAGCATCTGTGCTCTGTCCCTGAGTTCTTTTGCTCCAGGCATTGCTCTACCACTTTAAGCCACAGCTCCATTTCTGGTTTTTGAGTGGTTAATTGGAAATGAGTCAACAGTCTTATCGAAGCCTGGGCTGGCTTTGAACTATAATCTTCAGGTCTCAGCCTCCTAAGTAGATGAGATTACAGTTGTGAGCCACTGGTGCCCAGCTAAATCTATTTTCATTTGTTCTCTTTTCCACTAATTTAGTTCAGGTCATTATCTCTCATCTTGGCTATAGAAATTATATGCTGAATGATTTCTGTGCTTCTACTATTGCCCTCCGAAACCATTTTTTATACATTGTCCAAGAAGAGTTGGATATTTCACACCTTCTTATAATCATTTATTGCTGTCACTACTACTCTTACTTCTTGTCATTCCCAACAACAGCTTTGGCCATCTTCATTTTCTTCAGTCATATCATATTCTTTGTCTTCAAGTTTCTAGTATGCTCCCATCTACTTTCCCAATCTTTATTGTCTGTCTTCTTTGCCTAACCATTTTTTAGGTCTGTCTGGCCTCTAAGAGGCCTGCCCATGGCTCTGTTCATCTGTCTTTTGTTACATTAGGTGTTTCTCTTATTTTTTGTTGGTATCTTATAGCTAACCTGTGGTATAATGTTATAGTTTAACTGGCTTCCCTCAACCAGACTTCAAGCTCTTATTCATTATTACATTATATTACAATGTCTATTAAATTTTAGTCATTGTGGATGGGTTAAGCAGAGAAAGAGAGTTGTGGCAAAACAACGATTTGTTTTAATTAGTCAAATCTCTTCGGTCATTTTATTTTCTCCCTTCAGCCACAATAATATGGTGTCCACATTTTGTCTTAACTAATAAGCCTGTCCACACAGGCTTATCCATCCCACTTATAGACAAGGCAAATGCTGCTTTTTCAAATGGTCCCACATGGACCTCCTGCTTACTTATCCCAAGTTGTTTCTATACTTGGCTTTGTCTTCACTATACTTTGTGTCTACTTGGCTAAATCTCATTCTAGACTTTAACTTTTCCATGGTTTCCATGATTTTGCCATGTTTTCACACAAATGCCACCTCCCTGAGCTTTCCTCATCAGTACTGTCATTCCTTTCCTCATTTTTCATAGCTATTCTTTCTTTCAGATGATCTTTTTGAAACTTCCACACTTCAAATTCTTCTTTTCTACCCTCCCTTTCCCTTCCTTTCCTGTCTCCTTCTATCTCCAACCCCCACCTGTGTAATTTTAGGGATTGAACCAAAGAACTTGCACAAGCACTGTTCATGACTGTGCTACATTCCCAGCCCAGTAAATAATTCTTATTTAAAAATTATTTTTATTAGTTAAACTTAAGTTGGTTAGGGCATGAAGGGAATTAGGAATTTGATATCATATTCTAAAGACCAAGAAGTCTTTCTGAAGACCAAGAAGACTAGAAGAAGAGCATAAAGTAGTGCTATAGATGCTAAAAATATTACAGAATTTAGATCCTTGACCTTGAGGGAATATAATAAGGTTAGGAGCACACATTAGTAATAGTGTGCTTTGGCCAAGTTGTCTTTGCCGTGTATCATAGTTTACAATTTTGAGATCAGCTTGGAATTGACACAGTGTAAATTGAATGGATTGGTAGAAATGTAAGAATGGTAGTAAGAATAAAACAAACTGATTTTTAGTGTAGCTTTGGGGTTGGCATATAAGTACAATCCTTTTATCAATTATAGGCTCATTACAGAGAATTATTATTTATTTGCATTAAGAATTACATTGTAAATTGTTAATGTTCAGTAGAGAAATCAAGAAAATTATAATAGGATAAAGGACCAAACCAGTATATATTGAAACCATACATTGAAATCAGTGTTTTTCTTTTTCTTTTTTTTTTTTGTCCGGGCGTGGGTCCTGAACTCTGGGCCTGGGTGCTGTCCCTCAGCTCTTCAGCTTAAGGCTAGCGCTCTACCACTTGAGCCACAGTGCCACTTCCAGCTTTTTTCTTTTTGCTAATGTGGTGCTAAGGAATCGAACCCAGGGCCTCAAGCATGCAAGGCAAGCGCTCTACCACTGAGCCATCTTCCCAGCCCCTGAAATCTGTGTTTTGCAACCTGGCATTTTTTTTTTTTTTTAATGGCGGGAGACTGTTGGTCAAAAGCAGCACAGTGCTTCTTGGTCTCAAAAGGATGAAAAAAGAAAATAAACATTTTTTTTTTCCTTCAGGAAATTTGTTCTTTAATGAGATCAGACATAATTACTTGATTATAAAAAAGAAAATAATAGCTATTTAAGTGTAATAATAGTGGAATGAATATATTGGCAAGTTAAGGTTGCTATTCTGAAGAGATAGTTTAGTTTCATTTTGGAAAGCATAGTTCCTGGCAGGCTGAGTATCTTAAAGCTCTTTATTCAGTAAATGCATTAAATATTTTAGAGTAGAAGAGTAATATGAAAAGGGTAGTGATTTTGTTGTTGTTGTTGTGGGGCTTGAATTCAGGGCCTGGTTGTTGTCCCTGAGCTTTTCTGCTCAAGGCTAGCCACAGCTCCACTTGTGGTTTTCTGGTGGTTAATGGGAGATAAGAGTCCTGCCTGGGCTGACTTCAAACCATGATCCTCAGATCTCAGCCTCCTGACTATGTAGGATTACAGATAGGAGCCACCAGTGTCCCACTAAAGAGTAATATTTTATTTATTTTATAGGTACTAGGGATTGAAGCTAGGTCCTCATGTTTGCTAAGCAAGTGCTCTTCCACTTGAGCTACCTCCCATCCCAAGGTTAATATTACAAATAATTAATTTGATAAAATGGTGTTGGATGCATTGATTTGAAGAGGAAGAGACAACAGTTAAGATGCATAGTTGGAAGTGTGGGAAGTAGCTTAGTGGTAGAGCACTTGCATTAGCATGTACCAGGCCCTGGATTTGATCTTTAGTACTACAAAATTTAAAAAAAGAAAAGAAGAGCTGGGCTCTGGTGGTGAATGTCTATAATCCTAGCTACTCAGGAGGCTGAGATCTGAGGATTTCAGTGCAAAGCCAGGCCAGGCAGGAATGTATGTGAGACTCTCCAATTAACCACCAGAAAACTGGAAGCTGAGCTATGACTCCAGCTGATGGAGAGCTAGTTTTAAGCAAAATTGCTAAGGGATAGTGCCCAAGTCCTGAGTTCAAGCCCCATGACTGATACATAGGAAAAAGAAAGATACACATGAAGGAAGGAAGGAAGGAAGGAAGGGCAAAAAAAAAAGGATAAAGAATTGAGGCTGGGATATTGTATAATGATAGATCATGTACATAGTATGCCCAAGGCCCTGGAATTGATCCTAAGCATGAAACTCAAACCAAACCACAGTAAATTATTATGATAGCTCTTAGGACAATCATGAACATATAAGAATAGTAAGATGTGTGGCATTTAGAAAAATACTATGGCTGAGAGCATAGTTCTAGTGGTAGAGCACTGAGTTCAAACAATAAAAAGGATGAAGAGGAAGAGGATTATTATTGAGACCATAGATATTAGGAGAAAGAAAGGCCAAAGACAGTTGAAAAATATTTAGAATAATACTGATATCCAGCCCAATATTTATTAAGCATTGTGTTGTGCCAGTTAGAGTTGACAAACAGTCTTCTTTCATATATTAATTCTAAACTATAACTTGAACACAAATGGAGAGCACAGATTGAAAACAAATTGAACACAAATTGAAAACACAGGAAAAAAAATGGTGTTGAGAATGAGAACTATTTTTTTTAATTCTGTCCTATAACTTGAATGCAAATAAGGAACACAGGAAATAAAGCTGGTATTGAGGATCATAAATGAGAAATCCAACAATTACCTCCATGAACAAATGGAGTTGAGAGTCAGATTTTAAATCAGTCTAGTCTGGTGTGGTGACACAAACCAGTAATCTCATCACTTGGAAGGCTGAGTAAGAACTCAAATTCAAGGCCAGCCTGATCTATATAGTGACACCCTATCTAAAAGCCAAACAAGAACAACAACAACAAAAAAAACCCAACCGTCCGACCAAAAGTTTCCTGTTAGAAAACCTAGCCTAATAGCTAGTTAAACTAACTGTCTTCAGTTTCCTTGAGTTTGTGGAGTTCATTCTGTTCTCCTAAAGTTCTGAGTGTTTTTATATCTTATTGGTTTGGTATCAAATTGATATTTATTTTAAAGAGGCAACAGTAGAATAGTAAAACGCTGTGACTCTGGGCCTGATCACCTCATTTCAGTCCTGATTCTGTCACCTGACTATCTTTGGCAGATCACTTAATCTCCTTGTCTTTAGTTTCCTTGTAGGTGAAATGAGGATAACAGTTTCACTCTTATGACATTGTTAGGAGAAATACTTGAGTTAACATCTGTAAAGTGCTCAGAACACTGTCTGGCACAAAATAAGCTCTTAGAGATGTTTTTGTTAAATGAAATTAAAATTTTATTAAGTGAAATATTTTGTTAAATGAAGTGAAATATCTTCGTCTGGGTCTTAAAACCCACCAATGTTTTAATCATTCTTAATGGTCTGCTGCTTCATTTCATGCTTCCAAGCACATCTTCATGTTCTGTCAACACCTTACTTAATCATCTACTTCTTCCCCCCCCACACACGTGAAAAAGAATATTCAGTATTCTCTCCACATTCAGACCATCTACATTAGCATCCCTCCTTTCCTCCTTCTTTGGCTGCATGATATCATTCCTCCCTGCCTCTTTTCAGAGGATACTAAATCAGTTAGATCTTCATTGTTTTCTCTCTTGCTTTCTCTGGTTCTCTGGATCTACCTTCTTAAAAATAAAAAGGGCTGCCAGGAAAACCTTTTCTCATGATTATCTTTCTGACAGCACTGATTTAGCTCTTTCTTTTCTGACATTCTCTTTTGGTTGTATAACCTACTGTCTTGCTTTGGGGTGGTTCAACAGAAACTGCTTTCTCAAAGCCACCGCAGTCTTCTGGAATGTGACATCTTACCATTCTTCCTTCTTACCCATTTTTGTCTATTTTATATTTTTTCTACTTTTTTTTAAAATTACAACTTTATTCCTCAGCTTCCAAAACAATTCTTCCTTTTCTAGATCCTCCTCCCATTTCATGAGTCATTCTTCTATCCTTGCTTCCCTATTCCTCTTCCACGGTCTACTTTTTTTCTTTTTTCTTTTTTTTGCCAGTCCAGGCAAAAAAACCCTTCAGGCCCTGGGCACTATTCCTGAGCTTTTTTTTTTTTTTTTCTCAAAGCTAGCACTCTACCACTTGAGCTACAGCACCACCACTTTGAGCTTTTTCTGTGTATGTGGTACTGAGGAATGGAACCCAGGACTTCATGCATGCTAGGCAGGCATTCTACCACAAAGCCACATTCCCAGCCCTCACTGCCTACTTTTATTTCCTGGAATTCCAACCCCATTTTCTTTCTATCCTTTATTCATTTGTATCCTCACCCACTCCATGGCCTCCTCTTTTCTTGTATTCTAATGATGTCCAGCTCTTTCTAGACCTGACCTTTCAACATTTGACCTTTTCTCTATTTTTTTTTCCCCTCCTATGTTTCTAACTGCTTATTAGGTGTCCTGATACAGATGTCCTGAAGGTTTGTATCAGTCAGTTTTTCCAAAGCAAAATCATTTTTACCAGTCAAAAATTATCTGCTCCTGGGCTGGGAAGGTGGCTCAGTGGTAGAGCGCTTGCCTTGCATGCCTGAGGCCCTGGGTTCAATTCCTCAGCACCGCATAAGCAAAAAGAAAAAAGCTGGAAGTGGCACTGTGGCTCAAGTGGTAGAGCGCTAGCCTTGAGAAGAGCTGAGAGACAGCGCCCAGGCCCAGAGTTCAGGCCCCACAACCAGACCCCCCCCCAAAAAAAATTATCTGCTCCTTCTCTGTAATTCTCTTCTTGCAAAAAAAGTATCACTACCCACTCTGCCATTGGTGGCATTGATAATCCCATGATTGATTTGTGGCTGACTACTGGAAATCATAGGAAAGGGAACATGTTTAAAATAGAATCCTGAGCCTTATCCTCCAAAAAGCCTGTTTCAAAATATCTAGGTAAATCCTCCAAAAAACCTGATTCAAAACATCTAGATAGAACCTGGGACTTTTTTTTTTTTAATCTAATGCTCTTCCAAGTTTGAGAACTGCTGATAAAAATTGAGATTTGCCTACTGTTATGGTTTAGATCTGAAATGCCCTCCCCCACCCCCCAAGGCTAATGTGTGCTTGATCCCCAATGCTGCCTGTTCAGAGATAGAGCTTTTGAAAATAATTGGGTCATGAGGGCTCTGACCCATCCATAGTTGTTTTTTATATTGTTATATTGTTATATTGACATTGTAAAGTTAATTCTGAAGGTACAATTGAGTTCCAAAAGTGAGAATGTAAAAAATAAAAAAGGTGACCTATAGTAGACTACAAAGATGATGCATAAATTTTTCACAAACAATTTAAAGTATTAACTTTTGCTTGTATGAACTAAAAGACACCTAGTTAATACTTTAAATTGTTTTAGTTCATACAAGCAAAAGAGCTTGAACTATGGCACGGGCACTTTGAAATGGAAAGAAAAAAGTGAAGAGCGATTACAGAGCTAGAATTGAAAAGTTTAGATTTTTCTTTTGTACTGCTGAGGTTAGAAGTCAAGGCTTTGCAGGTCGCTAAAACTAGCATTATCAGAATTCTCATTGAAGTACGGATGGCTGCACTGTACTTCATGCTGGTACCAGGGCTTGTTGAATTCAGGGCCTGTAGCTTGCACTTGCTCTGCTTTCTTGCTTATTGCTGGTATCCTATTATTTGAGCCAGGCCTTCAGTCTGGCCTTTTGCTGGTTATTTTGGAGATGGTGTCTTGAGGACTTTTCTACCCATGAGGACTTTTCTGGCTTTGAACCTCTATCCTCCAGGACTCAATCTTCTGAGTTGCTAGGAATATGGGTATGAACCACCAGCTAGAAATTCCAATTTAATAGACTCAGAGTAGAGCCCAGAAATCTTTATTTTGCCAAGCATCCCAGGTTATTCCGGTACAGTTTTGCATTTTGAAATGATTGACATGTAGAGTGAAAAGACTAGCTACTTACATAGTATTGAAACTATTTTCAACCTGTTCTACTCATTTCTTTCCTCCCCACTCCTCACTTGACTTCATGTACTTGCACAGTTACTACTTGCTATTTCCTCAGCACTCCTAAACCTTTTGCTCATGCTGTTCTCTTTGCCTCATTTGCCCCTCTGCCCTTGTGTACTTGGTAAACCTTCCTAATCCTGCAAGGCTCAGGCTCAGGTGTCATTTCCTCTGTGAAGTCTGCCAGAGTTTATTCCTTCTTCCTTCTTGTTCTCATAACACATTGTTCTTCCTAGTTTAGCAACTATGTGTGAAACTATCTTACACAATTTTGAAGTTGGCTTTTCACATGCTGCTCTGAGTCTGATGACACTTCTCAACCATCGATTTCTCTTTAGTACACAGCTTGAATACTTGAATAGTTGAGTAAATTCTAAAAATGAGCTCTTTCAGCAATGAGAAGAGCAAATGACTAGTTGATCTTTTGGAATTTACCTGTATGCAATTGAGAGTAACTAGAAGAGAAAGTCTGAGGAACTAATATTTTATGGGCGCTAAGGAAAGAGGGTTTGTTCAATTGTTCATCTAATTATACAGCTATTTACTTAAAAATATGTATTTAGATGGGTGCCAGTGGCTCATCTTGTAATCCTAGCTACTCAGGAGGCTGAGAGCTGAGATCTGTGATCTGGTTCAAAGCTAGCCTGGGCAGGAAAGTCCATAAGAGTCTTATTTCTAGTAAAACTACTCAGAAAAAGCCAGAAGTGGCACTGTAGCTCAAGTGGTAGAGCACTGGCCTTGAGCAAAAGAGCTCAGGAACAGCACCCAGGCCCTGAATTCAAGCCCTGAACTGGCTTACACACAAAAAAATGTATTTGTTGAGCATTTACTATATGTCAGGCATTGATGTAGAGAACAAGGACATCATATAATTAGGAAACTTGCATATGTATGCATGCCTATAATAGGGGAAAAAAAACCTCCTTTAAATACCTTATCGCAGAAAGACTTGATTTTATTTCTTAAAAAGTTTAGAAGTAGGCTGGGAAGGAGGCTCAGTGGTAGAGCACTTGCCTTGCATGCATGAGGCCCTGGGTTCGATTCCTCAGCACCACAAAAGCAGGAAAAAAAAAGCCGGAAGTGGCGCTGTGGTTCAAGTGGTAGAGTGCTAGCCTTGAGCTGAAGAGCTGAGGGACAGCACCTAGGCCCAGACAGAGTTCAGGCCCCACGACTGGACCCAAAAAAAAAAAGTTTAGAAATGTCCTGTCTTGGTTATTAATGACTTTATACAGGCTGAATTCTGTTTTATTTATCATATGCCAAGGATGTAAAATCTGGTTAGTTCTAGGTTAGATAAAATTAGACCTCAGTGTTTTGTTTTAATTTTTTTCTTTTTTTGTTTTGAAGCAGAGTCTTATTATATAGCCCAGGTCATTTTCAAACTCATGTCCTCCTACCTAGCCTTTGAGTGCTGGGATTCAGGCATGTGCCCTACTGTGTACCCAGCAGCTTTAGTAGGTTCCATTTGGCCCCTGGCTGCAGTCTATCATTTATTGACTGCATTGTGTTTCTTTGGATTGATTTTAGATGTTACCATCAAAATAAGAGATTCTGTATTTTGAACATTGTGAAAAAAATTAGATCTGGGCTCCCAGTTATCATCTAAATGCATGAATTTACATCGAGTAAACCAGAATTAATATTTGGAGATTCAGATCCGATAAACTTCATAAACTGTTTGTTAGGTCTTTTTCAGCAAATCATATTGTGTGACAGGCAGAAGACGTAAGTTTCATTATTTGTCTGGTACTTCCAGCCCAGGGCTGCTATTACCCTGCTGGAGAGATTTGTCCACGAATGAAGAAAATATGTTTCCAAAAATTTCTATGAACATGATTTGACTTTTAGATTACTGTACTTGTTTCCTTTAAAGTGAATGCTGGAGCCTTATACCACCTTCTCCCTTTAGAGCAGGGTCTTGAAGCTTTAGCTTTCAACCCTCCCTGTCCTTTAGTTCTGTCTTCTCAGTAAATACCTTCTCTCATCTTTACTATCGTCTGCTTTGGCTGCTGATTTATTTCTGTCCCTACTGGTAGTATATTGCTTTGAACGTTTGAAGACTTCTTAACTTCATCAAAGAAATAATTAGGCATATTCCTTTTGAATTCTTTATATTTGAATCATGTTCATTGACTAAGAGCTCAAATATCTAAGGTATAGTTTTGAACATCACTGTTGTGATGTTATTGCACTGGGTGCAATAAATCCTATCTTGCTTGTAATCCTAGGCATGTGGGAAGATTAGTAGGAGGATCACTGTCTGATGCTGGTCCTGAGTGAAAACATGAGACGCTAACCAAGAAATTACTAAAGCAAAAAAATTGGGCTGGAGTCATGGCTCAAGTGGTACAGTGCTACACTTCCTTCTTACTTTTAATAAATGTAAGAAGAAAGTCTTGAGCATGATTCCATGTTATGTCAGAGTTTTTCTAGCATTTACTTCAAGTATTTCTGTATCTTCACTAGATAAGTACTGTCAGAGTGATTGATGATGCCAATTTACATAATCTCCAATTGTGTGTGAGAGGCTTGTTGTTATAGGTTCTCCTTTGTACTTGTCAATTTCATATTTTTTTCTTATCAGTGATTCTTCAATGATAAACTAACTTGATTTCCTTTGTCAAATGGCAACTCATTTGTACAGCTACTTAAAAGTTAATTTAAAAAATTGGTAATTCAGTATTCTCAGACACAGCAAGCAATGTGATATTATCTGAAAATGGCGCTTAACTTTTGCCACATAGAGTTCTCAGTGATAGATACAAAATATCAAGGCTGAAAAAGCATGTTGCTTCATGTTTGGGTTTGTGTTCTTCATATAAAGATTATGAAACTCAAGAGAGATTGGATAAATGTACTAGCTAAAAGCCTTTCTCAGTATCTCAGAGAAATAAGACTCAACACTTCATACTTGGATTAACCAGCTTATATATGTTAACTCTTTCTCCACTCCCTCTCACGAATTTCTTCACTCAACAACTTATTTCATTCAACAGTAGTTGAACATGCTGAATTAGAAGCTTTGCTTGTATTCATTTTATTATTATTTTGAGGCAGATTTCACTATGAAGCTCAGGCTGGTCTCTATATTGCCATCCCCCTGTCATATTTTTTTCAGATTTAGTATTATATTTTAAAGTATTATCCTAGAGGTTGCTTATTGTTGTTATTTTTGGTAAAGATATATTATTCAAGATGATTACTGTAAGAGAGGAAGAACTAAGGCAGTGAATGTTACAACCATAAGATCTACAAGCATCTGAAGCTGTTTTTCTACAGTGGTTCAGTAACATGCAGGGTTTATTTCAGAATGTAGATTTACCTTTACACTTACAATGAGTTTCTTTGTATTTAGTATATTGTGTTGACTTCCTTGATTTTTGGCAATATCAAGCACTGTAGACTTGAAAATTGCTGAGCGCATGCCCAATCTTAGCTGAGAGACAGAGGCAGAAAAACTGAGCTTACAAAGCCAGTCCTAGCAGTGTTGGTGAAAACCTTCCTCAAAAACAAAATAAAAACTCAGCAATACTGAGATTTGAACTTAGCACCTTGTGCTTGCTAGGCTGGTGCTCTACCACCCGAGTCTTGCCTCTAGCTCTTCTTATTTTTCCTTGGTACCCTAAAAGCATAGGGAGTAAAGCATGGTACAATGTGCTGCTATTTAAGGTTTATTTGAATCTTCATCTGTAGTTGTTCACTAGATAACTATAGCTCCAAAAGGACAGTTTAAATGTGGCTGCCATTGGCTCCCCCTTAAACTTAGATTCATTTGGATGCTTCATTGGTACAGGCATATTTCTTTGATTCCTTCATCAAAGAAAAAGATTCTTTGGTGATTTCTTTAAAGGTTAGTAATTGAATAGTTCAAAAACAAACTCCACCCATTTGGTACCTTTCTGCTTCTCTCCTCAGATTGCCATTGTGATCTACGAGGTTAGGTCCTACAGGATGAGAATGGTACTTTCTGAATATCTCACACATGTGCATGCTGTCATAGGGCAAATTGAGCACACTTGGGAGGTAGCACTACTGTCACTTCACCTTTCAAGGCTAGTTTGAGTTTTCCTGCACCAAATTGAAAAAAATAGTTACATAGTATGTGGGACTTACTATGTTGGATTAATTACATCTCAGACTAGCCAATGTGTAAAAGTGGAATAATTCTATTATGAATAGATTCCAGGAAAAAATTATATAAATTAATTTGAATCCATACAAAATAGCTTTCAAAGCCATCATTTGGAATGTAGTAAAAAAACAAACTACAACAAAATGTGAGAATGTTTGAGGTACACTGTGCTTAGTTTGCATGCCACACACACCAGAAAGGAAAGGAAAAAAAAAGCAACAACAACAAAATAATAAAATATCCAGTTTTCTAGTATTAAGTGGAGATAAGCAGCTCACAGATTTTCCTGCCCTAGCTGGCTTTAACTACAATCCTCAGATCTCAGCCTCCTGAGTAGCTAGGATTATAGGAATGAGTCATCACCTGGCCTGAGTTTCTTAGTAATAACCAATAGTAATAATTAATAACTCATTATTACATAGTAATTACTTAATAGGACTAAAGGTTTAAGGAAATGTCTGACATATAGTAAGCTCCGTAGTATTTGCTGTTTTTTTGTTTTTGTTTTTTTTTTGCCTATGGGCTTAAACTCAGGGCCTGGGCACTCAAGGCTAACGCTCTATCACTTGAGCCACAGCTTCTTTATGGCTTTTTGGTGGTTAATTGGAGATAAGAGTCTCAACAACTTTTCTGCCTGGGCTGGTTTGAAACCATAAT
This sequence comes from Dipodomys ordii, assembly GCF_000151885.1. Lineage (NCBI taxonomy): Eukaryota > Metazoa > Chordata > Mammalia > Rodentia > Heteromyidae > Dipodomys > Dipodomys ordii. Next base: position 8,386,330 of record NW_012267251.1, read on the forward strand.
CATCAGATCTCAATCTTCTGAGTAGTCATGAGCCACTGGTGCCTGGCTTACTGTGTTTTTAGTAGACAAAATGCTAGTAATTCTGGATAACTCAATATTTTTAGACACAGGGGACCTTCTATCAGGACTGTATTATAGCTGGCACAGGATCAGTTAGGCACAGTGGCATGGCTTGCTTGGCAGGAGGCTTAAGAAGAGGGAGAGATCACCTTGGCCGGGCAAGTGGCAAAAGTTGTGTCTAAGGTTGCTGTGTAACTGTTTTAGTTAGAATTCTGAGTAACTGGAATAACATTCTTCTTTCAGCAATCTTGGTTAAGCCTTCTGATCAGTGAATATTTTTTTTTGGGGG